>NC_060286.1:34725449-35073605 GCF_021613505.1 Equus quagga | reverse complement strand
CCATCATCCCTCCATCCATCTACCATTTCTCCGTCTCTCCATTCATCTATCATTTCCTCCCTCCTCTCCATCGTCCCTCTTCCTTTCCTCCCTCCCTCGCTGCGTCCATCATCCATCTATCTTTGCATCCAGTAGCATTTCTTGAGCACCACCATGAGCAGGCCCCTGAGTGAAATAAAGGAGAATGGAGCCTGGTCTCTGAAGTGAAAAGCTCTCTGTTGGCAGAGACCTTCCCAGAAAACCATCATCAACGTTTTGGAGAAGACAGCAGAGTAATTTAGAGATGTGATTTAATCAATATTTCCTGGGCCCTGAAATCCATCTCTGTTAAGTGACCAACAAAAGGCTGAGGCCGGGGAAGCACCACTGGCAAGCTGGAGGGGAGAAAACTCAGTGGGACATCTGCTGGGACACAAACCCACCTGCCGGGTGGGGCTGCTGAAACCACCGGGAACCTTTCTGCTCTTCGTAAGCACTGCATGGGGGCGCCTGACAATGAATGCGGTGTCCCCACGCCTGAAGCTCTGCTGCAAGCAGTGACAAGTCTCAGATAATGGCATGACA
The DNA here is from genome assembly GCF_021613505.1 of Equus quagga. Classification (NCBI taxonomy): domain Eukaryota; kingdom Metazoa; phylum Chordata; class Mammalia; order Perissodactyla; family Equidae; genus Equus; species Equus quagga. The sequence continues at coordinate 35,073,041 of NC_060286.1, read as the reverse complement.
AATCCTCCTTGCGGGAAGCCTGGGTTCCGGCTTAACTCTAGCCGACCTGCCACGTGGGCCGTCCCCGCGGAAGACCCTCCCGCCCCCGGAGAACTTAGACCAAGAGCAGCAGTAATCACTAGCTGCATGTTCTTTGCGGCAGAACTTGCCCTCACTTCTTCTCTCCTTTGGGCCCTCTGAAGATGCTGAGTGGAAACTATTATTCTCCCCCTTTCCCGGATAAGAAAACAGAAGCTCGGGAGGGTGAATGACTTGGCAGGAGGACAAACTCAGTTCCATGGATGGTCCCCTAACCAGGCCTTTCTTTGTGACTGAGTCTCAGGACAGAATTAAAATCCTAAACGGCGTCTTCCAGTTTACACCCAGAGGGAAAACAGCCCATTGCTGGCTTGGGAGTTACGAACACTATTAGGGCTTAGAACGAACCCCCAGCATGGCCTGCCGGTGCCCACGCCGACACCCCAGAGGCTAATAGAGTCCTTCTTAGTCAGAGTTCTGGATCATCCATTTCAAAGCAAAAAAGCATTCGCGAGGGCTGCCAGCTGTCATTTCTGTAATGAAATTCCCTTTCAAAGCCCGGGGCCACGCTAATAACAAAACACAGCAGACTCGGGAGAAGTGGGCTCAGGCAAGGCTTGCGAGAGAAATGCCAGGAAGCCTCGCCCGGGGGCGGGGCCCCGCAGTCGTGACTGAGATGCCTACACTTGGGCACACCTGCAACACACGTGTGCTCACACCCACCCCAGGAGGCTCTGGGGACCAGGGACCTTGAGGCACAGTGTTTATCCCGGGACAGAGATTCGGGGGCACTTGAAAACTGTAGATTCTTTGAGGGACTGTCATGTGGGAAAGAAATGGGAATTAATTTGAACAATAGTTGCTGCTCATTGAGCACCTACTGTGTGCCAAGCCCCACACTAGGGGCTTTTCATCTTCTCGTTCAGTCCTCACCACAACCTCAGGAGCAAGTCCTACTTATTCCCGTTTTACAGACAGCAAAGTGGAGGCTCAGATGTGCGACCCCCTTGCCCGAGTGAGAGTGCTGGTAAGGAAGGGAGCCGGGATCTGAAGGCAGATCCGGCCTAACCTCCGTACCACTCCATCTCCCTGCAGTTAAAAAATAATAAGAAAATAAAACAAAAGGCCAGCGGCTCCTCAGGGCAGAACTGAGTCTGATAGAGAGAAGTCACAGAGAGGAAGCCTCTGTTTCAATCCAAGAAAGAACTAAAAGCCAGGGCTGACCCAAGTGGAACAAGTAGTGAGACTCCTGTCCCAGGAGGTATGCAAGAAGTAGCAGAGACTGCTCACTGGGGATGACTCGAGGGTCAGTTGGCTCCTGCGTCTGAAGTCAAAAGAATTGTTTTCATTCCTTACAAAGCACACGCCCCACCCACCCCACCCCCCAAAGTTGACAAGCCCGCCCTGTGATGGCAGCCCTTCGAGCTCCCAGGGGAGGCCTCGCCCACATCCCGGCTCCGCAGCACACAGGGAGCAGCCACATGACAGCCTCGCCCCCGCGGGCACCCCGACCCATGGGTCGAGAGGTCCCAGGGAGTTCCCACGCAGGCCCCCCACGGTGGCTTAGTCAGGAGTTGCTCCGCTGTCACAGTCACCACAGCACGTCCTTGGCAGGCGCTGGGGGCAACCGCCACCCTGCCCACGGCCTCTGAGTGTCACGGTGCCACCCTCACGCACTCTGCTCCAGGCACGTCTCTGCCTCCGCCACTCCGGAGCACCTTGAGTGTCTGCTGTGTCCCAGGGTAGCGATCGAGATGCTGCCTTGGAGCCCAATAGGACATTTCTAGTCTGGCTTCCCCATGAGCACCCAATGCCTCAGTTTCCCCACCAGCAAGACAGTAATCACAGTCGTCACCCGGCTGGAGGGGGGACCTGAGGAGCTGATAGACACAGAGTACAGAGGGTGCCTGCACACACTGGGCAGCACCTACCACAGTCCCACTCAGTGCCCAACAGCCCATGAGATGGCAAAGGGATCTCACCTTAATAAATGAGGAAGTGAGGTTCAGAGAGGCAAAGCTACTCACTCAGGATCACACAGCTGGCAAGCAGCAGAGCCTGGGACCAGAACCCATGAAGTTCTGAACCAAATCCAGGCACCTCCTCATTCCTCTTCTGCTCTTGGGGTCCAGCCTTTAAAAGCCCCAAGCCTGACTGTGCCTTATACCTCCAGCAGCCCACCCCCACACCAAGCTGCGGGGTCACACCTGGGGAGCATCACTGTGATGTTTCCTCCTGGCTCTCCCCACCTTTCACCCCCAGCACGGTGTTTACCATCCAGCTGGAGGCAGGACTCTCAGAGACAAGGCAGCGTGCAAGGTTTGGGACCAATGAGACCCACAGAGGGCACACGCCAGGGCAGGGGCACGAGAGGGAGGGTCCTGTGGGCCGAGGCCACCAGGGAGAGCAGAGGCCTTTCGGAGAGAGGAAAGGGCAGGGGAAGGCCACATGCAGAGAGGTGGGGAGGGCCCGGCAGAAAAGAACCAGAACCCTGAGACCTGGACCAGGGTTGTCTGAGCGAGCTGCGGGCCCCCAGGGGCAGGAAGGAGGGAGCCAGGCTCGCAGAGCAGCAGCGATGCCCAGCGGAGGCTGGAAGCTGGAGCAGGCTCACCTCTCCATTATGGTGCTTGAGCAGTTATGCCCAGCCCCAGGCGCCCCATCTGTAAGAAGGAAGTGTGACCTGACCTTGCACAATCACGGAGTCAGACAGCGTACAGGAAGCTGAGGGCAGCGTGCTCGTGTCCAGCGCACAGTCGGTACTCCCTGAACGGTCATTCTTAGTAAGGTCCTGTGGCCTCCAGGCTCTTCAAACCCTCCGTCCAGAGAGCCTCCTCGAGGGGCACAAGCGTCCCAGCCTGAGTGGGACAGTTCTCTGCAGGTTCACAGCCCACCCCAGGGCCTTGCCCCCCAGAAAGGACGCCACCCCCTCAAGCCACTGCAGAGAAGCCCAGTGGTGGAACATGGATTGGTGACCTGGCCTAAAGCTCTGTCGTTGCCGGGCCCCCCGGGTGCTCCAGCACCAGCAGCTGACCTGCACCAGGAGCATTGTGAAAGACGAGGGCTATGTGTCCCCACTCCAGGGGTGCAGCGAGGGCCCCGGATGTCCGGGCACTTGGGAATCCCAGACGGTGGGTCTGATTGCACCAGGACAGAGCTGGCCGTCTGGGGCTGAGCAGCCGAGGGTCGCTGTCAGGGTTTCCTCAGGAGCGGACCGGTGGGCGGTATGCGCGAGCTTTGGGACTCTGATGGAATCTGCAGCTTCTCAGCTGAACGACCCCGCGCAAGTCCGTCCCTATTCCAAGCCTACCTTTCCTCCTCTGTTGGATGGCGTGACATCGTCTGTTTCACTGGGGAGACTGAAGGAGACGCTGTGTAAAAAGTCGTTTGAAAGGTTGGCAAAGACGTGGAGAAATGGGGCCCCTCGTGCATTGCTGGTGGGGATGGAAACGGTGTAGCCGCTGTAGAAAACGGTTTTGTGGTTCCTCAAAAAGTTAAACCTAGAATTCCATTTGACCCAGCAGCTCCACTCTCAGGTATACACCCGAAAGAATTCAAAAGGGACTGCCACAAATACCAGTAGAGAGATGTTCACAGCAGCACCAGTCACAAAAGCTGAAAGGTGGAAGACACCCAAGGGTCCATGAGTGGAGGAGCAGGGAAAGAAACTGTGGTCAGTCCACACAGCGGAATACTACTCGGTCAGAAAAAGGACAGAAGCAGGCACCCACACTACCACACGGGTGACCCCTGAAAACTAACTGAAAGAGGCTGACGAAAAGGATTCTATTTATAGGAAATGTTCAAAATAGTTAAATCTGTAGAGACAGGAAGCCGATTGGTGGCTGCCGGGGGGCTGGGAATGGGAGAGGGGGAGTGATTGCTTAGTGGGGAGGGGGTTTATTTTGGGGTGATGAAAACGCTCTGGAACTAGAGGGCGTGACAGCACACATTGTAAATATGCCAAATCCCGCCAAATTGTTCTCCTTGAAATGATTAATTTGTGTTGTCTGAATTTCACCTCATTAAAATTCCTCTGTCCCCCCCGAACAGGTCCATGGCTTTTCTGCTCCCGATAAGTAATTCTAATGCTTGTTGAGCACCTGCTGTGTGCAAGGTTTCCGCCAGCTGGCACACCGCTGCGCTGAGGCCATGGAGGTGAGCAAGGTGGGATTCCCAGCCTCAAGGGGCGTCTCCTGGGGCGCTCAGACACAGAAACAGCTCGAATACACCGTGGGATGCTGCCGTGAAAGAGAAGCAGGTAAGAAGCAACCAGCACTCAGAGGAAGGAATGCTCAGTTCCGGCTGCGGGGCACGGGGACGGAGGGGAGCCGGGGGTCAGGGAGGACCTCTGGCAGCTGGGCTTTGGGGGATGGGATGAGTGACGAGAGGGGCGAGGGGCTGCCCATGTGGCAATGTGGCACGGCCTGAGCGAGGTGTGGAGGCGGGGAGGGCTGAGGGAGCCGCAGGAGGGTGGACGGAGGCTTGCCCTGGGAGGCACTGTCCTCCTGAGACAACGGGAGGCGTGCGGCGTGTGCTGCCACGCCGTGTGTGCCTGTGCTCCATGGCTGCACCCCGGGGCCTGGCACGCGTCCGGCGCACAACGGAGATGCGCAGACTGAACGAAGACGTGAATCCATGTCCAGCTCCTCTGAACTCTTCCACCTATTTTCTATAACACACAGCTGAGTGGCTTATGGATTTAGCTTCTGAAAAACTGCTCTGGTCAGAGTCCTGTTAGTAATGTGTCAACTGCTTTGAAAAGTTACCTAAATTCACCATTAATAGCAGAAGCTAACATTAATGGAGCCCTGTGATGTCGCAGGTTCTGTGCTAAGGGGGTTCCTGGACTATGCCATTAGGTCCTTATAGCAACCATTTAAAGCAAGGGCTGTGTTTGGTTTAATTTACAGATGAAGAGACTGAGGCTCAGAGAAGGTAAGTAACTTACTCAAGGTCACACAGCAGATAAAGTCAGAAGAGAGACTTGATTGTAAACAAAGGGCTCATGCTCTTGACCACGATATGATGTTGCCACATCTCTAACTTGGTATACTTTTGTGTCAAATATTATTTGGACTGGAAAGAAAATATATGCTCAAATTTCTATCCAGCATAAATTTATTTGTCTATTTATTATTTTTGTTGCAGTAACACTGGTTTCCAACATTATATAAATTTCAGGTGTACATCATTGTATTTTGATTTCTGTGTAGATTACATCACGTTCCCCACACAAAGACTAATTACAGTCCATCCCCACACACATGCGCCTAATCACCTCTTTTGCCTTTCTCCCTCCCCGCTTCCTCTCTGGTAACCACCAATCCAATCTCTGCCTCTAAGTGTTTGTTTGCTGTTTTTTTGATCTTCTATTTATGAGTGGGATCACACAGTATTTGACTTTCTCTCTCTGGCTTATTTAACTTAGCATAATACCCTTAAGGTCCATCCATGTTGTTGCAAATGGTAAGATTTCATCCTTTTTCATGGCTGAGTAGTATTCTGTTGTGCATATACACCACATCTTCTTTACCCACTCGTCCCTTGATGGGCACCTAGGTTGGTTCCCAGTCTTGGCTATTGTGAATAATGCTGCAGTGATCATAAAGGTGCGTGTATCTGTATGCACTTGTGTTTTCAAGTTCTTTGGATAAATACCCAGCAGTGGAATAGGTGGATCATATGGTAGTTCTATTCTTAATTTTTTGAGGAATCTCCATACCGTTTTCCATGGTGGCTGCACCAGTTTGCACTCCCACCAGCAGTGTACGAGGATTCCCTTCTCTCCACGTCCTCTCCAACACTTGTTGTTTCCTGTCTTGCTAATTACAGCCATTCTGACCGGAGTGAGGTGACGTCTCATTGCAGTTTTGATTTGCGTTTCCCTGATAGTTAATGATGTTGAGCAACTTTTCATGTGCCTGTTGGCCATCTGCATATCTTCCTTGGAAAATGTCTGTTCAGATCTTTTGCCCATTTTTTAATGGGATTGTTAATTTTTTTGTTGTTGAGATGTATGAGTTCTTTGTATATTTTGGATATTAGCCCCTTATCTGATATGCGGTTTGCAAATATCTTCTCCCAATTGTTAGGTTGTCTTTTCGTTTTGTTCATGGTTTCCTTTGCTGTGCAGAAGCTTTTTAGTTTGATGTAGTCCCATTTGTTTATTTTTTCTATTGTTTCCCTTGCCCTGTCAGACATGGTATTTGAAAATACGCTGCTAAAACCGATGTTGAAGAAGGTACTGCCTATGTTTTCTTCTAGAAGTTTAATGGTTTGAGGTCTTACATTCAAGTCTTTAATCCATTTTGAGTTAATTTTTGTATATGGTGTAAGATAACGGTCTACTTTCATTCTTTTGCGTGTGGCTGTCCAGTTTTCCCACCATCATTTATTGAAGAGACTTTCCTTTCTCCATCGTATGTTCTTAGCTCCCTTGTCAAAAATTAGCTGTCCATAGATGTGTGGGTTTATTTCTGGACTCTCGATTCTGTTCCATTGATCTGTGTGTCTGTTCTTGTGCCAGTACCAGGCTGTTTTGATTACTATGGCTTTGTAGTATATTTTGAAATCAAGGAGTGTGACACCTCCAGCTTTGTTCTTATTCCTCAGGATTCCTTTGGCTCCAGCATAAATTTTTAATTGTCTCTTTTCAGCTGTAGAATAACACAGAGATATAGTATATAAATATGTAAAATATATACATATGTAATTATATTGAATATACGTAAAATAATACAGAATAATAATAATTTGAAAGAACTAAAAGACACTCATAAAAAAAATTGATTCACTCACTCAACACTTAGCAAAGATTTATTGAGCATCTACTGTGAGCCAGTGAGGCAAGCGTTGCTCTATGTGCAGCAATGAACAAAACAGGCGGTTTACAGAGTTTATATTAGAAAATAAATGACAGGTGGATGATGGAGAGAGAGAGACAGAGAGAGAGATACAGAGTGTGATGGGTAAAAAAAATAAATAAGGAAAATATCAGACGGGAATAAATATGAACATTAGTACTGCAAAGTATTAAAACAGGGTGAAGTGATAAACAGTGACTGGGCGACTAGAGCAGATGGGGTGGTCAGATCAGGGAAGACCTCTAGGGGAGGGGACAGCTAAGCTGAGAGGTGATGAGGAGGCATTCCTTCCATTTCCACTTGGACCATTCCAGAACAAGGGAGAGGCCCGTGCAAAGGCCCTGAGGTGGGAACTAGTTTGGCACCTTCTTGTAAAAGCGAGAGAAGGAGTCCCGTGCAATGTGATTGGAAGAGTGGGCAGGGCACATCATGGGGGCTTCTGTGCTGGGTGCGGGGTCTGGATTCTGGTCCAAGGGCTGGGAAGGGGTTGGAGAGAGGTGACAGATTTGACTTCCCCTGTTGAAAGGTCACGCTGCCTGCCGCGTGAGGAGGATTAGATTGCAGAGGGCAGGAGTGGAAGCTGCGGGCCCCGGCTGAGGCAGTGTCTGTGAGGCGAGGGATGAGGACCAGAGCGGTGACAGTGGAGACGGAGGACAGCAATCACACTGGGGAAACACTGCATTTTGGAGGTGAAGTCAATGGCTCCTCCTGATGGAGGAGACGGGACGAGGGAGTGGGGGCAGGGGGCAGAGGGGAATGGAGAGTAAGTTCTAGGTCCTTTGTTTAAGCAACTGGGTGGACAGTGGTGGCACCACAGGCACGACTGGATTGGGGGGGATGGTGATCAGAAGCCCTCCTGTGGCCATGGTGACTATGAGATGCTGCTCACACCCATTCTGGAAATCTCGGCCTGGAGCTCTGGGATCCAGCGGGTAGAGATGTCCATTTGGATGCCCTTGGCACATGGATGGTGCTGAAGGCCACGAGCCTCGGTGAGGTCCCCTCAGGAGGCAGGGAGCTAGACCAGGGAGGAGGCCCAGGGGTGCAGAGATAAACAAGAACATGGGACCGAGATGCCCTGGAAGGGCTGCGTGGAGGAGGAGGAGCAGCATGAGCAGACTGATGGGCTACCAGAAAGGTAAGAAGGGCCAGGAGAAGGGGAGGAAGCAGCCAGCTGCGGTCACTTGATGACCCTCAGCAAAACGCTGGGCCCCAAGCTTGGCTGGGGTTGGGAGAAAAAAGGAGGTACTAAAGGAAATTATCAGAGATGGTGAATCTAGACTTAAAAAGAGCTCAGCTGAGCTTTTCAGAATTTGTTTGCCCTGAAGAGTAGCAGTGCAATGGGGTGGCCCCTGGAGGGGGACGTGGGGTCAGGAGAGGACGTTTCAAAGCTTGAAGATACCAGAATATATTCGTGTGTTCCTGGGGACGATGCAGTAGAAGGGAGGCATTGCCAGTTCGGAAGAGCGCAGGTCATGACAAAGTCCTGGAGGTGAGAGGGGAAGGGACCCCAGCACATGACGGGGACCTTTTCTTTGTCATAACAGGAGGGAAGGCAAAGAGCGTGGGCACAGATTGCACCCACTGGTTGCTTTGAGGACAAGACAATGAGGGAACCCCATCCACTTGATTCCTGGCTACGGCAAGGCCACCAATGAGAGAGGGAAGCAGGGAGAACATTGGGACAGAGGGAAAAGTGTGACAGTGTGAACTTAGAGAGCCAAGAGGAGAGAGGGAGGATCTGGGGGCAGGGTTGAGGCACCAGGGGGCTGGAGCGTGCGGCTGGCCTGTGGATCACACGCCTCCATGTGGTCAGGATGCTGCTCTTGTAAATAACGCTGTGCTGAACATCTTTGCCCATCAAGACACTTCTATATTGTGCACTATTCTCTCCAAATTGAGTGATCGAAGTGGATTAAGCCATAGGAACATTTTGCAGACTTGTGACAGATACTGGAAGCCTATTGTCAGGTTGCTTCCCCAAAACGGTTGTTCAGGCTTTTGCTGCCCCAGGAACCTACCAGAGAGGGTCCTCGACTCCACCGCACCGTCACCAGAACACTGTCACGGTATTTTCTGAAATCCCTCCTAATTTGATAGCAAAGACGAGAATTTCATTGTTGTGCTTACAGCTTTTCCATTTCTTTGATTCATGTTGGAGTGAAACAGGTTTTCATCAGCTTATTAGCTATTTGTCTTTTCTCCTATTGTCGATTGTCCTTTATGGTGTATTGAAAGAGACGCAAAGGTAAATCTCAGTGCAAGGATGGCCACACAACCCAGCAGGAGCGAAGCCGGGAGTGATCTCACAGAGAGGGAGTTTGTGGCTATTTGTTTTCCTGACAGTTGCAACGGCATAAAAAAACCCAAAAAGCCAGTGAACTGAGTCAGGGCCATAAGCAGCATATTTTAAAGCTAACTTAAAACAGGACGCGTCGTTTAACCTGTCACCTCTCCTCTCTCTTTCTTACATACACACAGACATACACACACACACACACGCTGATGACAGTGAGGAATTATTTACAGAGTTCTATCTCAGCCGAGCTTTTTGTGATGACTTTTATTAATTATTGAGTAATTCAATAAATAATTCATGATTTTCCTGCTGGTGAAGGCATCATCAAAAACACGTGAATACAAGTCAAGCCAACCCATGGTCTTCCTGAGGCTGGAATAAACCCAGATTGTATTTCCATGTATGTGTGAATGTGTGTTTGAGTGTGTGTGCCAATGAGTGTGGAAGCCTGCATGTGAACAAGTGTGCAAGTAATTGTGCATATGAGTGGACGTTGAGCATGTTGTGTGAGCATGTGAGTGGAGGTAAATATCTGGATAAGAGTGAGTGGAAAAGGAATTTCTCTGACTTCATATTCTGCATGTTATTATAATTTCTTTGGTCTCTGGTGATGGGAGCAATAGGTTTTTTTCATTATCTGTATAAGACCATTCTTAAAAAAAAATCCAAATTTCAGATAGAGGAAATTGAAATAAAAAATATGTGTGCACTAGGGAGCAGTGAGGATCAGGACGGGGGCTGTTGGGAAAAGATAAATATCTTCCCCCAGAAACTTTCCTTGATTCCAGAAGCTGGGTTTCTTAGTGTTTCTTACATCATAGTTACTGGGACAAATCACTGAAGCATACAAAAGATAAAGAGAAGGAGAAGCTCTTTTAAAATGGAAAACAAACGGCCATCGACCTCACCAGCAGGATTTCTAGTCTGACTCCTTTGGGGAGGGACCTAGGGCTCAGCCTGAGGGTGGGGAGATGGCCAGTGGTGGCCGATCTGAATACCCTGTGTCCTCTGGTTGCTAGTCAATGTTTCTGGGCTTCTGCCTATAAAATCTTCATAACAAATCCCTGCCCGAAGACCCCTGGGGGCTACTATTGGAGCTTTGAGGGGAAGTGAGTGCTGTGTGCCCAGGGTCCCCAGGGTGTCACAGGAGTGGGAAGGACACGAGACAAAGGACAGTTCTCGGTTCCTGTCTGGCCTCTACCATTTGCTGGCTGTGCAACGGGGGGCAAGTTGCCTTGTTTCTCTTAGGCTCAGTTCCCTCAAGTGCGACATGGAACACCATTAACTATGAGGCGGGAGCAAATGAAACAATGCAGGATCATGGTGAGAATTAAAAGGGCTCACCTTGGCACAGTGCCTGGCACATAGCTGGATCATGATAATAGTTTATTCATTCCCTGTTCATCCCAAGGGGCAGCACCTGAGCATTCCCCAGGTCCCTTAGTGCCACCAATTGGTGTCTAGTTGTAATATCAATTACTGAGAAACAAGCGTTAAAATCACCAACTCTGACTGTGGATGTGTCCACTTCTCCATTTCGTTCTGCCAGTTTTTGCTTCGTGCATTTGAAGCTTTGTGCCAACACATTTGTGATTGTTGTATCTTTCTGTTGAATAGACCCCTTTATCATCATGAAATGTCCCTCTCTCCCTAATAACAGGCTTTGTTCTGAAGTCTCCTTTGTTTAATATTAAGATAGTCACATAGCAGCTTTCCTTCGACTAGCACACATGTGGTACATCTTTTCCTGTTCTTTTACTTTTAACCTATCTATGTTTTTATAGTTAAAGGGTGTCTTTTGTAGGCAGTATATAGTTGGGTCTTGTTATTTTATCCAGTCTGAAAATCTCTGCTTTTTAATTGGAGTGTTTAATCCCCTTATATTTAGTATAATTATTATTATGTTTGGGTCTAAGCCTACAATTTTGCTATTTTTTCCTATTTGTCTCAGCTTTTTGGCTTTTCTACTTCTCTTGTATTCTTTTCTTTTGCATTAATTGATTTTTTTTTTTAGTATTCCATTTTATTTCCTCTATTGTATTTTTAGCTATACTTCTTTTCACTATTTTTACTGATTCTTCTTGGGATTCTAATATGCATCTTTAACATATCACAGTCCACTTAGAATCAATATTGTACCACTTCATGTTTCATTCTTCACATTTCTCAAATTTAAAAACAAGAGTACAATTACATTTATCTTCCTAGCCTTCATGATATTATCATCATATATTTCACTTCTACATTCATGGTAAACCTGATATTACAATGCTATTATTTGTGCTTTAAACTGTGATTTGTCTTTCAAAGAAATCAAGGGAAGAAAATAAAAGCTAATATGTTATATTTACCCACATCTCTATCATTTCTGGTGCTCATCGTTTCTGCCTTCAAATCTGAATTTCCCTCTAGATTCATTCCCATTCAGCCTGAAGAAGGTCCTTTGGTATTTCTGGCAGTAGAGGTCTGGTGGTGACAAGTTTTCTCAGTTTTTGTTTATCTGAAAATATCTTTATTTTCCCCTCATTTTTAAACAGCTCTATTGAGATGTAATTCACATATCACACAATTCACCCATTTAAATTGTCTAATTCAATGGTTTTTGGTACATTACATTACTGATTTTTAAAAATTGGGATAAAATATATAGAACACAGAATTTTCCATTTTAACCATTTTTAGTATACAATTGAGCGGCATTAATTACATTCACAATGTTGTGTGATCATAGCCAATATTTCCAAAACTTTCTCATCACCCCAAACAGAAACTGTACCCATTAAACAAAAACTCGCCATTATCCCTCCCCCCCCAGTTCCTCTATTCTACTTTCCTTTTTTTTTTTTTACAGTCCCAAAGGACCCAGGAAAGGCACTGCAGGTGGAGGTGAGGGTGGAGAGGCTGCACCAGTACAGCAGGCTCCGGATGGAAACGTTTGCCACCAAACCCCTCCTGTGAGTTCACCCTCAGCGTGTCCAACTCTGTAACGGGCACTTGGTACTACCACCTCACTGCGCAGGTGACGTGGGAGAGGCGGCCACAGAAAGTGGACAGCTTTATCAGGGACCCAGCAGACTCCAGAATCCTCAGGGAAAGGAGGTCTGTCTCTATTAATTCGCCCATTCTAGGTACCTCATATAAGTGGAATCATACAATATTTGCCCTTTGGTGGATGCCTTCTTTCACTTGGACTCTCCAATCCAGTGAATTTTTCACTTTATTTCCTATCGTATTTTTCAGTTCTAAAACGTTCCTATGGTTCTTTTGTTTCCATTTCTCTGCTGAGATTCCTTGTCTGTTTACTCGATCAGACCATCTTTTCTTTAAGTGCTTGAAAATCTTTATAATGGCTTCTTTCATATTCTTATCTGCTAATTCCAACATGGGGGTCATCTCTGGGTCTGTTCCTACCAACTTCTTTTTTTTTTTTCTTAATGATGGAACACACAAATCCCATCTCCTCCACTTTGACCTGCGTGACCTTAGGCAGATGAACATCTCTTAGAGGGTTTTCCCTTATATATAAGAGAGATAATAGCAGTTATTTTGCAGGATTGTCAAAGAATTGAACAAGATAATATATGTGAAGAGCCCGGCATATAGGTCTTTAGTGAAAGGTGGCTGTTATTGCCCTTTGAGATGCTCAAAGGCATCTGTCCCACAAAAAGCTCTGATAGCTCCATCTGAAATTGGCAGCCCCTTCTTGGTGCCCCTCGACATCTCGGGCTTGTCTCTCAACCACACATCATTATACTATCTGCTCACCTCTGTCTCTCCTGCTAGACTATGAGTCCTCCAGAGTAGTGACAGGTTGTGCTCAGCGCTGTGTCTCTGGCTCACAGTAGGTCCCCAACGTATATTTGTTGTACTCAGCTGAAGCGGCCCCTCTCTAAGAAGCCAGGAGCAGTTGCACAGGCAGTGCAGTTTACTACTGTCTGTAACATGGCAGAGAGTTACAGTGGCTCAGGGACTCCCCACGAGCCAGCAAGCCTGGCGTTCCCTGTGCCTTCAGCTCTGTAAAACCATAATTGAAGCTCACGCTGCATTAAGCATTGCTTGTATTGAGCCTCGTGGAAGCCACAGTTGCTCTTTGCGTCTAATATGCTGCTGACATTTCATTTTCACAGCATCGATGTCTCATTATTACTCATTGCTTCTGCCACGACACCATAAATACCTGGTGCATGTGTTAGGCATTTCTCCCCACACGGCACTCTCGTGTCTGAAATTGTTCCCAATCCTCCTCCTCCGCTCTAACTTGGATACCTGACTCCTGGCTCACTCTTCCTTCCAATGAACTTCGAGGCAGCTATCAGCAATGGTGAGGATGATGATAAGCAGGATGATGAAGTCTAAAGCTAATGAGCTGAGGGATTACTATGTTCCAGGCCTTGTGCATGGTATCCCATTTAATCCTTATCAATGCCTAGAGAGAGGAGTCATTATTCTCACCTAATGGAGGAGAAATGGAGCCTCAGGGAGATGACGAGTTTGCCCAAGCTCATATGAACGGTAAGGAAATCTCAGTCTTGCGGACTCTTTGCCCAGGGTGACTGTTTATGGTGCTCAGCAATTCCTGACTCTGAGGACACGTGCACATGTCTGACCCCACCAGTCACATCAAGGTGCTCATGGCTCATAAAGCTCTGGGAGTTGTGTTTTTAAGAGGGATGTGACTATCTTTGATAGAATAAATGTGTGTGGACAGGTAAAGTGAGTGGGGAGACCTGGGACATGTGAAGGGAGTGAGGGCTGGTCCACACAACTGTGACGACAGACGTCACTTGTTGAGGGCCAGCTGGCCCCAGAGCACACACCGGGCAATTGACATGCGTTATCTCCCTCTGACTTCACAAGGATCCTGTGGGGGAACTATTACTTCCATTTCACAGACGGAGAACTGAGGCCTGGAGAGATTTGGCCATGTGCAGCTCCCCAAGGGGCCTGCTGTCCCCTGTCCCCAGGCCTATGTCCACCCTCTGCCTCTTTCTCTGCCTGGTTCACTCCTGGTCACCTGGCCTGCAGCACCCCCAAGCTGGGTCAGGGCCCTCCTGGCCCCACAGCAACCGTACCCTTCACCCCACCATGAAGCTTTGCACACTGCACTGTCCTTCCTCATTTTCTGCCCTTACCCTCCATCTAGACTGCGAGCAACTCACATCTTACTTGGCTCCCTATGTTTCAATGAGTTAGTAACGTAAAATGCTGGCACCATCTCTGGTGCATAGTAAGGGTTCCATAATGCTGTTACTTTTAGTGTCCCTATTGCTTATCACAATGCCAGGCACATGGCAGGGCAAGAAACATCTGTTAAATTAAGGACTGAACAACTATGATACGGCTATGCACTCACAGAGCCTGGGATATGGTTCCTCCTGTCCCAGAAACCCTAGGCATCACCTCCTTCACCTAGGCTGGACCTATGGGATACTGTCGCTGACATGCCTGTTGATGACATGCCTAGACCTCCAGACAGCACCCCACCCACCCACACCCCACCAGCAGAGGCAGGTGCGCACATGGGGAGCAGCTCTCCTTCACCCCCTGCCCCAGCCCCAGAACCTCTGCCTTGGAGAAATTCATGTAGGCACCTCGGGAGACGTAGGCTTAAGATCTGCCCTCTGCAGGGCTAGAGGAGGGTTAGGGAGGCCTCTGCAATCGTTTTTGGAATTCTCCAACATAAAACGTTGATCCTAGTCTTCTGAAAAGAGCAGGGGTTTAAGACCAGACTTGTCACTTGACCTTCACTGGTCGTCTAAGCCAGCTCCCTCCTCTTGCTGTGTCCCCCTGGGAAACCTTCATTTTGGTCCAGGCCTTACTCTCTGTCCATCCTCCACCTCCACGGCCTCTTTCATCTCGGGGCAGCCGTTCCTGGGATGTGAATTCCAGGCTCCTTGGCTCCTTGTTCCTTCTGCTCTGATCAGGTGTGCCCGGCCTCCCAGCAGGGCAGCTAGAGGGAGTCCCAGCTCCCAGCTCGCCCTTCCCACTTTCTCAGAAGATGGGGCTGCACCCCGAGATCCTCAGCCAGTCCCGACCAAGGCAGACCCACCAGCAGGTGGGGGCTACGACTACTCTAGTTCCCCAACCCAGGAATTGTGTGCCTATGGCATATGTCCTGGCACCTGGTGTACACTGGGCCTTCTTCCTCCATCGTCGCTAACTCTTATTAAAGGCTTACAATGTGTCAGGCACCGTCTGGAACACCTTAGATGGTAAACATCATTTCCTATGACTATATCCCTACACTAGTTTGGGGGACTAGGGCCTGGTTCTGGAAAACCAGTCCGCTTGGTGGAGGCCCTGAGACCCCCCACTCAGATAACTAGACACTGTATCCATCATGGACAGAACACTTAGGACATCAACCAACTTGCCTTCCAGAACTGAGGCTGCCAATTTGCCAGGTCCAGCCACCAAGCTGAATTCTTCTGGGCATTGATATTGGCCCAAACCAGGTCCAAGGTCATTCTAACACCTGGATACTGGATGTGGGTTGTGGGATCTGCCACTGGGGCTGGCCCAGCTAGCCAGTGCAGCCTTGGCCTCCTCCCTTTGACCAAGTCCATGCCTATGCTCCCAGCCTCCCTCAGGGCCAAGTCCACCTGGATTAGAATATGAACTCTCCATTTGACCACCCACAGTGACCAAGTCCACCTAATGACTGATTAATTACCTACTTTGATTGGCTTGGTGATGGCCACCATCCTGGGAAGCCTCTCAGTTCTTTTCCTCCCACTGTCCTCTCAGCCTTTATAAAAAGCAGGATTGCATGAAAACATCATGACTGTGATTCTTGCTGAGGTTGAGAAAGTTCACACTGAGACGTGGTTAACTTGTTAAAGCTACAAGAGAACACCTATGCCCTTTAGACAGAAGCATAAGTTCCCCCATAGAGAGGATGGCATTCCAGTTACTGTGGTTGCAAATCAAAGTAGAGTGACATAAAATAGCCCTTTGCTGTGCTCATGGATTCTGTGGGTCCGGAACTGGGGAAGGGCTCAGTTGGGCAGTTCTTGCCTGGAGTCCCTCATGAAGGTGCAGACAGACGTCGATTGGGGCTGCAGTCATCTGAAAGCTTGACTGGGGCTGGAGGATCCGCTTCTGAGGTGCATCACTCACATGGCTGGGAAGTTGGCACTGGCTGTTGGCCACGGGCTGTGGTTTCTCTCCACATGGGCCTCTCCATGAAGCTGCTTGTGTGGTCTCATGGCACGGCAGCTGGCTTCCTCCAGAATGAGATACCCAAGAGGCCAAGATGGAAGCTGCAACACCTTTTATGAACTAGTCTTAGAAGTCACACACTGTCGCTTCCACCATATTCTATGAATGACACAGGTCAGCCCTGATTCAATGTGGGAGATTACACAAGTAAATGAACACCAGGAGGCATTAATCCTTGGGACCATCTTGGAGGCTGGCTTCCATAGATGTCATTCCCAAGATGGAAGCAGGTCCTTAAGGTGGTAATGGAATTGGGAGCCGAAGAAAAGATGCCACATCCCTTCCTAGGTTCTAGATTTGGGGATTTCAAGATGTCCAGCCATGCTCTCTTCAACTGTGGGCGCCACAGTAGTGCCCATCACGTGAAATAAGAGTGGGGTCTGAAGCCAGCCGCAGTTCCTGGGCACGCTAGAATCCCACCCACAGAGTCAGCCACATTTTGCTTCCCTGCCTGGTGCTCACTTGGCCCCCACACAGGGCAACTCAGAAGTGCAGAGGGGTTAACAATCCCTACCAAGAAGGGATGCGAGTCTGTGGACACAAGCCCCAGTCCCCATTCCCTTCCCAGAAACAACTCTAAGTCTCATTCGACGCAGTACCTGGAGGGTCCCCAGTGGGTATGAGCCCCAGTTGCCAACAGCCATGCTATACAGTGCTCATTATTGCCCTTTTTCTCCTTGCCTGTCTCTCCCTGCCTGTTCTCTCCTGTTCACAATAAACTCCCTTCAAACAACTCCTTGCCTGAGATTCTACTTTCAGGGTGACCCAAACTAAGACAGTCACCGCACATTCCTTGTGGGCCCCACTGTCTAAATTCATAATATTCTCTTTTATTCAGCAGACACTTTTCGAGCCCTTGATCTGCACCGGACACTGGGATGCCAAGGTAAACCAGACATGATCTCAGCCCTGAAGGACCTCAGCCTCCCGCACAGCAGCGCTAGACAGAGGCGCCAACACATGGACGAGGGCAAGGACTCCGAGTCCAGGACGTGACCGGAGCCCAGAACACGGGTCTCTAAATCAGACCTGGGAGGTCGTCTCAGATAATTGATGCCTGAGCTGAGAGGCACCAAGGATGAAAAGTCGTTAATGAGACCAAGCAAGGGTGAAGCTGGTTTGGGCCAAGGGGAGTGCCTGAGGGAATAAAAGGCAACGACATTATCGAGGAACCACGGCTAAGGTTCTCTGCTGTTTTTTTTTTTTTTTTTAAACATTTCCAGAGAGTTCTGCCAAGCGTCCAGCCCTCACATGGATGATTTCATGTAATCCTCATAACAACAGGATGCAGTAGATAAAATTATCCCCATTTTTTAGATGATAAAATGGAGGTAATTACCTGTGGTTACTCAGCTAATAAACAGCAGAGCAATAATTCAAACATAGGTCCATCTCATTCCAGATCCCAGAGTCTCAACCCCAGGAATGCGCTTGCTTCTAGGGTCAGTGGTGCCTGTGGAGAGATGTGTGGACAGAGCCGGAAGGGTAGGCAGGGGCTAGAACAGAGACAGCAACAAACTCTGAGAGTGTAAACGAGGGAGTGACAAGTTCACATTCGGAATTTTCCAAAGATAATTCTGGGCATTGTCAGAACATTCCCTTCCGGGTTGCAGAGTATGAGAGAAAGGTCCTTGTCCATCCCGGGCCCACGGGGGTAAAGGGCAAGCAGTGCCCCCATGAGGCCGGAGCAGGAGTGGCAGCAATAAATAACAAGGTTCCCCTCTCAAGCAACGGGGACCCTCCCTGCAAGGCTCCAGAGCCCCTCTCCCTTAAGAAATTGCCCTCCAGCACTAACATTCCTGGGTTTGGGATATTATTAAGGAAAGTGACATTTTCTTTAGGTTTATCCGTCCTGGAAAGCGTAATAAGCATCACGCAACGAGCAGCGAGGACCTCCAGGGTGCAATGATACACGCTATGACTATCTTTGACTCACCCTGCTCTTTTCCAGAACAATCTTAATTAAGTGGAAGGTGCCAGTTGCTCTAAAAAAATTTACCAACTGCCTCTCAAAGTAACTCTGATTAATAGCAGAGGCACAAAAGTGTCACCATAACCAGGTCATGTGACATAATACAAATGACTGTCTGTTGCTATTTTTAAGTAATGTTTATTAGAATCCCTTGATGCGTAATAAATTTAATTTACAGCCGCTTGTAGCCCAACTTACACATGGCCTCCCGTGGCTCGGCTCATTAACACACTCAGGGAAGAAATGAGTTTTCTCTTTAATTCTCCCATTCCATGTCTCCTTTCTAATGAGGCCAGATTGTGAAACTCTTCAGGAGAGAATTTCTCCATCGTCTCCAGTAAAAACTGTCTTTAACGCTCAAATTTTTTAATTATCACAGCGGCGTACAGCACAAATTCGTGTTAGATAGCTCGGGGCAGAGCTGGGGTAGGAATGAGTGAATCATCCGTGCTCGCATGAGTGAGTGTGAGATCTCAGAAGGGAGGACGAGAGGAGGAGGCCTGGGGAGGCCTGTGGGTACCCAGAACATTCCAGTTGGAGACTTGGAAGCCTCGAAACAAATCCAACTATTATTTACTGGGCGCTCTGGAGAGAAAGAAGAAGGTTCCTGGTTAGGATAGGAGCCCAGAGACCTGCAGTCTAATTCTGCTTCTGAGGCTGGATTAGAAAGTCTCTGAGGGCCTTTCAGGCTCTGATTCTTTCCATTTCTTGGCCTGAGAACCAAATTCAAAGCGAAACATTTCAATCAAACCATCATATGGAACAGCAGTCAGCCAGCTTGTTCTGCAAAGAGCCAGAGAGTGAGCATTTCAGGGTTTGCATGCTGAGGCCAAATCAAGGATACTATATAGATACTTAAGGAGCAAAGGAGAATAAATTTCCACCGATTATTATGGATGGAATTCAAAATACAATCAGGATGTGTATTTTGTAATAGAGCTCTACTGATGAGAAGAGTCGAATTCCTTTTTATGGGCTAGCTTTTGTTTAATTGGGGTTCCTAGTGTTCCCTGTCATCGCACTGATTAAAAAGAGTGTAATACCCATTCTTAGCTCATGGGCTGTACAAAAACAGGCGGCAGACAGCATTTGGCTCACAGGCCATAGTCTGCCAACTCCTGAGTAGAATAGTTTCTAAGAGTGTGGGCTCTGCAGTCAAAGAGCCTGGGTTCAACTCCGGGCTGCACCAACCATCAGCTGGGAAGCTGAGTAACCGCTTGCATCAGCGATCTACCGTCACGATAATACTGATAGACTTCAGGGGTGTACAACGAGAAATAACTACTTAGCTCCTGACTCTGCAGGACCCCCTTGATCTGGGGTGGGCTCTGCTGCTCCAGGTGGGCTTGCTCATGCACGTTCCTCTGTCAGTTGCAGATCAGCTAAGCTGCCTTGCTGATCTTGGCTGGGCTCGCCCACAGGCTTGAGGTTCAGCCAGCTGTTGGCTGATCCAGAGTGGCCTCAGCTGGGGTGACTCAAGCAACTCACCTCTGTTCTATGTGTCTTTCACCTCCTGGCAGGCTAGCCTGTTCTTCCCTTGGCCACGGGCAGGGAAACAAAAGCAAGCAAACCCATTTGCTTTTGACATGGCACCCTCCAAGCTTCCACTTGCATCACACTTGAGACATCCTGTGGGTCCAAAGCTGGGCACGGGGGCCCCGAGTCAGAGTGGGAAGGCAGGACCACATCAGATGGCAAAGGGGGTGGATGCAGCAAGGGGCTACACACAGTTACCATTGATGCAGCCTCACTGCTCTTTGCCTATTTCCTTTCTATGAAAAGGTGACAAGAAGAGTAGCTCCCTTATAAGGTCGCCGTGAGGATTGAAGGAGTTAAGACTGTAATATATTTAGAACAGAGCCTGGTGCTTAGTACACAGCCAAGAAATGTTAGTCATCCTTATTACCTGGTTTACCTACTCTGGGTACCAGCATCTTCATTCTAATAGCCTAGTAAGGATCTATGCAGTCTAAGGATCTAAAGATAAAAGAACCCGGAAAGAATTCTTTACTCTGGGGCTCTTTTAAAGTTTTCCCTATGCTCTGCTAGGTATGGACACGGATGCCAGAGGAGGTCTGGGGTGTCTGGTCTCAGTCTCCTGCTCCCACAAAGGAAGTACCAAGAGGCTCAGAGAAAGGAGCTGGTCTTCCAAGGAGATGTTCCTGTGTGTTGCAGGTTGTCTGGTCCCAGGCCATCGGCATGGGCTGGCTGCTTCTAGTTTGGGGCCCTCTCTCCCTCTCTCTCAAGGCTCAGTGTCTTCACTGGTTGGCTGATATGAAGGCTTTGCTGTCCTCCCAAAGGTCCACCCCGCCAGCTGCTGCCTCTGTGACCTGAACTCCGTGAGGCTGTTCTCTGTCCTGCTCGTCACGATTATGTCAACAGGAGGGGCTTTTCAAGCTTCCCTTAAGGAGGTAAGTGTCTCTTTCTGCTTGGAGTATGACTCAGAAAAGGGCCCCCATTATTGGGGGAAAAAGGGTACATTTGAGGCTCTTGTGTAACATAATGAAGCATCCTTCTTGCAACCCTGCCTCTGGGGTTGCTGTTTCTTGTCTTGTATGGGTTACACACACTCTACTTTTAAAAACTCCAACATATGAAACTCCACAATGCAAATCATTAAAAGACGAGACAGAAATTGCTGTCTAGTTGTCCTCCAGTATCAATATCTCTTATTCATTAGTAATGGAGACTCTGATTTTAAGCTCGGCATATGACTGCCTTCACTAAGAAATGCGTTTGTTTCACAACCTCCCTTGCAGCTATCTGGGGTCATATGATTAGGCCTAGGTCAGTAGGATGTAAGCAGAAGTGTTATTTGATACTTCCAGAAAGTGCTCTCAAAGGGAGGAACATACCCTTCTTTTTCTCTTCCTCTTCCCTCCTGGCTGGAATGTGGATCTGATGGCCGGCATTTGAGCAGCCATCTGGGACCAAGAGACGAAAAGAAACCTACATGTTGAGAATGGCAGATCAACAAGCTAAAAAAAGCCTGGCCTCTGTTCTGTGGAGCACCATACTAGCCCCAGACTTTCTTTTACCAGAAATAAATTTCTTTCATGTTTAAGCCCCTTGTGATGACTGAACTGTCTAGCATTTGTGTGGTATTTTAGAGTTGACAAAACCCATTCCCATTTATCTACTCTGGTGATCTTCCCAGGCAAAGAAAGTAATATTATTGTTCCATTTTACAGGTAAGGAAACTGAGGCTCAGGGAGTCTAAATGATTGCCTGAGATCAAACAGCTAGGGAAAATCTGTTATTCAAATCTCGACTGTGTGACTCTAAGTCCAGGCTTTTGGCCAGCACTCGGCCTGCCTGCCTGCCATCTGCCCACACGCTCACCCACACCCCTCCTCCTAGTGCTGCCAGGGTGACTTTGTAAATCACAAATGTACAATGTCACTCTCTTGCTTAATACCAATCGGGGCTGCCCCACTGCCCCCAGAATGGATTCCAAATGTCTCAGCATGGCTTGCAAGGCCTAGCTTGTCTCTCGTGCTCTCCCACTCTCGCCTCCAGCCATGCCTGAGAGCACGTAGCCAGGAAGTAGCGGTACTGAGGCTCAAACCCAGCCCCGTGTGACACCAGAGTCAGCATGCTTTTCCCCAAATCATGAGTCCCCACAATTACTCGCACACGAGGGTACAAAGGGCAGCCATACAAGTCCCTATAACGCAGACCACAGACAGCACAGAGAAGGACGGGATGAGGTTGGGGGGGTGTGGGGGCAGGGGAGGTGATGTTTCCTGGAAGCGATGTGAGCTGAGATTTGAAGGATGACTAGGACTTTGCCAGGAAGACAGAGGGAAAGCACTCCAGGCAGAGGAAACCGCATGTGCAAAGGCAGGGAGGCGTAAACAGCAAACATGTGCAGAAGACGGCAGTTTGGTCAATCCACAGCAGAAAGTACGATTGTGCCGAGACGCTGAGAACACGAGGTTCTTCCTTCTAGCCCGCGCTCACCTCTGTCACAGCGCTTCTAACACCCTCTTTATAATCATCTCTTCCCCTCTCTGTCTCTCTCCACCAGCCCGGGAGCTCCTGGAGGGAGGCAGGGACCCCGTCTTAGGCAATTCTGATCACACTGCCGAAGGCTGGGACATAATCTGCATTCTACACGTGTTTGCTGAGTGCCTAAATGAGCATGGCTTATCTCAACCACTTTTCAGGGACTATCAGACCATGTTGCTCCTTCTACATCATTCTCTGAGATAGGCATGCTCTTTGAAAAGTTAGAACGAATAACTGAGTGCCGGCCGGGCTGGTCAACGCAGGTGTTAGCAGGAGATCTTCAAGCTCCCGGATGCTTCTGACATTTCTGACAAAAGTAAATGGCAAAATCCTCATTCCCTGAAAAATCTACAAAGCTCCAAGACAGACAGGTTTCCAGGCAGAAGCCATTCCCCGAAAATCCTAGTGTAAACAAGAAGCAGTTCCGCAAGGTCTCCCTATGATAAAAAGTCACCCAAACATTTCATCATAAGGCGAAATGCAAAATGTAAAACTTCGTAAATTGTCTCTCTTTCTATTCTTTCATTCAACATATATGTCCCGGGCCAGCGTAGGTCAATCGTGGCTCTGTGGCAGTCTCTTAGTTTGGGTTCTCCCAAAAGCAGAGCATGAGACGAGGACTGACGCAGGTGATGTATTTGGGAAGTAAGCCCAGAAGGAGGAGGCAGGACCAGTTAAGGCTGTGGGCAATCGGGCCTCTGTCCACTGGGGACCCCAAAGAACTGCACAGAATGAGTCTGGGAACTTTCCTCAAAGAAAGGGAGGCTGGGGCATGTGTCCACAACCCCACTCTACTGTTCAGATGGTTCTGGAGACCTCAACCTCCTGCGCTTCTAGTTTTTGTCTGCTAGGTGGACTTCCTGGGCTGTCAGGCAGAAAAGCAGAGAGATGCTGCCCCCCGGTTGGGCTGGGGGAGGAGGGGGGGGAGCCCAGGGTACAGGGGAGCTGTCCATCATGGCTGTGCTGAAACAAGAGGTGGGTGGAGGGGATGAGGCGCAGGATGCAGCAAGTGCCTGCTCCGGACCACAAACAGAGGAGCCCAAACCCCCTGGTCTCATGGATCTTAGAGTCTAGTGAGAGCTAGAACCAAACTAACCATACTAACCAAAGAAGCATGTAGTAGAAAGCATAGGTACTAGGGAGGAAAATAAAACAAAGTAGGGAGAAGGGGCGAGCCAGTGGGCAAGTGCTAACATTTTAAATAGGCCGGTCACAGGGGGTCTTGTTAAAAAAGGACGTGAGCAAAAACTTGAAAGGGGTGAGGGAGTGGGCCCTGCTGATATCAAGGGAAGGGTGTCTCCGGTAGAAGGAACAGCCAGGCCGAGGCCTTAAGGCAGCCTTGGGCCTGAGGGTTTGAGAAATAGCAAGGAGGACGGAGGAAGCATAAGACATATAGTCACGTGTCACTTAACAATGGGAGACACTCTGAGAAACACATCATCAGGTGATTTCATCATTGTGCGAACATCATAGGGTGCACTTACGAAAACCTATATGCGACAGCCTGCTACACACCTAGGCTGTATGGGTACTGATCTTATGGGACCACTGTTGTGTACGCGGTCAGCTGTTGACTGAAACATCGTTGTACGGCACGTGACTGTGCTGAGAAGGTAAGTTCAAGAGGGGAGGGGGTCCCTTCCCCATAGGTCCAGCGGCATGGGGTTTGTGCAGTCACTCTCAAATATTTACAGAGCTCCTAGTAGATGTAGGGTGCTGCCAAGTGCCTGAACTCAACGATGAATAAAACAGAGCCCTTTTCCCCAAGGCTTACACAGTGAGGAGAGAAGACAAACTTGCAGTTAGATAAAACGGATGGGACTTCTTGGGGGCCTGCTCCGTGAAGGCACTGGGCTCAAAGCTTTCCATGCATTATTTCTAGTATTCTCAACTCAGCCCAGCAAGGTGAACAACAGCATCCTTTTTTAGGGTCATGGAAACTGAGGCTCAGAGAACTTCCCAGACTTGACCCAGATTCAAGCGACACCGAAATCAGAGTTCTTTCCACTCAGTCTGTGTGTCCTGATAATCAGAGTCCAGTAGGATGGGTGCCGCGATGGAGGAGCGCATAAGACGGAGGGAAGGGAGGCAGGGACGACTGTGTAGGAATTGGTCAAGCTGACAAGAGGAGGGGGGATTTTCCACCAGGGAAACAGCGTGAGCAAGGCAAAGAGGCGTGGACAGCAGGGTGGATGCTGGGAACTGCAGAAGCACAAAGTACAAAGGGGCCAGGAAATGGGGAGGCGGCGGGGTTGGGGGTGCTTGGGTGCTGTTAGAGAGTCTTCTGGGGAGTTTGAAGCAGGGAAGAGAAATGGCCCTATTTGCAGTTAAGGAGTCATGCATGCTTCTCCTCCCTCTATTAGAATGTGAGATCTTGGAGAGCAGGCTCCATCTTCATTCTGTTGGCTCCTGCTTGGCCCAACACGTGGAAGAGAAGAGATGGAGCCGGCTCTCCCAGCTGGGCTGGCATTTGGACTTGACCGGCCCAGCCAAGTCCAGGGCTGGCCCAGGGGTGGCCCGCCAAGCGGTTCCAATCAAACGTTCTCTTGGATCAAATCTTTTTGGACTCTACTTTGATGTAGGAAAATGACACTGGGCCCAGCTCTGCTACCAACATGCCCAGTCCCAAAAATTTGTTCCCAAGTTTTGGTCCTTTCTTAGGATTTAAGAAAGGATGACAAGGGAAGGAAGATAGAGATAGTTTTAAACTAAAGTTTAAAATCTGGGCTTCTTCCTGACTCTCCTCCATGTCCAAACATCTGGCTGAAAGGGATGCAAGGACCAAAATGATCTTGGGGAAAGAGGTAATTCAGAGTTTGGGGCAAGATAAAATCTACCAATACAATCCTCATAATGAATCCTGCTCAACTCTGAGGTTACCAGCCAGAGTGTGGGACCAACCTCAGAAGGACAAGTGAGGTCTTGGATAAAGCCTGGAAGAGACTTGGGTTCCCCTCCCCAGCTCTGGTCAATCAGGAAAACGTCCTGTCTGGACAGTCAGAGCTGACGTGTAAAATGTGACATTGACAATTACACATTTAATTCAAGCTGAGGTAATGAGCAATTTGGACAATACCCATGTCTTTTTCAATAACGGTACGTTTATTTGCAGCATTTTGAAACATAATTAGCCTGCATAATTTCATGGTTCAATAATGAATGTTCCTTTCCTGGTCATAAAGTGTTTCCTTTGTTTTTCTTGTGTTTTACTCAGAAAGAATTTCTGATGCCAATTAGCACTCTTGCAAAAGGGCAGCATTTTTTGCCTCTCTTTCCTTCAAAATGATCAGAGATGGCCTTTTTTGAGTAATTATTATGTGCCAGGCTAAGTGTTTATATGAATTATCTCAGTTAATCCTTCCAAGAACTCTTTGATTTAATTATATCTAAATACTATTATAATTCCTGATAGACAAGAGAAAGGAGTCTGGCTTTAAAGGTCATGACAGCCTCCAAAGATTATACAGCTAGTGAGAGTCAAGCAGGCTGATTCAAGAGCTTGTCTTCTTGACCAGCATGAGATCCTCCCCCCTAGAACCTGCCTGTATTCACAGGAAAGCGGAGGCCTCAGGAAAATCATCTGGATGCTTACAGAACCACTTCTTCCAATTCGCTACAGTTGTACAGATGTTTCAGATATAAAATATCCTGGTTGCCATTGTGTCGCTTTATGCATCTGGTCACAACATCTAGAGCCCATGAAACCTCTAAGAACTTGTCTAAGCCTGGCTTGCCCAGAAAAGAGGGCCTGAAGCAAAGTGGGGGTGCATTTTTGGGGGTGCAATCCCAGGTCTGAAAGAGTGAGGGAAAATAGGCAGAGAGGCACGGAAGGAAGGGAAGTCAGTCAAATGTGGCGCGTTCACTGAGCTGGCCACAGTTTTGCCACAGAACACAGCTAATCGTTCAGTCACACAAGACAGATTCGAACAGGCCACAGGGAACCATGGACGGGGAAGGGGGACAGTCTACCAGATCTTTCCAGACCCTTGTCTCTCATTGATCAAAGTTCTTAACACAGGGAGTTAACTCCCCCACGCTTTCAGACTGGCTCCTACAGACAGCTGCTGGGGGAGTCAGATCCCACTCCCCATGATGTGCAGGCTTCATCTGAGTATAGGATTGAGGTGGGAGCCAAAATCACCATGAGCATCGTCAGGCTGGA
The DNA here is from genome assembly GCF_021613505.1 of Equus quagga. NCBI lineage: Eukaryota > Metazoa > Chordata > Mammalia > Perissodactyla > Equidae > Equus > Equus quagga. The sequence continues at coordinate 35,046,495 of NC_060286.1, read as the reverse complement.
CTTGGCCTCTCTTGCTGCTGGGGCCCCTCCCAAGGTGGGCATGATGGAGGCCACAGTGAAGCTCAGCTCTACCCTTGGGGAGGCTGGAGGTCCAGTGAGGTCCAATACAGTCCACCCCTTGCATTATTCAGAGCTGCTCACATCCTATGATGTACGGATCTAGCTTGAGACCAAAATGTCACCAATTTCAAAGTCCAATTTTTGAAGTGGTCAATTGTAACTTCCTAAAAAGACATAAAAGTGTTAGCAAACCAAGCCATAGTCCCACTGCTGCAGTTGGTCCTAGGGCCATAATTGATACCATCATCTTTCCCCCACCCACACTTCCCATTCTGGATTCCAATGGTCAGCTCTTCAGCTTGTCTGGGGTTCTTCCCTGGAGGGTCTGTGGATGTTGCAATCACCCATTCATGGTTATCTCTGAGCAGGGAAGGCCCGGTGAATCCCAGAGCACCAGCTCGGGCTGCCATAACAAAATACCACAGGCTGGGGGCTTAAACAACAGAAATTCATTCTCTCACGGTTTTGGAGGCTGGAGGTCCCAGTTAAAAGTCCAGCAGAGTTGGTTTCTGGTGAGAGCTCTCTTCTTGGCTTGCAGACAGCTGCCTTGTCCTCACATGGCCCTTCCTCTGAGCCTACAAAGAGAGCAAGAAAAAGAGCTCTGATCTCTATCAGATTAGGGCCTTACCCTTATGACTTCAATTAATCTTTCCTCCTAAAGACTATATCTCCAAATACAGTCACATTAGGGATTACGAATTCAACATATGAATTTCACGGGAACATAATTCAGTGCTTAGCACCAGACATGCTCTTCCCTGTGCCCACTGTGTAATAGCCAGCCTAGATCCTCACAGTAATCAAGGATGATCACCCTACCAGTATGGCAAATCCTCTTCGGACTGCTGGTCCACTGGCACAAGGAGCCCCAGGTACCCAGGTAGTCGTTACAGCTTCCAGTTGAGTATAACTCTTATTGTCTTCACTGGTGGAAGCTTCACCTTCAAGGAGCCAGGACCTCTAACCCTTCAGAGTCTAAGTTTGCAGGAACGAGAAGCACAGAGTCTGCAGGAATCTCACTGGCAGTTGGGCTCAGAGGGGCTAATCCTACTTCCACTCCTTGGCTCCCAGATTTGTGTATCTAACTGTTGGAGACACATCTATCAACTCACGCTACATACAGAACAACGCCCCAACCCCATAGGTTGTTGTCTCCAAGTTGATGTCATAGCTGAGCCTTCAGCAGACCATGCCATCATTCAGAAAAGCACTAAGATGGCCAGAGACAGAGGCTGGTTGACTTCCATAAGATGAGTCATCAGGTCCCATTGCTGAGGGCCTCCTTGGCAATGAATGCTCTCTGGTGAGCATTAGGATGAGGCAGAAAGACCCTTACCCTTTGTGTCCACTCCCATGAGTTTATCCATTTACTATTTACTTGCCCTCCATGCCCTTGAATTTTCAGTCTTGATCTTTCCATAAACAAGTAGCCAAGCTGCTTATCTCTGCACAGGAGTCACAGATGTCTGCAACTCAGGCCACCTCTCCTTCCACTCTTGAATGGGGATCTAATGCAACAGTAGTCTATTCCCAACTAGCACTGATCTATTGTGTTGACCTGGATGTAAATGAGGCCCTGGTCCTTTCGTCCTCCATCACACTGTCATAGTGAACTCCCCTTTGAGCCTATAGGAATACACTGAGGAAGAACTTCAACAGAGGTGGGTGCGATGAGAATCTGGGCCATCTGTTTAGGTCATTTACCTGTTCCTTCTGGACCTGCTTGAGCCTGATCCTAAATGCACCACTTCTATCACATGTGGGATTGCTGCTGCTCATGACAGTGGCATTGCATGATCCTTCTTCAAAGGAACCCAGCCTCCTCTTCAATCAATGGGCTCTGGCCTGTGAACAAATAGAAAATTTTCCATTGCAGTAGCTGATGTCATCAGTCTGCTCTTAGATTCTTGACTTTAAAAAAAAAAATTTATACAAATTGAGCAATACCCTTGTCAACTCTCCATTGATCTTATCCCTAGTGACATCACGATCTATTAGCCACTGATATAGATATCTATGGCTCAAGGCAATCTGACTGCCACTCTAACCTTGCATCCAAATGGTGATTATGCTCCATTCTCTCTCAGGAGTTAGTAGGCCACCTGGCCTTTGCCATTACATTGACTCCCATTGATACCAGGGAGTCAATTTCCCCACCATTTCCCAGCACTGAACCCAGCATTTAGAGGATCACCATCGCTGAACTTCTCAAAGATGCTGGTATTCCCCACACCTCCCTAACCAGGGCTTTTCCTTTCGGCTCCATGAAGGGAATGTTGTCTGGGCGATCCCAGGAAACACAGTCAGGTGGTGGGTTCTCAGGTCTTAACGATTCTGATATTCGCACCTCACTGAGCCTTCTGTTCCTTTTCTCAATATTGTCCCAGAGAAGTTCTGGCATCTTGTTCACTGTAGGCTATTGTCAAGGGAACAAGCACCATCTTGCAAAGCACCTGCTGCAATGGGGTCACTGCTTGGTCTTCAGGGCAAGGGGAGCTGCTCCATTCTGACAAAGGGAAAAAGGGTGCTTCTACCAGCCAGAGGATTTAGGAAGGTTTCTAGGTCCAAGATTTTCAGGTTTGTCCACCCAAATGCCTCTTACCTCTATTGCAGATCACAAGGTCCAAGTCTTTCCCTATCAGAGCCCTGACTTGGACATTGGACACCTGTGGGGCTGCACGGTTAGTCTTCTTTTTGGCTCTGCCACCCTTACAATCAGATCCTGAGCCTAATTTTCAGCACAGTCTTGTGGATGTCAAGAGATGAATGTCCTTAAAGTGTTCATAAAGCATGCCTTAAGTTGGCAAATGGCTTCTCTGAGCCTATTGTCTTCTTTTTGCAAAACCTCCAGTACTGTCAGAAGAAGCCACCTAACCCCACCATCTTTATGATTATCATTTCCCCACATTGACATAGTGCAGCAGCCACTTGACTTCCCAAAGCCTTGCTTTCTACCTGCATCTCATTCCAATTAGCTGCCAGTGAAGCTTTAGAAACTGTAAAGTCGCTATACGCCAGGTAAGACCCTGCTTACCGTCAGTAACGGGGCCTCTCTTGCTTCCACATAGATGGGAAATTCAGCTCCAACGTCCCATCCAAAAGATTTGCTTTCTAGGGACACTTGTAGTACCAACTTCCCCGGGTCCTTAGGAGACAGAGCATGAAGCAATGCTTGCTTGCTAATACTTTATTGAGGGATACAATCCTAGGGCCATAAAAATAAGAGGAAAAGAGAAGTGAAGCCAAGAAGGAAGGAAGTAAATACAGGGTTGTGTGTTGAGCGGGCCACATCTTCAGAAGAAACACTGCCCGTTGCTCACGCATGCCTACTGGACATCTCCTGACAGCGCAAATGAATCACTACAATCCATATGCTGTGTCCCTCCCATCTCTCGCCTTTCATTGGTCAAAATTTGCCCCAAGGTTTAACTCCCTGCATTTCTGAGTAGTTATCCGGCCCGTGTAGGCAGATCTCAGGTACCGTGGTGTGAGTTGCCATCTGAGTCTGGAAGGGGTGAGAGGAGTCAGAGCCTGCCTAGGTCCTGCCATGGCACGAGGGAGCTGGTGACAGAGCCTAGCTTCAACCTAAGGGAGGCTGTGCTGTTCCGTGGTGTTAGGAGGACCAAGAGGATGTGGGGGCAGGTGACGCTCAAGAGGTGCCTAGATTGAGTCCAGTACAGGAATATTAAAGACCAGAACGGATACTGCAGGCTTTCTAGCACGCAAAACCTGCCCAGGTTCTCCCACAGTACAGAACCTCTAGTTGGGGGTCAGTACTTCTGAATCCAGGTGAGCAGCTGTGTGATCCTGGGTAGGTCACGTCTCTGTACCTGTCAAATGGGGCAATTACATTTACCCCGCAGAGCTGTGAGAACTGAATTAAAATGTGATATAAAAACATTTTTAAGTGGCAAAGAGCTCCATGTATAAACCACAGGTCATATCTAAGGACTGAAGTTGTGTACTGAACGAAATACCCCAACTGGCTTAAGTGGAAAGACATGAAAATACTCAGTGTTACTTGACCTCAGATGACCAATAGGGCTCAATTTTGTGCCTCATTCTCCTGCTTCAAACTGTTGGTGAGAGAAAGTCATCTAGGAAGCCCCCCACCCACACCAATATTTTCTTCCCATGCCTCCTCCTCGATGATGGGCCCCTTAAAGGCTGCAACAAGATCTGATTTGTCCAGTGTTGGATACACAGCATCGAACCCTCTGTCTGGCCCTTCGTAGGTGCTCACAGACACTATGTATGGAATGAATGAATAACTGAACGAATGAACAAACGAACCAGTATCTCCACATCTTTCCCCAAGGGATTCCCAACACCTGAAATACACGCCCCGACTCCCAGCAGGTCCTCTTATCCTGGAAGACTTTACTGCTCCTGCCTCCAGCCTTCACTCTGTCCTCCACTTCCAGTGTGGGCCCCTTCTCACGCCGCAGCTGACCGTGGGACGTCAGCGGACAGTGGAACAGCTGATTTTATTATCTGTCTCCCAGATCAGATCCCAAGCTCTAGGAGGGGACAAGGCTTCATTCACGTTTGTCCCCCAGCATCTCACTGCTTCAGATGTGGCTCTACAAAGTTTGTATGGAGAAGAGCCTTGGGTCAGCACTCTGCGTGAAGGAGGTTGCTAGCAAATTGGTCTGAAAGCCGGTTTGCAGAGCAAGCAGTTTATACTTAGTGCGTGTGTTTATATGGGGTGACTGAAGGGCGCCCACAGAGACTGGGGAAAGGAACTAAGTAAATGTGTCTTTAGTGAATGGACCTTAGTGCCTGACTCTCCTCTCTGTCCTGAGCCCCTAGAACCCCTGCCCAACCTAAAAATAGGATTGTCCATGCCTCGGGGGGCCTTCTGGAAGGCCACCCCATCAGTCAAAGCGCTGCCAAGCGCTTCCACCCGACGAGCAGAGCGGCTGCGCCTACCTGTGGTGCGGCCTGTGGGGCCAGGGGCAGCTTGTTTGAAAGAAACGTAACGGGCTACTTCGCGACCGACTTGTTGATAATCTTGCCTCAAACAGGAGTCTGAGCTGGTAGAGAAAAAACAGCGGTAGAGAGGTCCTCCCGAGGGCCGTCGGCAACTCCTTCCAAGACGCAGCCGCGCGGTTGGAGAGGTCCCAGTCCTGGGAGCACGGAAGAGAGAACCCGGCCCTGGGCTCTGCCCGGGAGGTGCGGCCTGCACCTTGGAGCCCGGGAGCCTACGCCCTCTCCGAATGGGGCGGGGGAGGGGCGAGTCCGCAAGCACCAAGCGCAAAAAGGGGCCTCCGCAAGTCAGTCTTTACCCTCTTCCCGCCGCCTCGGAGAAACTTGGGGGGAGGGCAAGCAAGGAGCAAGACCCCCCGGAGCCTGGAGTCCTCTTCCTCGCGGGTGAATAAATTATTAAGCGCCCAATACACAATAGCCTCGCTAGATGGAGACGAGCAATCACTGCAGCGGCGCTGGCGGCGGCGGCGGCGGCGGCGGGGAGCGCGGGCGGGAGGGCAGCCCGGGCGGGAGGCGGGCGAGGCTCTGGCGAGGCTCACGTCTGTTTTCCTTTTTCGTGCATTATTTATTTCGCCTCCGCCCGCGGCCCTGCTGCCCGAGCGGGCGCTCCCGGCCAGCGCCTCTCGCTGCCGCTTCCCGCGGGCCGGCGTGACTGGAGAGGAGAGCTCGGGCACCCCCGCGCCCCGGGCAGCCGCGCGGCGCCACCGGGAAGGGCGGGGACCCGGGCAGGGCACGCGCTGCCGGCTCCAGGCGGCCTGGAGGAGACTTTCCCCGCCTTCGCCTCCGCCTCGGCAGCTCGCCCAGGGCCTGGGCGCGGGGTGCCGCCTCTCCCGCCCCGAGCGCGGCCAGGCGCAGCCCGGAGCCCCCGCGCCCCCGCGCCCCGTGCGAGCGCGCCGCGCCCGGGCCCCCGGCTCAGCCGCCCCGGAGGCCCAAGCCGCGCGCAAACTTTTGCTCCAGTGCCCGGCGCTCCTCCTCGGCATGTGAAGCCCCCAGGCGCCCGCGCAGTCGCCAGGGTGAGGACCAAGGCCCCGCCTAGAGGGCGGGGGACTGGGGAGGCGGCTGGCTTTAAATGGGGGCTGTCCGGCGGCTCGGGAACAGATTCTGCCGCGAGGGGAGCGAGGACCTCCCCTCCCGGCGCCGAGGATCGGCTGGGGCCGCCGCCAGGCAAGGTGGCGTGAGGCACTGGAGGGGTGCGGGCGGAGATGGAGACATGGGGGAAGCTCACGCCCTGAGGCGGGAGGCCAGGGCTCGGGAGAGCGCGCCAGGGCAAATGGGGTGCGCACGGAGGTGCATATGTTGCAGTGTGCGCAGTGAAGACCGCCAGGGCAGAGAGGGTGCACGCAGCGAGTGTTTCCGTGGTGCTGTGCATGCAGGGTCAGCAAGTGTGCAGGCAGGAGTCGGTGGGTGTGCACGGCTGTTTCTGTGGGTGTGCACGCAGAGTGAGTGTGCTTACTTAGCCGCCGGGTTTGAAGTGTGGTTACAGTGGGAGTGAGTTGTACGTGGCTGTTTCTGGGGGAGGCGCACGGGGCTCGGTAAGTATGCTTGGCTGTTTCTGGAGGTGTGCATGGGGCCAAGGGGTGCACGCGGGATTCTGGGGGTGTGCACGGGGCCAAGTCATACACGCAAGGTTCTGGAGGTGTGCACCAGAATAGAGTGTGACTTTTGGGATGCCGGCTTCTGTGAGTGTGCACGAAGGGTCAGCGAGTGTGCAAGCTGGAGTGAAGGGGCAGGCTTGGTTTACGAGGGTGCCCCAGGGTGCGGGGCGTGCCCACCCAACCGGTACTGCTACGTGTGCGAGTGCGCGCCGGCGATGGTGCCCGCGCGGCGCCCGCCTGACCCGCACTTTGCTCCCCTAACAGTTCGCCCCGAGAGCGGGCGCCGCGGGCCGAGATGCTCCTCCGGGACCTGGTGCTGCGCCGTGGCTGCTGCTGGTCCTCGCTGCTGCTGCACTGCGCGCTCCACCCGCTCTGGGGCTTCGTGCAGGTGAGCCGCAGCGCGGGCTGCGCGGGCTGGGAGACCTCCGGGGTAGGACCAGGTTGCGGGGTGGGGGAGGGTCACTTCACTCCCACGACCCCAGCTTCCTGCAGCCACCCCTCTGATTGGTCCTGGGGAAGAGTTTGGGAAAAGAAAAGATGCTAGAGCACCCCACACTCTGGCAGTGAAAAGATAAGAAACTCCAGCGGGAGGCTTCAGTCTGGCCTGCTAAGGCCTGCAGGACAGAGCCTTGCAACAGAAAGGGCTTAGGCACTGCCTTCTTGAGGATAAACTCTTGCAGAAACGCAGGGGAAGAAACCTGAGAGCTTTTACAAATTTAAAAGGAAAGATGATCCCAAGACTATACATCCTTTATTTGCCACCAGAACCACTAGTAAACTTCAAATTCGCCTTCTTAAACTAGACTTCAACACAGGAGGGGCTGTGCTTCTTATAGGTAGTGGAGTTGGGCATGTGAACAGATTGTGTGTATGGCCACTCGTGGGGAATATAAGAAAAAAACTGACATTCGTCCATCGGTAAGGAGTGCCTGTGGATGGAATTCTCTCCCAGGGTTCCCTAGCCCCAAGGACAGAGGCAGGGCAGCCACCAGCTGGAGTTACTTCTGCTGGGCTTGGAGAGAAGTTTAGAGGGGATGGTCCCTAGTACCTCCCAGAATGTCCACGATCAATGGTACAGTGGAGCGATAAAGAGGTGGACTTGGTGTCAGCTCTGAATTTTGAGCCCCTGCTCAGCCCCTTACCAGCTGGGGGATTTAGGCAATGCACTTAACCCTCTCTGAACCTTGGTTCCTTCTTCCTCACCGTGCTATTATAAGTACTTGATGAGATAAAGCAAGTAAAGATTACCCAGCGCAGTGCCAGGACCATAAAAAGCATTAAATGGTAGCTGTTGCTGCCCTGATTGTATTAGTAACAGTAATGCTGCTCTTCGGACTGGCTGGCCAGGTACTCTGTTGATCACTGCATTGTCTGTTTGACATGTTTGAATTGCTAGTGGTTCAGCAGGTGCTGGAGCACATTTTTACTGTTTCGGACATTGAAATATCCCACCCTGTGGTATTTACAGCTTCATGTGCTCCTGGTGGCATTTTGGGGGCTGGGGATTATTCAGATGATTGCCCTGAGTAGGGGGTGACAGGAAGAAAGGATGGGATGAGACTGCTTGCCCATCTGCTGTGGTCCTTCAGCTGTCCCAAGCGATGGGGGCCTGCTGGGAACCAGCTCCATTGGTCCAGCTTGGATGGTGGCCTGGGTGACCATAGGGAGAGAACCAGGAGCTGTAATGCTGGAAAGAGGATGCTGGTTGAGTGAGTGGGTTGGCCGGGGTCCACCCCCCACCCCCACGCCAGGCCCATCTTCTGCTCTCTTCTCTGGCTTGTCTGTATCTCACTCACGGTTGTTTTCCTTTTGGAATTGACAGCTTTGTTTAATGTGTGAAACCGCAGTTATTTAACTCAGCTGTGCCTCCTCAGGATTCAGGATTCTGTCACTTCTAAACACTTGGGCAGTTTGGGACCAGCTTCGCTTGTTTGACTTTTAGTTGAATCTCAGATATTAAGTTCGCTTCATTTTAGTATTCATCGGTTTACAGTTTTCTCTCTTCCAATGAGACTTTTTCAGTTAGTATGGAGAGCGACATGATGATGTCGCCAGACTCCAAGACTAGCATTGTGCCCTGTGAACTAGGAGGATCGAAACAGCAGACCTGCGACCTCCCCATCACCAAAAGAAATAATTTTGTGAAAACAGCTCATTTTTGAGCAGTGTCCTTCAGCCAGGCAGTACTTACACAAGGAAGTGTGTGTGTCAGATGCTGTTACTCAATACAAATCAATTTTCGTGAAAATCAATTAGAAAAAGAAACCTCTAGGCAAGTAGAATGGGTAAATCTTGGCTGGAGGCTCTGGAAAAATTAATCTACAAATGATAGGGACTGAGAAGCCAAGGGAAGAGGGGCTTTAGTGTGGATGGATCTGGTTTTTAAGCAAAAGAGCTGAATCCAAGGGACCAGAAGGGAGAAGAGGAAAAAAGAAGGTGCGTCAAGATATATGTTTCCGTTTAAGTGGAGAGGTTGAAATCTGTCACGTCAGAGGAGTTTCTGGAATATAGAGAAAGAACTCAGAGCTATCTGTGCTTTCAAGAGCTTTTTGCCACGAGAATTTCCTGAAGTCGTAAACATTTGGAAGGGTGAGACTGGCATAACAAGGTACTGTAATTAACAGGATAATTGGTGAAGCAAGAGACTGGTGGTCCGCAAGGCATCAGGTCCTACTCTGAAATCTTCCCAAAGCCTCTGGCTTCTGCCTGGAGGATGAGTAACTTAATCATTAAAGTCAGATGACATCTGGATTGCCACAAGGTTGTAGGGGGGCCTTCCCTAGTCTCTCCTCTTTTTTCTTTAATGTGTCTGGAATTGAGATTTTTGAGCTTTTGTGATTTAGGGTTCTTCTAAGTTCACTTCCAGATGATTCCTTTTTTTGCAAGCAAAGAGGATGACAGGCTGGCAAATTTATTAGGTGTGACAGGAGTGTGTCTCATCAAGTTACTGTGGTGCTGGCCTGTCTCCATAAAAGATGCCAGAAGCCATCATCTTTGTGGGCGTCCTCCTAAAGCAATCGTCAGGGAGACAGGCTCTGATCTGGACCTCTGGGTCCCTGTGCTGATGAGGAGACACCCGAGACCCAAGCCATGCTAACCTCCCACTGTGGTCAGTCCCTACAGCTTCGCTTATTTACTCGGCAGCATTTATTGGGCACCTACTGTTTGCCAGGCCGTGTGTTAAGTGCAAGGGACTTAATGGTCCCTGCCCTCATGGCACTGTCACTGTGGCACTGGAGAGATAATTAAACAAGTAATTATAGGCAGGAGCAAATAGCTTGGAGATGGGACCTGGTGGAAGAGTCAGCAAAGCCTAGCAGCTGAGACATGAACGAGGAGGAGTCAGGAGGCAGGAAGCAAGCAGGGCAGAAGTGTCCTGGCAGAGGGGACAGCCCCGAGGCTGGAGGAGAGGATGGGGCATTGGGAGAAGCCCAGGGAGGGAAGCCCCAGGGGAGGCCACTGTTGTAGGTACTAACATCTTGCAGTTTGGCCTTGATCCTGAGGACGCTGGGGGTTATTGAAAGTTTTAAGCAAAAGATGACATGATCTCAGATTGGCATTTCAGAAATCTCAGTCCAGCTCCAACGTGGAGCCTGGATTCAGGAAGGCAAGGGTGGAGCAAAGAGACTGGTCAGGGTCGGGTTACCCAATTTAGCAAATAAGAATACAGGACGTCTAGTTAAATTTGAATTTCACATAAACAATGGGTCAATCTTTAGCATAAGTATATCCCATACCATATTTGGGACATACTTATACTAAAAAATTGATTGTTAATTTATCTAAAATTCAACAAATGTCCTGTATTTTCTCAGGCAACCCTGGGTGAAAGGTAAGTGCTGCCCAGTGGCCTGGTTTAGGGCCGTCGCAGTGGGAATGGGAGAAGTGGATGGATTCAAGGGCTATTTAGGAGGCAACATCCACTGGACCAGACAGCTGCACTGATAGTCCAGGAGGGAGAGGGAGGTGGCAGCCATGGAGTACCATGTCCCCCAGACCAATCCAGGTGACTGCAGGACCTACCTGAGCCTCAGGATTCTGGGCCCAGGAGAGGGCTGCAGAGCAGAGGTGGAAAAGCAGACCGTAGCAAAACAAATAAAAAGTGGTCCCCAGAAGTAATGATACCAGCTTTTACTCTGTGGGCCTTAGGCAAGTCATTGACCTCTCTGGGCCTCTGCTCCTTCTTAGTCAAGTCCAGCTAAGAGCAGGTGACTTCAGGGGCAAGTTTCTTCTCCTTGTGGGACTCCCCAAGATATAAACCAACCAAGCTGGGTGCTGAGACAAGCTCCCAAGACAGGTTTCCTCTCTACTGGTCTCATACAACATCACCAGCCCACAGAACCCCAAAGTGGACCCAGAGGTAGGGAATGGGGTGGATGCTGTGTTTCTCCACCGGTGGGCAGACCATCCCCCAACCCACCTTTTCACTGAGCTCCAACCCACTGCCGGGCCCTGGGCAGCTCCGTACGTTGCTCAGCCTTGCTGAGCCTGTCGTCCCACCTGGTAAGTGTGGATAAAAATACCTACCTTTCCCAGATACCTCATGGGGCAATGAGAGCCTGTTTCCTGTGGCTGACACACAGTAGGGCTCAGGAAGTCACACTTAGTCAGGATTAACAAAGCACAGACCCACCCACCTGCCTGTCCCAAGGCACTCATGGCCTAGCGCCGGGGGAGAAGTGCCCAAAAGAGAAGGGTTTACAAGGTGAAGAAGCAGCGCTGAGCAGGGGGTCTTATTCGGGGGGGTGTGGGGTTCAGGATGGCTTTCCCAAGAAGGCTGTGTGACAACTGGATGTGAAGGATGAATAGAAGTTGGCAAGCAGAGAAAGAATCTGAGTAACCAATGTCAGTTGACAGAGGCTCGGCGGCTACAGGCTGGTGTGCTGGATCAAACGTCAGCGAGGGCCCAAGTGGGGCCCACCCTCAGAGAGAAGGACAGGCGGCCAGGACTGGACCCTCTCGTGATGACAGGTGGTTATGCAGCTGGGCCTGCTCCCCTTTCAGCAGGGCCGTCATATGAGAGATCATAGATTTTTACAATGCGGTGGGCTCCTTCCATCCCTCCCCCCTCAGCCTGGAAACTTGGCCCCGATCTTCCTGCCTATAATTTCATCGCATTAAACCCTCTTATACAGCTGTGCCCTTATATCCTCTCACGGAAATAGGTCATTGTGTTGGGCTAGGTTAAACAAACGTGCTCCTCTTGAACTGTCTCGCATAAATTGCACCTTGCAGAATGGGGAAGTAATTGCTTCAAGTTCACATACTGGGTAGAGTTCATTGGAGAAGCGATCTCTGAGGCCAGCCGTTGGGAGAAGGGAGCTTTCGAGCAACCGCCACCGTCGTAGAAGGTCAGAATCCGGAGGACAGGCTCGAAGATGGGAGGCCAACAATTGTGTTGGTGGAGAAACCAGCGGATTGGCCACTGTTGTCTAAGGAGTTAATCATCTCTGAAAAATAATTAAGAGAAAAGGCTCACCATCTGAGGATATGCTCTTCCCAGTGGGAGATAAGCTTGCCTTCCAGAGTTTGAAACACGGTCAATGGTCCTTTAAAAACACTCAGAGGTGGTGAGCGGGAGCTTCTTGGCCTGGTAGATATTATGCCAGGGCTGTAAATCAGTTCACCTCCTGCAGCTACCGCGGTGGCCATTACCCAGCCTGCTTCGAGCGCGGCAGGCTGCCTCTGCGGGGCCCGGGACCCGTGCAGCAGAGACACTGCCCTGGCCTCTGGAGGCAGCCTGCGCAATGCGTTTCCCGAAAGTGGGCCACATGGGGCTGGCTGCAGGGAAATTGGGGTTCTGGGGTTCTACTCCCTCGAGATGACAGCCAGAGAAATTAACCGTGGGCATCTGTGAGGCGGCGGGGGGCGACCACTAAGTCTTTCTTTCATGCCTTGAAATCATCTTGTTCCCTGGGACAGGCACAACATGCTAGACTGATGGATTCACCGTGCCCTGCTGTCGGGAGGGATGCTGGCAGTCACTCTAACCAGCGCTTCTCATGCTGGCCATACGTTAGAAGTTTAACCTGGGAAGTTTAGACAGAATACCCAGGCCCGGCTGCACCTGTGGACTTTCCCCTTTCACTGCTCGTGGGCGAGGCTCAGGCATGCGTATTTGAAGGCGCCTGGGAGATCCTGTGCGCAGTCAGGCTCGGGAACCACTGCTCAGGCACAGCTCCCTCCTGCTGCCCTTCCTAGTTTACAGATAGGGAAACCAAGGCCGGTGTCAAAAGAACACCGGACCAGGATTCAAGAGGCGTGAATTCTGGTCGGGTTTTTAATAATCATTCGTTTGTTCATTCATTCATTCGCCAAATATTTATTGAATGCCAGGCATTCCCTTAGGTGCTGGCTTATGATAGAGAAAAAAATAAAAGGCCTGGCCTCTGCCCCCATCGAGCTGACAGTCCAGTGATGAATAGAGGTATGGACGGCCAGTCTCACCCAAATGTAGGTTTCTGCCCCACAGACTAGAACCCAGTGCCAGGAGAGCCCAGCAAAAGGAGATCTGGCCAGGTCAGGGAGGTCAGAGCTGTCTCCCTGAGGAGGTGACAGCCAAGCTGAGTAATGGGCAGAGCAGGAGGAAGGTGTGGGAGGACACTCCGGGCCGTTGGAGCAGCGTGTGCAAAGGCAGGGAGCCATGTGCAGCATCCAGGGACTGGAAGGAGGGCAGTGAGGGCAGAGCAGAGGGCCGGAGCGTGGGGCGAGGTGGGGCTGGAGACGTTGTCAGGGGCTGCCTGTGCAGGGCCCTGTGGCTGCGCGATCCCGGAGCTGTGGGCAGGCAGTCAGGGGTTGTCTAGGGGCTGGTCAGATGTGTTTCCCACAAGACCGCTGGGGGCCTCGTGGGTAATGTTGGGGAGTTTGCCCTGCTCCCCTTGGTGGCATGGGACACCAGAGCAGAGGCCTGGCCGGGTAAGCTTCCTTCCCCAAGATGAGGGGACCTTGACCCAGGGTGGACACAGGAAGGTGGTCAGGAACTGAAGCCGGAGAGAAGGTGAGGGCTTGGCCTTGCGCCGTGGTGGCCGGGAAGGCTGGAGAAGTGGTTGGCTCAGGTTACCGAGGAGGTGAAATCAGATCCTGTCACCAACTTGGTGTGAGAAACTTGGGCAGCCGCAGCTGCTGCCTGGGCCTCAGTTTCCTCATGTGTCTGATGGGAGGGTCTGGGAGTTGACCTTCAAGTTCTTGTCTACCTCTCATTATACCCAAGTCAGTTGCCACTGTCCCAGAGCCGGTTCCTGACTGAGCTGGAAATAAAACCTGGGTCTCCAGCCTGCCAGGCCAGCCTCCCACAACACTGTTCCCTTTGAGCCAACCCAGCTCTGTCTGTTCTTCCTGTCCCGATCCAGGGGAAGGAGGGAGTGGCTGAAGGGGGCCCATTTCGGCTCCCAGTTGCTTCATCATCTTCCCTCCGGCACGTGTGCCCATTTCTGCAGGTGACCCACGGGGAGCCCCAGAAGTCCTGCTCCAAGGTGACTGACAGCTGTCAACACATCTGCCAGTGCCGACCCCCTCCCCCGCTGCCCCCGCCACCCCCGCCCCCGCCGCCTCCCAGACTCCTCTCTGCTCCAGGTAAGTAAAGGCTCGCTCCGTTTCCGGGCTTCTCTTTGTGTCGTCTGGGCCCAGGAAGAACCTGTGAGCATAGCAGAGGGCCGCCTTGCTTCCTTTGTAATTTTCCACTGGTCGAGCAGGAGAGAAGCCAAGGCCCAACTTTTCTCTGCAGTCTGCAAAACGCCTTTCCCACAGAATGTTCCTGCGAGATGGAGAAGGATGTTTCTCCATGGGTTAATCAGATAAAAGTCAATCTCCATTTGATGAGTGACTCCGCCTGGATTGTTCCGAAGGCCAGACCTTTAAGGGGGGCGGCCACCGACTCTGGTCTTAAATACTGCGCCCACGCGCATGGTTTCGTTTTTCCATTTTAATTCACATTTAAGGAGGCAATTAGTACAGAACCGAAGTGGAGGCTCTGGGAGCAAAGTTACATGGATGCCTTTCAGCCATTTGCAGCAAATTCTGCTCAAAACCCCCCTTTCTCCTGTTTGCCTTGATTTCATCTCTGAACAATTTGATTGCCTGGTCATTCAAACAAAGGAGGGTTTCTTTAGCCAGAAATGGCCTCAGCCCCGACCCATAGGGGTTAAGTTCCCAGTTTATATTTCTACTTGATAAGGTCTCTAACAAGAGAGTCTGTATTTTGGATGGATCACTCAAGTTTCAGCCCGTAGAATGCCCGTGATCTTGTGTGGGTCTCCCTCATTCCACACATCTCCGTTGAATTATTTGGGGCCTATTTTAAATAACCTTGACGACGCTTGTTCTCTGGTAGGCTATGTTTCCAGGCTCAGTGTCCAGGCAGTGACACAATGTTCTGGACGATCTTTGCGACTCATGTGTATGTCTGCCTTTGTGTGCTCGACCCCCACCTGCCTCCATTCCTACCTGACACCTGTGGCCCAGTGCTTCTCCGAGCGTGACCCTCAACACTGCCCAGAGCGTTTGTTTTAAGTGCAGCTTCAGGGGCCCACTTCAAACCCACCGAGTCAGAGTCTTTGGGGTGGGGCTTAGGAATTGATGTTATAACAAGTTCTGAAGTTCAAAGGCAAGGTGAAGTCAAGCACCTGGGCCTACCAGGGCCTCTGCACCAGGCCTTCTATCTGGATCCTTCCATCCCAGGATGCTCACCTCCTCCCCTCTCCTGAGGAACCCCTGGGCTGTACTGTCAGGCCCGGCCTCAGGCACCTGCCTGTGGAGCTCATTCCCTTCCATTCCTTCAGAATTCCTCTTCCTTTCACCATTTAGGCTCCAGGCCTGTCCTGTCTCCAGGTCTGCTTGTGTCTCATGGATCCGCATCCCCCAGTTAGAGTCGTTTCAGTTCATCCTGTGCTAACTGAGCTTCTGCGCCAGACACAGAGGTGAAAGACCGCTCTGTTCTTCTGGGATCTCTCAGCCTCAAAGGGAGGACCCTCCTGTCGGCAACCCACAACAAGTGGCCTGAGAGAGCTCAGAAATTGTTCTCCAAGTGCACTGGAAATCCCTGAGTAGTTGGGCCACAGTAAACAGCATCCTTGACCTGGATCTTAAAGAATAAACGGGATTGTTCTAGGTTGATAAGGAGATGGTGGGGAGAGAGAATCCAGGTGGAAGGAACAGCATGGGCAAAGGCTTGGAGATCTGACCCTGGGAGACTCATCTTGGGAGTCACAAGCCCTTCAGTGGGTTGAAAGGAGGGGTGAAGGGGCGGACTGTGACGGGCCTTGTGTGCCTGGCTGAGCAGATCACGTTTTATCCTGTGACTTGTTGTTTGCCAAACATCCTTCACCATATCCAAATACCTCCTGTTATTTGCCTTATTTTTTCTTTAAATAGACTCACTTTTGTGTTTACACAAATTAATTTCCAAAGCCAATTTTATATAACTACTGCCAATGGAAAACCAGGATCACTTGCATAAATAGAAGGTGACGATAAAAATAAATGCAATGAAAACAAAACCAATGTTTTAAAGTTCCAGCCTGCTGCGGAAGGTTCTGAGCTCAAGGCCTTCTCTCTTTTTGTTAAAAAGGGAGAGAAGCAAGTGGTAGAGAGGTGTTAGAGCCGCGGGAGCACCATGCGGAGATTTTTCTCTGTAAAGAAATCAGAAGGTCTGTAAGGGAATCAAAAGGAGTCTAGGTTTCTTGTTCTGTTCCACTGTGTTTGAGCGCCGGGTCCATGTGCCATCTAAAATCAGCTCATTTAACTGCAGGACAGGCACCCTGTCCTTTAGGAAACCGCTACGGACAGTGATGGGGTGTTAAGCAGGGAAGTGACGTGATTCTGTATTGTCTTCTTCAGAAGGATCAGCTTTCCCTGTGGAAGGTGGGTTGGGGGTGAGCTGCCACACTGGAGTCAAGTGGGGGACTCGAGATAATTCAGCCCCCAGACCATCCCTGAGGGCCTGAAGCCAGGCAGGGGGCTGCAGAGAGGGGGAGGCAGGCAGGGAGTGCCCAGTGTGAGGGGACAGAGGCCTCATGTTGCGATTTGGGCCTGAGGGCCCTTCTGGGTGAGGGAAGAGCAGGCGTGGTTTGATCCTTTGGCGGGACTTTCTCAGTTACTCGTAGCAGAAACCTATCCTGAAGTGGCGTCAGCAATACACAAACAAGGAGAGAGATGTTTGTTTTTTGGCTCATGCATTAGGATATTCCAGCAGCAGATCTTATAAGATGATTGTGTTGGATTTCTGTCTCTGTCTTTCTCTTCTGATTTCTCCTGGGTCGCCTTTTCTCTCAGGCTGGCCCAGTCCCTGTGGCTCCAGGCTCCAGTGTTCCATCAACCTTACAGTCAGAAATCTCCCTACAAAGACAGCTTCCCTTTCCCAATCCTTCAACTAAAGTCCTGGGGCTGACTTTCATTGGACCAGCTTGGGTCAGTTGTCCATCTTTGGACCAATCATGGTGGCCTACGGGAGGGAATATTCTGATTGGTCAGGCCAGGGCCATGTGACCACCCTTGGAGTTGGGGGCCGTGGATAGAGGTTAAGGGAGTGGTGGCTTCCGAAGAGGAAATCCAGGTAGAGGGACTAGACCCCAAGGATGAGGACATGGACACTGGGCATGGAGGACAATGGAGGCACCCCTCAGCCATGATGTGCTCCAGTGGCAGGGAATGTGTTTCGTACATTCTCTTGGTCCTTGTTGAGCTCAGCCCAGACCCTGCACACAAGTAGAGCCCAATGAATGTCAGACAGAGATATGGCCACATGCGAAACTTCTGCCTATTCTAGAATCCCCAAGGAATTAGCCTCTCCCAGAGGGCACAGGGCCTCAGTGCTACGAAACCTCTGTTGTCATTTAACAAGTGTGCCTGGAGCTCACCAGATGCTGGCCTCTGTGCCAGGGGCTAAGAAGTCAGCAGTGAGCAAGAGAGGGGCGGCTCCTGCCCTCATGGAGCTCCTGGTCCAATGGACCGTCATTTACAGGAGATGTTTGCAGGAGTGTCCTTTCCTGCCATCTTTCTGGATACGCTGGCTCCAGGCACATGTCATCCCTTGCCCATGTGGTCATTGATGTGCCTTGCATCCTTGCTGCTCACAAAGGCCTCTCCTTCCCCTGGTAAACGTTGGCCAAGTGCCTGCTCCATGTCCAGCCCCTTGTTGGGCACAGAGGCGCAGAGGGACTTGTCCTCACCAACAGGGGCTGGGTAATGAAGAGAGGGAGAGTGCAGCCTAAGAGGCTCAGTCCATGAGCCTAGGTTGGCTGCTGGCCCTGCCACTTCCTCTGTATGATTTTAAGAGGATTGGTTAACTTAAGCCTCAGTTTCTTCTTCTATAAAATGGGTTTGAGGATCACACCTACCCCCCGGGTTGACTTGAGGATTCCAGAAATTGAAAAGAACTTTTGAAAACTGGGCAGGTATCCATTGCTAATCATCCCGTAAAATCCTTCTGATCAAGAGCAGCCTGTGAGCACTAAACTTGGGGAATTCAAAGGCGCTGTTGGGGAAGGACATGTAATTCCAGAAAGGAGGATCTGGGAAGGCAGGAAGGAATTCGCTGGTAGACCTTGGATCTGCAGGAGCACAGGGAGGCCAGACAGGGAGTGGCTGAAGCAAAGGCTCAGAGTTAGGAGCCCAGGATCAGGTAGGATGCTCGTGCTGAAGGAGTCAGCATCTCGGTGCATGTCTGGGGTGGAGGAGAAAGAGGGGAGAGAGAAACCTCTGCACGTATCCATGCAGACCTGTCAAATCTCCCATGGGAAGTAACGGCCAGAAACCTTTGTCAAAACTGTTGCCACCCTCCACGAAGAGGCCTTCCTCTTCGTCCAAAGAAAGATGGTGACCAGGATGTTCAGGGTGACCAACTTGTCCCGGTTTGCCCGGAACTCTCCCGGTTTTAGCCCTGAAGGTCGTGCATCCTGGGAAACCCTTCAGTCCTGGGCAAACCAGGACAGTTGGTCACCCTACTGCTGGGCCACGCTGATCTGGCCAAGGCAACATGTTTTTTTGTTTTTTGATATGTTTGTTTTTGGTGTGTTTGTTTTGTTTTGTTTCACCATGTAACTTTCCAGAGCACTGACCCCCCAAAGTCCATCTGGAGCTCATGGCCTGTAGGGCAGCTGAGCCCTGCATTCTTCAGGGGGTCCCAGCTCTGCGCCGCCCCGTGCAGCAGCCCTGGCAAGAGTGTTGAGACAGCCCTGCCTGCCGCTGGGAAGAAGCATGGGCATGGTTCTTGTGATGCGGAAGATTCTTGAGCAGCATCTCCACTCTCTGCCCTTTGTTTCCCCGGCTCTGCCCACAACCCTTCACCCTTAGGCTGAGGTGGCATCTGCCTAGGGCAGCTGCACTTGGTAAACCTGCCAGCTGAGGGTCAGAGGGCGGTACCAGTGGTTGTCCAACGTGAATGTGGTTGGAATTCCCTGGAGGCCTTGTTTAAACCCGGGTTGCTGGACCCCATCCCCAGAGTTCCTGAGTCAGTAGGTCTGGGATTTGCATTTCTAACACATTCTTGGTCATGCTGATGTTGCTGGCCCCGGGAGCACACTGTGAGAACCAGCGTCCCTGAGAGTGGCAATCAGGTCCAGGGCCTTTCCAGTCAGACCCAGGCCGTCCATGCCCAGCACGTCACATCCCTTCCAGAGCCTCAGTTTCCTCAGCTGTAAAGTGGGGCTGATGATACCTACCTGGGAAGGGGTTGCTGTGAAGACTGGAAATTATCCAGGCTGTCTTTGGCAGAAACTACATGCTTGAGAAGCACTGTTGTAGCTTGGTGGCACATGGCCTGGCTTCCTGCCCTCCAGACCCGGGGTCAACCCTGGTTCATTAGCTAAGTGATTTGGACAAGGTGTCCTTAACTGCTGAGGCCTCAATTTCCGTGTCTGTAAAAAATGGGGCTAATGATAATACCCGCTATACAAGGGTGATTGTGAGGATCCGATGCCTTAAAGTTAACACAGTACAGAGCCTGGAACCCAAATAACACTCAACAAATGGCAGCTAATAGGTAATATTAATGGTAACAGTAGTAATAATGTCAGTGACCTGCAGGCTGGGAGTTGCTTAAACACAGATCTGGCACCTCTCTGCTGAGAAAGGAGCATCCAATTAGAAACTGGAGGATGAATTGGGTCTCTAAGGATGTGTAGACTCCCGTAGGTATTCAACAGGAAGCAAAAGGCTTTCAGAGTTCACCCGGTGCCCCTTTCTAGAGGGCAGCCCTCGCTAGAGTCCTCGGGGTGGAGATATTTCTGGAAGACGTGGGCGGGGGTGAACCTTGGCACAAGCATGCTTGAAGGCCTGACCGACACGCCCAGGGCAGCCGCCAGAGCTGAGGACCGGGGCTGACTCTGTAAATGTCAGTGGTGGCCCGTTGGTACCCGCATGTGACTCAGACGGCTGAGGCCGCGGAAGGAGACGTGCACCAGACCTCAAGGAAAGGCACATACACCCCCTCTGTGAGACCTGCTTCTGAGGCTGATGGGACCAAAAATAGCTGTGGCAGAACAGAGGCGTGAGCCTGCGTCCCCGTAGTGCCTGTCTTTAAGGAGTTCAAGTCACTGATACAGATTTTATTTTTTGCAGTTATTTTATTCTTAGAAAAACCAGAAGAGAGGTTAAGGGACTCCCCGAAGGTCACACAGCAGTGGTGGAGCTAGGAATGGGGTCACCTGGTTCCCCATCCTATGGGCCAAGGGCCAAGTTTTAATAGAGAGAGAAACAAACAGGACTGTGGAAGTTCTAGAATGCTGTTTTTAACTTTACGCAGAACCCTAGAAGGAAACCAACATTTAGTTTGCGATACTGAGGTGGAAGCTCTGCTCTCATCTCCTTTCATCCTTAAACACTCCTTAGTGGTAGGTGATATTATATTATCCCCAATTTCTGTGAGGCGCCTAGGGCTCAGAGAGGGCGAGTTACTTATTCCAGGCTGCCCAGCTGGTAAGGAAGGGAGGTAATTCAAGGCCGTCTGATTTCTGCCTGCTGCATCCTCTGCCTGACTCTCCCCCTCCATGGCTGAGCATCAGCCAAGGGGTCCCCGTTCCTTTCCTTGCATAGGCCTTGCCCCTTTCTGTCTCTGCATATACTAGTCCTTCTGGCTGCCAGGCTTCCCCTCAAAGTAGTTAACATTCACTCGTGCAGATCTCAGCTCAGCTGTCCTCCAGGAAAACCTTCGCTGACTTCCACAGAGCTCGCACTCTGCCTGTTCTGGTTCTCCATGGCTAGGGAACAAATCACCCCAAAGTTAGTGGTTAAAAAAACAACGCATATACGTCCTTGCCTCTCAGGGTTATGGGGGTCGACGGGGCTCCACTGGGAGGTTCTCGCTTGGGGTCTTCCATGCGATTATATTCAGTTGGCCGGGGCTGGAGGCTTCTCGAAGCCTTCCTTGCTCATGTCTGGTGGTCGATGCTGGCTCCTGGTTGGGTCCCCACCTGGGCCTGTCCACCGAAACATCTACACGCGATGCCTCCATGTGGCCCCGGCGTCCTCATGGCCTGGCGGCTGGGTTCAAACCTGAGAAGCAAGTGGAAACTGAATCCCTTTGGATGCTGTCCCTGAGGAAGTCACACAGCATCACTTCCACTGCGTTCTTTTCCTTGGAATCCCATGACCGAGTGACCCCGCAGCTCCCGTTTGAGGAGTGGGGAATTTCATTCCACCTCTTGATAGAAGAGTGTCAGAGAATTTGCGTCCGTTTTAAAACTACACCACCCTCCATCACCATACATACATGCACACGTCCTTGAACTTTTCCTCTTCCTTTATGGCAATCATCCCACCCTTTGAATATTTAATGAATTACTTCACTAATGCCTGGATGCCTTGCTAGATACAGACTATTGCTGTGAGGCAGCTGTCCGCTTACAGTCTCAGCCCCTTGGCGCACGCCTGGCCCATCCTGGGTCCTCAGTAGCTACTAATTCATTTCTTTTGCAAAGATTTTTGACTGTTCACTACATGCCAGGCACTGTGCCAGGTTCTGGGAATGTAGTGGTGAACAGCACAGTAGGGCTCCTGCCGTCTGGGGTTTATATTTGGCTGCGTGGATGCACGGGCAGGGCAGGGGCTGGGACAGAAAATGAATAAGGCAAAAACATTGCTGGAAAAATAGAAGGTAACCTGTGCTACAAGGGTAATTAAAATCGTAAGATCTGATGAGGGGTAACTGGGTGGTCCCTTAGATTGCATGGTCGGGGGACAGGAGATGACATCTGAGCTGAGAGCCAGTTGAAGGAAGTAGTTGGCAAGGCAGATCTGGGGGAACATCGTTCCCAGCAGAGGGAACAGCAAGTGCAAGTTCCTCGTGCACTTGGGGTCCGTGAAGGGCCAGGGTGCTGGGTGAAGGCAGACAGGAGGAGGCGAGGCCCCGAGGGAGGCAGTGCCCGGACTACACAGGGCCTTTGAGGCTAGGGAAGGGACTGGGTTTTATCTTAAGTGCAACTAGAAGCTTCTAGAAGTTTTGAGCAGGGGGGTGGCTTGGCCTCATCTACACGTTACACAGACTGACTCCCACTGAGGAGGAAGTCACTCCGGTCCAGGCGAGAGACAGTGGTGCGGGAGCCGGTGCTGTGGCCTGGATGGGGGTCAAGGGGAGAGGCGACAGTGTCGAGCCCTGGTCTGATTTAGGATGGTTTGCAGGCTGGGGTGATAGGACTCGGTGATGGCTGTGGTTGTGGGGAGGGAGGGGATGCGGGGCATCACGAGGTTTGGGGGA
This sequence comes from Equus quagga, assembly GCF_021613505.1. Classification (NCBI taxonomy): domain Eukaryota; kingdom Metazoa; phylum Chordata; class Mammalia; order Perissodactyla; family Equidae; genus Equus; species Equus quagga. Next base: position 35,024,163 of record NC_060286.1, on the reverse strand, counting down.
ATGAATGAGCGAGTGGAGGAAGCCATAGGACGTCACTCACAGCGCCCCCTCTCCTTGGTCCTCTCAGGATGTCTGTGGTCTCACCAATGGGATAATGAAGCTGATAGGTGGTGCTGGGAAGGGGTTAGCAGAGGCTCAAATGTCCCCCAGTGTGTTTTAGCGGCTGCCATTTTAAGGATAACCTCTGGGGTTTTAGCATGAGTCCAAGTTTAACTACTCTTCATCTCTATAAAGAAGCTAACCAGATGCCCTTCTGGGGAGTGATGAGTTTGGGGCAAGCAGAAGAGGAGGCCCTTGGAGGCCTCTAAAGCAGAGGCTGGGGACAGCGAGTGAGGCCGACCCGCAGATCTGCCTTCTCTGCAGGGCGCCAGGCTCCTTATGAAAGCGTGTGAACGCCACAGCACTGTCCTTGCCAGGAGTGAGCGTGTGGGCATCAAACACAGGCCATGTCACTTGACGTTTCTTGCTTCATGCGCTGTGTTGGTGCCAAGCTGGTCTTCACTGCTGCCACGGGTTCGGACCTTGGGGTATTAGATGTTCATCACTTGTGGGAGCCTGGGTTTCTGTCCTGTTGTCTTTGAGCCACTTGCCTGGTCGGAGGGTAGGAGGACCTGGAGGCTGGGCCTGGCTCTGGCTCTTCCCAGCTGTGTGCTGGTCGCTCAAGCTTTCTGAGCTTCCATTTTCTCATCTACAAGTGGGGGGTGATGAGCCGTCCTCTCCGGGGTGGTTGTGGGAGTGCAAATAATACATATGAGGACCCAGCCCAGCACCCGATGCGTTCCCACTCTCAGTCAATGGCTCTCTTGTCAATCTGGTCCTTGCTGGAGCAAGTCTCTTACCCTAACTGATCTCAGCTCCCCGTGAAGAGGGCTGGCCCTGGCTTGCATTTCCACTCTGTGCTGAGCACGGTGTCCGTGTGAGCATGATTCTCGTCCTTGGACTTGAGCATCTGCTATCCATAAGCGCTTTAATAGTTGCTGGCTTTTTTTAAAAAGTGATTTTATTTTTTTTTAAGTACTGAATTTTCCTTTCCCAATTCAATAATGCAATTGTCTATATCCAGCAAATAAAAGATTACGAATTTATGTGGACTTTAATTTACTCAACAAACCTTTATTCTTTGATTTATTGGACAAACACTTGCCAGGAGGTTGTGCGGAGGCCTATTCTGGGGCTGCAGAGACGAACTGGACGCGGCCCGGCCCTCGGGAACCCGCCTCTGGTTGGTTGCTGGAGCCCTGGCTGCACCTTGGCCTCACCTGGGAGGTTTCAAAATGACTGATGGCTGGGCCCACCCGAGAGGGAGGAGATTCTTGTGTGAAGCAAGGTTGGGGCCCTCGGCTATAGCCAGAGGCACAAGGCAGGTCTGTGCCAAAAATAAGGAAGAGGTGAGGAGCCATGGAATTGAGGCCAAAAGCCAATGAGACTTGTACATCAGTGAGTGACCGCCCTGTCCCCCGCGGGCACTGGATGTTCCCAGAGTTTGGGATCCCGCCCTCTAGGAATTCGGGATGTTGTGAGGAGTCTGGACTCAACACGGAGGTGGAAATAGGGAACCACAGGTCTCAGCAAGAATGTGCATCAGGGTCAACGTGGCGCGTCCTGGGCGCTCTAAATTGATACAGTGTAAAACTCACCATTTTAAAGCATGCAGTTCAGTGTTGTTTTTAGTACAAGCACAATGTTGTGCAGCCGGCATTTACCTTCTAAAGCCAGATCATTTTCATCACCCTAAAATGAAACCGGTACCTCCCGATCCTGCCCCCTCCCCCAGTCTCTGCCAACTACTCGTCTACTTCCTGTCTCTATGGCTTTGCTGTTCCGGACGTTTCACATAAGCCTGGGTGTTCTTAGGCTGAGTTCTTAGTCTGAATCTCAGTTTCCTCATCTCCTAATGAGGATGAAGCCTCCATCCTCAGCGGTGTTGCGAGGCGGAATCCAGAGGCCGTGTGAAGGGTCAGCCCACTGCCTGGTGCAGGGCGGGTGCTCAGAGCGTGTGGCCCCCACAATGGAAGGGCATCCTGCAGGGTGCAGGCCGTGATCCTGGTTCAAGGCCCTGCCTGTTGCACTGGGATCGAGGGCTGGTTCTGGCGCCCTATAACTGTGTGGTCCTCATTTTCCTCGTAGGGCTGTTGAGAGGCTCAAATGAGCTTGTAGGCGACAGTGCTGGGAACAGTGCCAGCACAGGGGGACCACCCTGTCCATGTCAGCTATTCCATATTATTACCAAATTCATCCAGGGTGTCCCACTGGTGTCCAGGACAAAGCAGCCAGTCTGACCTGTTAACTTTCTGATCCGATCCCTGAGCACTGGGACTGTTGACTCATCCTTGACACATGGACATGCAGTGCACACAGAGTGTTTGAACATATGAAGGACTGCATGGCTAGACAATGAAGACTGAAGGTCAGCTCTCCAGGAGAGAGATGGTAGGGAGGGGACTGACATTTTTTTAAGAGCCTGCCATTTGCCACCGAGCATCTGGGGCCATGTCTGAGTCTGGGCTCCTCCAGAAACAGACACTGAGATGAGAATTCAAGTACACGTGGATATCTGGAAGGGGATTCCGGAAAACACCAATAGGGGGCTAGGGAGTAAGATAGGGAAAGGCCAGTGGCCAGCGAAGGGTGTGATCTCAAGCCAGTTTGTGCTGTGGGCGGCTGGAGGGAGCTCGGTCCTACTGGGAAATGGGGTAGGACAGCACTTGAGAACGACCCCACCTGAGGGCCGAGGGGCCTGGGGTGTTCGTGCACCAACCGCCGCCCGTCCCAGTTAGAGCTGGTCCCCAGGTAGAGATGCAGATTGGCATTTGGAAGCCAAGCCAGTGAGCCCAGGAAGGACACCAGCAATGTCTGCTACAGGCTGTCACCTTCTCCCACAGTGATTGCCACCAGTGTCCTCGCCCCTGGTCAGACCCAGAGGGGTCGACAGCTTCTAGGTAGGAGTTCACTTCTCTCTCTCCCACTCAAGAAAGCACATTAGTGTTCAAGCCAGCATTGTCCTTTCAGGAGGATGCCTACTTTGTATATTTAAAGGGCAGCAAATCATAGACATTTACTCATTCAACAAATATGTGTAGAACTCTCCACTGTGGTCACAGACCGAGGATGATGCAGTGGATGAGACAGGTGAGCCCACAGGGAGGGGTCCTGGGGACAGATCCCATTCTGTTCTTTCTCACGTGGAGTTTGCAAGGCCTGTGGACAGTTCCGGGAGGCAGAACACAGGAACTGCAGGCTAGACTGAGCATCGAGAGGAGAGCATCTGACTCAGAGCTGGTGTCCTGCAGGAGTCAGGGCTGAGCCAAGGGGGGATGTGCTCCAGGTGGAGGTGGGGAAGAGGAGTATGCTCCTGATGAGGGAACAGCAGGGCTGGGGTAAAGGATTGGAGGCCACGGAGAGCCTGTCCGTCCCAGGATTGAAAGTGCATGGGGGCCGTGGTGCGAGATGTGCTAGAGTGAGGCGAGGCTAAGCCTGACAGTCTGCAGGGGATCTGGGACTTCGTCCCTGCCGGTGCGGAGCCCTGCAGGGTCTGCGTGGAGAGCTGCCATCTACGTTGCCTTAGACAGCCCTGGCTGGGGGCAGAGTGTGGGAGACTGAAGGCAGAGAGCAGAGGGGAGGCAGTGGCCCAGGGGAGAGACTGGTGGCCTGAGCCAGACGTACCCTGTGGGCAGAGGGGACAGAAGCTCGAGAACCTTCGGGACCAATCCCTGTCGGGAGTAGGGGAGAAGGAAGACTCCTGGGTGATGGTGTCTGCTCAGACACCCCTTAAGGAGATAGGATACGGAGGGAGAGTGATGGGCTCAGGAGTCCCAGGTTTTGTCACATGGTGTGGGAGGTGCCGTGGCAGCAGGGGAGGCGATCGGCTGGTGGGTCTGGAGTTGAGGGCAGAAGCCTGAGCTGGCCTTAAGGATGGGGGGTTGGGGCACCAGTAGCAAGGTGCCAAAGCCATCAGAGATCACCCGGGGAGAGCCTGGGGAGGACAGAGCCTGAGGTTCAGGAGGAAGAGGATCCTGAGAAAGCACAGTTGGAAGGGAAGAGGAAAACCAGACAAGGTGACCTGGGAGGCAAGGGAGGAGCTGGGGGCTGGGAGAGCCCCCAGGATCAGTAAGCAGGCGCTGGTATCTGCCCTGCTGTATCCATTCACCTGCTCCTCCCAGAGTGGAGAAGAATGAAGGAGGAGGCGACTTGAAGAACTGAAACAAATGCGTGCCTCCCACTTAGGGACCATCGGAAGGCAAGTGGTGATAGAAGCTAGTGTAATCCAGAGAGGCTTCAGGGAGGAGGCGGGACTCACTGTGCACCTGGAAGGTAGGGAGAAATGTGACTGGCCTCAGGAAGGTGAGCTGGCCTCCCAGAGTGGGAAAGGGCGTGAGCAAGGGAGCTAGTGTGGACGTGGCTGGGAGCAAGCAAGGGCCCCCGGTGGATGACCTGGTCGGTGTTGTCATAGGCGTGTGCGCTGATGGGGGTTCACAGGCAGAGTCCCTGGGACGCTGGGAGCTCAGGCCCTCAGGCTGGGGGGGGCGATGGCAGGGCAGGCAGACCTTTATTTATGCAAACATTTCTTGAGCATTTCTGTGTTCCAGAAGCTTGGGACACACCGTGGAACAAAATAGATGCAGAGCTGACATTCTGGCGGGGGGAAGAGAGCAGAAAACAGTAAATGTGATAAACTTGTGAGCTGTGTAGTATGCTGGAAATGGTGAGTGCCATGGAAAAAAAGTGAGCTAGAGCCCGGTGGCAGTCTGAAGGGAAGGTGGCAGAGCAGAGGGAGTCAAGCTGGTACCTGGGGAGACTGTCCCCGGTCTAGAGGCCCAGCATGAGAACTCGCCTGGGCTGGTTGAGGAGGAGCCAGGGGCCAGCGTGGCTGGAGCGGGGTGGGGCGGGGGGAGGAAATGAGAATGGGGAGAAGCAGACGGGCCCCCTGTGAGGGTGTATCTGTATTTGGCATCGAGTGGGGGACTGTTCAGGGCATAGAGCTGAGGAGGGGCATGAACTGACTTGCCTCCGATAGGATCACCCACTCTGCCTGCTGTGTAGACCAGACCATGGGGGTCAAGGCAGAAGGAGAGAGACCAGTTTGGAGCCTGTTGCAGTAATCCAGGAGAGAGGCAATGGCCACCGGGAGCAGGAGGCACTAGTGGGGTGGTGGAAATGGTCAGCTTCCAGATGGGAGGCCACTGCCCATCTGAATAAGCTGGGCTCTGAGGGTGGCGTCCTGGGTGACCAGGTCAGGGAGCAGAGAGGCACGGCTGGACCCTGCAGGTGCTCCACAGCAGGCGGCAACAGTGAGGTCCTCCTCCGAGTGGCCCCAGAGATGGGGGGGCCGGGACTGTGCTGGAGCCATGACAGGGCCATTTGGTTTCATGTCCCAGCCAGCCCTCAGTGACAGCTCCAATTCCACCGAGGCTCGGATGAAGTGGCCTGGTGTTGGTGTCATTAAAAGGGGGAAATGATTGGTACATCTGCTCGTGGGCAGTGAACGTCCACCACCACTGGCTGTGGAGCCCAGAATCCTTCATTGCCGTCGTAAGTGCTGGGATCGGGCTGTGCAGCCTGGCTTTCCCCTGTCAGCATCTTCCCAGGACCCCCGGGCTGCCATTCGCAAAGCTGCCTCTCAGGCCTCTGTACAGGCACCCAGGCCCGGCCCAGGGCAGAGGCCCATCATGGAGGGCCATCGTGGGAGGTCGTTTCTGTGGATACGGGCAGAGAATCAAGGTCTGTAAGAAATGTGATAATTTCTCTCAAGTAAATCAGTGCTGACAAGTGAAAATAATAAAGAGGCTGAATAGGCTCAGAAGAAAGAAGCCGCTCTGGGTTTCTGCTAAAAAAAGCTCACAACCCAAACTCTTCTGACTTTGTTAATCAAGAACCAAATGAAACTAGAATCCAGATGCCCAGTGGGAGATCACTTGCAGGTGTTCAAGAGGACCCTGCACTCACTCATTCATTCAACAAACATCTACTGAATGATCACTCTGGGCCAGATGCTGTGGTAGGAGCTGGAGATGTGGGGATATAGTGATTACAGGGCAGAAATGGAGATTATGGAGAGGGCTCTCCCTTGGACAGAGTGGCCAGGGAAGGCCTCTGGAGCTGTCTGATATTTGAAGGAGAAGAAAATAACCTTGTAAAGACTGGGGGAGAGCTTTCTAAGTGGAGATCACAGCATATGCAAAGGCCCTGTGGTGGGAACAACTGTCAGAGCTGTGCTGTGCCTGGTGCTGAAAAGGGACAGTGGTTTAAAATGAGGTTAGGGAAGTTAGTACCAAGTCACCCAGGGCCTTGCAAACCATAGTTTACAGAGTACAGAGCTGGATTTTTTTCCAAAGTGCCATGGAAAGGCATTAAAGAGATTTGGACTATGGAGATGACACTAGCAGGTTTACTTGAGACAATCATTGGTGGCTGAGAGGAGAATGCATGAAAGAGGCAAGAGGGTTGTGGGGAAGACCAGTCAGGAAGCTCTGGCTGTTGTCCAGGTGGAGGGAGGTGGGGGCCGGGACCGGGGCCGTGGCTGAGGTGAAGGAGGGGTGGACAGATCCCAGCTGCAGTGTGGAGACAGAGCCAGCAGGATGGGGCGGAGGGGGATGGGAGGGAAAGAAAGCAGTCAAAGGGCGGAGACACGAAGAGTCGATGCCAACCAGTGTCTGCCAAGAGTCTGGTGGCCCTGGACCAGCTGCTGAGCAAGGATGTTGATTTACTCAGCTAATATGTTCTGAGCACCCCTAGGTACTGGGTGCCGGGTCCTGCAACCCAGAGATGAGTGAGACCCGTCCTCTGCCCTGGAGGAGCTCACGGGCCAGGGGAGGGGGCATGAGATGCTGTCGTCCAGCCCGGAGTGCACTGGCTGCAGAGCCCTGCAGGAGCACAGGGGCAGCGAGCCCCGAGCCATCAGGGGTGACTGCTCGGAGGAGGCGGCATTGAACTGCATCTCAGAGAGCAGTTAGGATTTGCAGAGCAGATGTGGGAGGGGTATAAGGGTGGATGGAAGAGGCGCTCCAGGTGGACGAAGGGGTGTGAGCAAAGGTGGGTTGTCAGGAGTCCTTTTGGGAGGAACCCGGGTGTGATCCGCTTGTCAGGAGCTTAGGACGCCGGGGAGGGGGGTGGGAGGGAGAGTGTCTCAGGGTGGACGGCCGAGAAGTCGGATGTGATTCTGGAAGAGCTAAAGGTTTTGAGCACTGAGTTCAGCAACCCAGGTGGTGTTTGAAGACTGTTAACTTCTCAGGGACGGGAAGGGGGCCATGTCCCTGCGCATTTGTGTGTCTGTGTTTGGTTCTTGGCTGTGACGACCATCTCCCTCAGACTGTCTCCTACCTGTGGTTCTCCATCAGGGGTACACACAGACCCCTAGTGCACATTTGGAATTGTGGGGGTGTTCATGTTTCGGTTGCCACAGTGACTCGGGGCGTGGGTGCTACTGGCTTTGAGTGGGCAGGGGCCAGGGATGGTAAATGTCATGCAGGGGACAGTTTTCCTCAATGAGGGTCCCTCCGCCTACTGCTAATAGAGACCCTGCTGAGAAACCGCCTGGTCACCAAGCCTTGTTTTGAAGCAGCCAGATTTCAAGTCCCAACCTGGTGTCCCAAGGACACGTTTTTGGAAAACTTCCATTTTTGGAAAACTCAGTGACCCGTGTTGCTACCGTGGGAGACAGTTACTGTCTCTTTCGATGCTTCTGTTTCCCTCTTGTAGGATAGCTGGGGGCTAGTCCGCCTTCATTTCTCAACCTCTTATGAAACACCCTGCCAACAGCAGAGAGATGCCAAACACGCACGACCTGGTCCAGGCCTCCGAGGGCTTGTGGTAGCATCCCTGAGTGACGCTGGTGGTCTTTGATGACCCCACCAACTCGCAGGCCCCTGGCAGGCCGAGAATGGGTCCACTTCATCCCTGTGTCCACCGCACAGAGCTCTCTGCAGGGTGCTTTGCTCAGAGAACACTCGGGAGATGTGCGTGTGTGGAGATGACCCAAGGACTCCAGTTTTTGTTGATTTTTGTTGCTCATCCTGTCATAGATCAGGTGCCCTGGAGGCAGAGCCTGAGGCAGGGGTTCGGGTGTGTGTTATTATTGAAGAAGCGCTCTCTGGAGGAAATGGTAGGAAGTGAGGGAAGCAGGACAGGAAAGGGGGAAGGAGTGGATCAAGGAGGTGCCTTCAGCTGGAATCCAGCTTCAGGGGAGCCCTTAGGGAGCCCTGGAATGTGAGCAGCTCCATCAGAAGCCTTCAGGTAAGAGGGCAGCCTTGAATGCCTCCATATCACTGAGTCATGGACCATGGGCTGCCCTGGTGACCCATGGTGGAAGCCGACAGCATCACTACACGTTCTGCTTAGAAGCGAGGAGAATCTCCATCAAGCTAGATATGGCACAGCGTGCTCTAGATTTCTTGGCCCCAGTATGGCAGAATCCATTGCCATAAAGACCTACCACATTTATCTTACTACTTTTGAGATTTTTTGATGTTTCTCTCCATCTCTCCCTCCTTTCCTTCCCTTTTTTCCCCATTTCCACTGAGCTTCCCTTCCCACCAAGACAGAATCCGGTGCGCTGAAGCTCCCAGGGCACCTCAGAGCCTTGGAGAGTTTGTAGGACCCCGTGGGGAGGAGGACGGGTCCGCACTCCCTCCCTTGGGTCCTGCCCCCCGGGCTGGAACCCTGCATTCCTTCACAGTCAGAGATACACAAAGGATTTTCATCTCATCTCTGAGAACATTCTGGGCCTTACAACCAGCAAAGCAGTTTATCTCCTTATTCAACTCTAAGATGCTTTCTGCGGACCCCTTAAAGCCCTGTGGGATTAGCTGGCTCTGGCATTTCCCCCAAACCGTTGCTCATTCCGGGAGAGAGAGCAGGAGCGTGAGCGGGGCTGGTGGCGGCTGACGGTTATTAATGCTGCTGTCTCGGAGGCGCAGCCAGTAGACTAATTCCTTTCTTGCCAGCTGCTTTTTTTTTTTTTTTTTTTTTTTAACACACATCCCACAACTTATCCATCCTCCCCTTGGAAGTTATCCCACTATGTGCTGGCTCTGGCAGGTCTGTCACTGCCCGGAAAGTTTCTAGATTCTTCCCTACAAGGGTTTGAACTTGCGTGGCCAAAATGGGGAGCAAAGTTTGGTGAAAACTGTAGCAAAAAGATTGGGTTTTATTTTACATTGAGTAAGAAACCTTTGAAGGGTGTTTGAGCCGGAGTGTAATATGATCTGATTTACATTTTACAAGGAAGCTTCTGGCAGGGGCTGGCTGCATGGAGAATGGATTGGGGGAGGGAGAAACCAGTTCGGAGGCTGTTGTAAAGGGTGCAAGTGAGAGCGAAGAGTTGGGGGAGGCCAAACTTGAAGGAAGAACTGAGGAGACTTGCTCCTGGGTTGAACGGAGGGAAGGGTGAGGGTGGGGGTTGTCAGGAAGGACCCCCCAGTTTTCTGAATTGCGCAGCTGGCCGAATGGATGAGTGGGGGAGGCAGAGGTTGAGGGGGGAAAGTGAAGAGTTCCGTTTTGGACCCGTAAAATCTGAGCTGGCCTCTGGACCACCCAAGTGGAGATGCTGAGTCGTGGTTGGATGTGTGAGTCAGGAGACGGAGGTGATGCCAGGGCTTGAGCTGTAAATGTGGGAGTTGTTGGCATCCCGCTGGTATTTGAAGCCATGGGACTGGATAGATCTTTGGGGAAAAGAGTGTGGATAGAGAGGGGGGCCGGGTCAGGAGCTGCAGGGCCCTTCCATCCGCCGCCCACCCTCGCGTAAGAAGCCGAGGCAGGCCAGGGAGAGGCCGCCTGCAGCCCCGGGACCTAAGAGCGTTGCATTCACTTTTATGTCCGTTTTTCCAGACGACAACTCCCTTTCCCTCCTTTATTCCCAAAGAGATAGATTAAAACCGATCCTCTACAGAGGCTGTCACCCTAGTCACTGCCCCTCAGAAGTACAGAAATGGCAGCTGTATTCGACCTCCCAGGCCACGCCCAGTGTTTAAAAAGAGAAAGAAACAATAGTTGACAAAGATATGCCACATTTTAAAAATCCTGATCTCTGGATTCTCTTTAAAAAAAATCGGTATTTCAGGGCCGGCCTGGTGGCATAGTGGTTAAGTTCGCATGTTCCACTTTGGCTGCTTGGGGTTCACCAGTTTGGATCCCAGGTGCAGACCTACACACGGCTTGTCAAGCCATGCTGAGGCAGGCGTCCCACATATCAAGTAGAGGAGGATGGGCACAGATGTTAGCTCAGGGCCAGTCTTCCTCAGCAAAAAGAGGAGAATTGACAGCAGATGTTAGCTCAGGGCTACTCTTCCTCAAAAAAAACAAAAAAAAAATCAGCACCTGGCTCTGCTCTTGAGTAGGAAGCGTGGTCTTATCTGGGTGGAGTTCCTCATGGTGACAAGGGAGTTGGAGGCAGTGTGGCATCTGGGAGGGAGGAAAGGAGAGAGAAGGTGGCTGCGGGGGCAGGAAAGACAGGGGAGAAGGCTGGGTGCCTGGAGGCACGGAGGGAATTCCTGTTCTCTGACGCACTCGGTGATCCCTTCCTGCCTCTCCAGGAAATCGCCAGCAAGTGCCTGTCTCTCATTGCTGCCTGTGGGTTGCCTCTGGCGGGTAAGAAGGATGCTGAGTTGGCCTCAGGGTGGATTTGGGACAGGAGCCAAGGCCGCAGGAGCCCTTCCCGTCTGGTTGACCACATCTCCATCTGACACAAGTCCTGGGAAAGCTCCACGGCCCTTGCTGGAATCTTGGGGCTAGATGTGTTTCAGAAACCAGGATCCTTCAATTTTAGTAATGCGGTCATGTATAGATTGTGGATTAAGTGACACTGCAGGCAGTCGAGCACCCAGTAGTGTTTCTGCAGTGAAATGTGTGGCTGCCACCCTAAATAGATGGATCAGGACTCTAAAGAACCCACTCCCTGCAGCTCAGGTTTTGCTCCCAAATTCGTTTTGGCACCAAACTACTACCTTTTGGGTTTGGAAGTGAAATAGAGAGGCCCTGCCTTTGAGAAACAGCTTCTCCTGAACTGGTTAGATGGATCATGGTGCATCCACACAGTGGCTCTGCATTCAGCTCTTAAAAAAAAAAAGTAGCTCTGTTCACAGTGATGTGAAAGCAATTGCCGGAACATAGTGAGTAAAAATATATATTATATCTCACAAATGACAGCGTCTACCGTGTGTGGATGGGGCGCTATCATAGTCAGTTCAGGCTGCTGTAACGGAAAACCACGGACTGGGGCGCTTATAAACAACAGAAATTTAATTCTCACAGTTCTTGAGGCTGGAAGTTCAAGGTCAAGCCTCCAGCATGTTTGGTGTTTGGTGAGGACCTTCTTCCTGGTGCATAGACGGCGCCTTCTCCTTGTGCCCTCACGTGGTTGAAGGGGCGAGAGAGCTCCCTGGGGCCTCTTTCATGAGGGCGCTAATCCCATTCATGAGGCTCCATCCCCATGACCTGATCACCCCCAGAGGCCCCGCCTCCTAACACCATCACCTTAGAGGTTAGGTTCCACATAGGAATTTGGGGGGACACACATTCAGTCCATCCCCGGTGCTCTCACTTGGAATATAAACAAATGCGCACAGACCTGCTATCTCAAAGGATCCGTGAGAAACTTGTGACGGTAGCGTTTGCCTCTGGGGAGGGGAAATGGGGACCTGGGCCAACCCTTAGGCCTCCATTTCCTTTCACTGACCAGCTTGTGTTTGTCTTGAGAAGCTTCAGGATTATTGATCCTATTTTAGGGTTCAGGAGATTCCCCAGAGTTGGGGAATGTCAGCGTGAGAAGAGCTTTCGAGACTCTACCCCGTTTCCAGGTGTGGGGGCTGAGGTAGAGGGGGCCTTGGCTACCATGGCGTTTGTTTCTTGTAACTTCAGTTTTCTGATGCAAGTGGACACGGCTGGTCCCTGAAGCGTCACCCTGTCTGTCTGAGGCAGTCTTCACCTCTGAGGCCTCATTAATGTCCCTGTCAAAGGAATATGATGGAATAGTCTATTATGGTGACCTGCGTGACCACCTGTCATGAAAAATAAAGAGCGGGTGGCAGTGGCTGGCTTCTTGAGATGCTCAACGTCCATTGAAGTGCTCAACGTCCAAGAACGTGTTCGGGGAGCTCGTGACAATAAGGAATTAAAGCGGGAGAATTCATCCTGCATGGGATATAAAAAATGACTCCTGAATAGCTCCCTTGCTGAGAATTCTATTCCCCTTACCATCACCCCTGGGGTCCAAGGTGGGCAGGAGGCAAACTGTGTGCTTCCAAGTCTTGCCCTCTTCCCACAAACTCTTCTGTTGAGTAAGTGCTGACCTCTGCCCTTAAGAGGAGTCAGTAAATGGCTGGAGAAGGCTGGGACTGTGGCTAGGGACATTCCTCAAGGAAACCAGAGGTCGGAGGTCATGGTGTCCCCAGGCAATATTAAAGTCTGTTCTTCCAGCTGGACCGAGGTGCCCTGCTGTGAAAATCCGGAAACATTGTTCTCTGCCTGATTTACAATAGGATGTGGTAGAAAGCAGACGGACTTTGACTGCAGAGTGTTCTGGAATCCTCGCGCTGCCATTGACCTGCCCTCCCTGAGCTTGTTCTCACTTCTGTAAATGGGAACAGTGACACCCCGACTACTGATGTGTCAGGAGACTTAAGTCAGATGATAGGCATGCACGCGAAGTGGTTTAACGGCTGCTTAGCAAAGGGGACTGTTGTCATTGTCATTATATTTTTATTAAGCTCCTTGAAATATTTTTAAATTTACTTATTCCTCCATAAAGTTTTATAATACCTTAGGCTTTTGCTCGTGTGCCAGAAGATGACAAAAAATAAATACTAGTGAAGGCTGCTCAGAAATAGCCTGGCAGGCCCGGTCCAGAGGTTTGGTGCTTTGTGTGAACATAGGTGATAGTGGCCACGACTTTGTGTAGATAGCAATCCTAGCGTCTTTTTACCCTGGGAAAGCTTGTTCCTGGTTCACGTTATGGGGTTTGGCATCCTGCATTCCGACTTTGGACCGGGCAGAGGCGCCCCACTCCACTTGCCTTCCATTTATCAGGCGAGTCCTGTATCATCTCTCCAGTTAGGCAAGGGTTGGTCTTTGAGAAGTGGCCTTTGAGAAGAACCCTATTGTAGGGCATTCCCCCCAGGAAAGATGACAAAGCACTGCCTGGCGGGTCAGAGAGGAACATCCATTGGTTTGTGTCCCCTTCTTCCACCAGAGAAAAACAAGGCAGTGAGCAGGGCCTGTGCCAGCTCCCGAGTTTCCATGTCACCCTTGCCAGCAATCAGAGAGGCCAAAGGCCACCGTTTCCTGGAAGAGATCTTGGCCTGCCCCCTGCCCCTCCGGAGAGTGAATGGGCTCCTTGTTCTCAGATTTCGAATGAACTGGACTGTGGGTGGCGAGGCACATTGTCTCCTGCCTTGGCAGAGAGAATTATGGATGCCTTGGAAAATAATGCATTCGCCTCTTGTGGGACACTGCCTCGGGCAGTTCCGCTGTGCAGCCTCTGAGTAGCCAGAGGTCATCGTGGAGGCAGTTGGCTTGGAGTCTTAGGTTCCAGCTGGAAGGCCATCCAGCTCAGCTCCTTCCATTGGCTAGGATTGGCGTGGTGCACTCTGGGAGGCCGCGTCAGGCCTGCAGTGTTGGCTGTGCCTGTGATGGAGGCATCCATCTCTGCACCAAGAGTAGGAGCCAGGGAAGAGCCCTGGACACCTTCCAGCCCCCTGGTTTCCCCCAGGAAACATTTGGTCATCACAGTTGGGAGACGGGCGCTACTGGCATCTAGTGGGTAGAGGCCGGGGATGCTGCTAAACAACCTGCAGTGCAGCCCAGCCCCACAGCACAGAGTGATCCAGCCCAAGATGTCAATAGTGCCGAGGCTGAGGAACCCCGCTGTAGGCCAAGGTTACCCCTCCAGTTTGGCAGATGGGCATTTGAGGTCCAGTTTGGTGAAGTGACTTGCAAAACTTCCAGGGGTTTCCAAGCAATGCCAGGAGCCAGGTTGTACGGTCTTGATCTTTAGAATGACCTGCTTGTCCAGAAAGAGAACGAAATCCCCAGGCAGGGGCTGGTTGCCAAGCCGAGACCTTCTACCCAGAGTCAGCATGCTCCAACCTTAGGACAGGCCAGTGTCGCAGAAGTTGTCATAGGGAGCGGGGCTGTCGTGGGCCTTGGGCCTGGCCCCATTTCACTGCAGTGGCATAGCCGCTCATCACAGAAGGTGGGGCCATGGGGCAGCCTTCTGCTTTGAAATTATCTCAAAGACGTAGTGGCCACGTTTTGGGTCACAGGTGTTCCACTCTCCAAACCGTGTCGATATTAAAAGAGTGAGTGTGCACGCCAAGTGTGGGTGTTGGAATATGCCCCGGCACACTTAGGGCTCATCCGAGAGCTGAGCTGTCGGGTCTTCCCACTCTGTGCCCGTTGTCTCGGGATGCCCCAGCGGCGGCGTCAGAACACTTGCAGCTGAGAACCTCCAACTCCGGCACGTTGCTAACAGCTCTGTGACTCTGCCTCTTTGGCTCTTAGGAACCCTCAGTTTCCTTACCTATAAAATGGTAGTAATAATTCCTGCCTTGCCTATTTTGTGGGGGAGGGGATATGAGAATAAAATAAAGGAATCTAAGAAAAACGTGCTTTGAAAATAGCACTGTCGGCTCTCTTACTTTGCTTTCCATGGGGCACGAAAACTACTCTTGGCTGCCCGTCTGGAAATCGAAGCAGAACATCTCACCGCTCATCACCCTGGACCAGGGCCACCCAGTAGACTTTCTGTGATGATGTGAACCATCCGTATCTGCGCTGCCCAATATGGCAGCCATTCTCGACAGGTGGCTCTTGAGTACTTAAAATGTGGCCGGTGCAAGTGAGGAACTGAATTTTTAATTTAATTTAATTTTAGTTAATTTAAATTTGAGTAGTCGCATGTGGCTAGTGGTTACTATATCAGAGTGCAGCCATGGACCATCAGTATGGGGGTTTTTTCTTCCTTAATAGTATGGTTTTGTCCCAAAGCCAGACATTCCACATTCCAGGTTTCTTCCTTTTTTGACAAAGACCAACTGAGCAGCAGTGATTTTTCTCAGTTGTGTTGTTGTCCTTTTGTGGTCCCAACCTGGACAAATTAACCCAACAAGGACCTTATAAACAGGACTCAGGCTCAGTCCAGAGAACTAGCAAAGGGTGGTTCTGGGAGACGATCATCCGGAACACAGAAAGCTCACATGAGTCTCGTTGGGATGTAATTTCATACGCGTTTGATGCTTTAGAAGGCAGGCCAGGATCTTTCAGCACCGTGGTGACCTCATGTCTGGGGTTCCTGACGAGGAACATGTCCTCAGAGCTGGAGACAAGGATTCTTAAAGGCAGTCTTCCCGGGGGGAGACTGGAAGGCCGTGGAGGAGGTGGGACAGGGGCGGGGAGGAAGCCAAGTGGGAGCCCAGGAGGCCAGAGCCCAACCTGCAGGGGACTCTGGAGGGTTAGTTACACTCTGCGTTGTCCTCAGCCAGGCAGCAGGGCCTGGACTGTCGGTCACTGGTCACGGACTCTCTGGGGTGTGGGGGAGTAGATTCCCAGGCTCTCCGCCTCGGGCTTAGCCACTGCAGCAGCCCAGGGCAGCCTTCCAAGGAAGGGCTGCAGGCGCCCGGGGACTCAGTGTAGCTGCAGGTCCCAGCACCACAGCTGCAGGTGGGAAACAGCTTGCACCTTATAGCACCCACCTCTGCAGCCGCCATTTGGCAGGGTGGCCGCAGCAGCTGAGGTCCGAATGCCAAACAAACGAGAAGATTCCAAGAGGTACGCAGAGGGGCCAGTGGGAGGGAGGAGGGGCCGGTGGCTCTCTCGTGAGCTTAAAGCCACCAGAGGAGAAATGGAACAGAGCTGCCTGCACCGCCGCTCAGCTGAGGGTAAGCCTTTCATCCGACTGGGAGCCAGACAGGGTCTTGGAGCTGGCACCAAAGTGACGGGCTGTCCCTGCCTTAGGAATCAGCTTGTTCCATCGTCGGACAGTTACAGAGGGCAGGCAGTTCTTGGAGATGTCAGTCCTAAATCTGCCCAAATCCCATTGCCTCTACTCAGGGGCCCCAGATGGATCTTTGGGAGAACTACCAAACTCATTATTGTGGCAACCCTGCCTTTAGCGGTCGCCCCTGCAGCAGGGCCCCAGGACAATAATTGGCACGTCACCGCCATAGATCCTCCACACCCACCTTCCAGAGAGCGTCCTCATACTGTCGACTGATGAGGAGCTTGTAAATTTCAGTGCTTTGTCTAGGGTCACTTAGCAAGTGTGGTGTGGCCAAGTCAGGATCCAGACAGGCCTGTCTGTCCACTGTGGTTTTGCTATCTCACCACGTGGTCACTATTAAAACTCCCAGACAGACCAATGCCCTGTGCCACATGCCTCGAGACTTCCCACCAGGGTGTTGGTGTGACATTTGGGCCCTTCTAAAAATAAAATGGAGGGAGTAGAGTAATGCAAATTTGGGGTATAGCTTCAGGGTGCTCGCAGACTGCTCTCTCAAGTTTGTCTAAGAATCTCAGGTGAAGACCGCCACAAGCTAGGTAGTAATAGACACGTGCAGTCCATGTTGCAGCTACTCAACTTGGCTGATGTAGCAAGAAAGCATCCATGACAGTATGTAAGTGAATAGGTGTGTCTGTGTTCCAATAAAACTTTATTTACAAAAACAGGTGGTGGGCCAGGTTTGGCCTGCAGGCCGGAGTTTGTCAACCACTGGTTTGAGTTGATCCTGAACTCCTCTTCGAGATGGTTACAGCTGTTTAGACAGAGCAGATTGTACCTGATGAAGCATTCAGGAGGCCCCATCATCTGTTAAGTCTTTCTGGAAGGGGTGAAAGTGATCCGACATCTACTGAGTATCAGCTTGGTGCTGGGGCTCTGCTGGGCACTTAACATATACCATCGGGAGCATTTTCCCATCCCAAGGTCATGAGCCTCTCACAAAGATGAGCTCATTATTCTCAGTCAACTTACACTGGCTGCCCATGTTCCGGGCGTTCTTATTTTTTGTTTTATAATTTCCTGTCATTTGTACCCAAGGCCCATGCACAGTTAAATGTCTTGGTGAGGCAGGAATCCCAGTAAGCATCTATCTGGTGATGGCTGAATTTGTGTGCACGCTCCAGGAGAGTGTAAGCATCACAGGGCAGGGTCCCGGTCTGTTCTGCCGACCATCGTCTCCCCAGCACCTAGCGCGGTGCAAGGCGCAGAGAAGGCTCCCGGCACATGTCCACTGAGTGAGTGAATGGATTAGTGCTTGAATGGTGAGGAGCAGGGCAAGGAGGGTGGGCTCGAGTGGTCACCCAGGGCTTTCCCGATGTGGCACCGCCTCGTCACTTCTTGACACAGCTGTGCTGTTCTGAAGCTGGCGAGTGTGGACCTTCTGGGCAGCATGCATCTGTGGCCCTGGGTGGGAACTGAAGGCTTGCTGGATCTGGGGAGGGTCCCCAGAGCAGAAGGAACAGAGAGTGGTGGACTGCAGCTGCTCAGAGAGAATAGTGCCGTGGAGTAACAAGTCCTGGCCTTAAGGAGCCTCACAAAGAGGCCTGTTTGGGCGAAGAACAAGGAGAGACGTGTTCTGCAGTCGCCACCAGAGGCATAATTAATGGCACCAGGCAGCAGCCTGCTGTTCTCAGCTCCAGCCCCGGCCTCACCCAGACCTCTCGCTTGCATTGGGAAGAGCCGCAGCCGCCATAGAGATTGAAACCCGATTCATAATTTTCCTTTCCTAATTAGGCACGGGAATGATGGAGACCATTATTAATAATGTATTGGGTTTTTTTTTAAATGCCCCCCTCAGGAGCCGAGCCTAAGAACAGTGTCCTTGATGATAAGCAGCCACACTGCTACCACGCTGGGCTCCGTGCCCAGGACGCCCGGCAGAAATAAGTAAATCAGACGAGTGAGAGGTCGTGGAGCTTCAGCAACAGGCTGGGAGTTGCAGAGAGAAGGGCCCGGAGCCCCTCACCAGGGCTTCAGCGGGGAGGTCCCGGGGCACCAGTGGGGGAGCCGAGAAACCTGGGGCACCCATGCCCCGTGTTCCTTCCCTTGCTAGCCCAGGCCAACCCAGATAAGACCTTCCCATAGGGCTGACCCTGTAGGGCTCAGCCTAAATGTCACCTCCTCCAAGAGGCTTCCCTGATGCCCTGGGTGACACCAATCTCCCCTTTCCACACACGGCATCGTTCCCTCTCATGTCACTCTTTCTCATTTTCCCAGAGCAGTTCCTTCCACGATTTGTAGTTTCGCCTGGATTGGCTGGGTTTTGGTCTGTGTAGTGGTCCCAGGTTGGCCCTGGAGCCAGATGTCTGGGTTCAAACCCCAGCTCCACCCCCGCCCCAGTGAAATGGGGCACCTTCCCCTAACCGTTTCCTCCTCTGGTCCAGCACTGTCTTCAGTCCCCGGTGTGCCCTCGACCCCCTCACCCTGCACTGACTTCATCACACACGCTGGGCAAAGCCAGCCTGCCCCACGGTGGTCCCCGCGGCTGAAGGTGGCGGGGTAAGTGGTCTGGCTTGAACTGGACTCAACTTTAGGTTCATAAGCTCAGACCTCACTGGGCCTTCAAGCTCCTCCCCGCCCCACTCGATTCACTCGCCTGCCCTCCTAGAACACCAGTTCACACCTTCTCTGCTTCCCCCCAAACCTCCCCATTCTCACTCTCAGCTGCCACCCTTGCTTCTGTCTTCACTGAGACACAGTTGACACAATTCGAAGGAAGCTTCCACCGACTTCCACCCCAGCACCCACCGACGTGCTCTCCGCTCACCTTCCCTGCACATGACTGCTCTCCCCAGCTGTGCAAGGGCCCATCCCCATCCCCTGGGTAACACTCCCTCTCCCGTCTTAAAATCCCTCTCTTGCCACCACTTCCCCCCAGCTGTGGCTCCATGTTGCCGCTCACCTTTGCAACAAAACTCCACCCATGAGCTGTGCACGCTTGCTGTTTCCATTTCCTCTCCCCACAATCTCTCTTGACCAGCCCCAACCAGGCTTCCTCTACCAATCCCCAAAACACCTCTGTGGTGGTCCATGGGGACTGCTGTGTCGCTCCATCTGGCGGTCGGTTCTCTGCCTCATGGCAATGGCCCGTCAGTGGACCGCAGTGGACACAGCTGACCTGCTTCTCCTTGACGTCCTTCCCTCACTCGGCCACGGGACTCCACATTGCCTTGGCCCCCGTCCTCCCTGGCCTCTCCTCCCAGCCTCCTTTGCCGCCTCCTCCTCTGCTCCTTGGCCTCTCCACATGGCGGCGCCCCGGCGCTCAGGCCTTGCCCCTCTTCCCTGCTCATCTACGCTTGCTCACTTGATGATCTCATCCTGTCTCAGGGCTGGGTGCTGACAACTCCCAAGTTCGTGCCTCCAGCCGAGCCCTTGCTTCTGAGCTCAGAGTCTAGATCCAGCGGCTTGCGCACCATCTCCCTCGGTGTGTGATGGGAATTCCAGACTTGACTCCCGACCTCCACACCCAGCAAGCCCGCCCTGCCCCAGTCTCCCCCATCACTTGATGGCAGCTCCATCCTTCTACTTGCTCAGCCCCAAGTCCTCAGTCATCCTTAGCTCTGCTCTGTCTCTCACATTCCGAGCCATCCTGAGCTCTCCCTTCCAAATGTATCCAGACTCCACCTCTTCTCACCACCTCCACTGCTGCCCCGACGTGAGCCACCCGCCATCTCTCTCCTGGGCTATTGGCAGCGTCCTCCCAGCTTCCCACCCTCCCCCATCCCACCACACACACACACACACACTCACTCACACCGTCTATGCTAAACACAGAGTGATTGAGCCGACGTGTGAGTCAGACCTTACCACCCCTCTCTCCAGACCCTCCAATGGCACCTCATTTCTCAGTGCCAAAGCCCATGTCCTTCTCATGGCCTCCAGGCCCTGAGCCATCTCATCTCCCCTATCCTCCCCTTGCCTGCATCGTACTGGCCACACCGACCTCCTTCCTCTCCTTAGACATGCTGGGCCCCCGCTGACCTCAGGGCCTTTGCGTTGCCTGTTCCCCCAGGTACCTGCTTGATGAATCCCTTGCCACATCCCAGTCTTTGCTCAAATGTCACCCCTTGAGGCTGACCTTGGCCACCCCACTTCACATTGCAATCCACCCACCCTGCACCCCAGCACCCACAGCCCCCATAAGCTGTTCTGTTTGGGGGTAAAGGACACAGCAGTGTCCATGAGGAAAAGGGGCCTGCCTCTTTCTGTGCCTCTTCCTAACAGCAAGGAGACCAATCCAGAAGCTCCTAGCAGACTTTTCCTCCTGTGTCATTGGCCAGAACTGCATGACGTGCCCATCGCTGAACCAATTAAGGGTAGAGGGACTGGAAGAACCTGGCCTGGCTGAGACCACCGAAAACCCACCTCCTGGGCTGAGCCCGCCTCCCCAAAGCCTGTGGAGGGTGGGGACAAAGGAGAGAGTCAGGGCTCTGTTGGGGAGAAGGGGAGGGATGTGGTGGCGGCCGAGGGGCGCCTGCCTCGAGCTCTCTGATCACATATCTCATTTAATCCTTGCACCAGCCTCACGGAGGAGGTTCTCTTGCTTTCCCCCAATTTACAGTGGAAGCAACTGAGATTAAATCTAAAAAATTAAATGATTTTCCCAGGGTCCCAATCTGGAATTTAACTTCAAGTCCTTCTGATTCAAAGCCAATGCAGACAGCCGCTGGCCTGCCTTGGGGACATTCCCCTGGAAGGTTGGGCCAGGCCACAGTGAGGACCAGGCGCGAACCAGCGCAGGCTTGGAGCCACGCAGGGCGGGGGCGAGAGAAAGGGCAGGTGGAGACGAGGTCAGAGGGCGCAGCCATCGGATTTGGCCACTGGTGGCCTAGCTGTGGAGCAGAGGGAATGCTGACCCCCAGGCTGGGGTCTGAGCCTGGGAGGAGGGCACTGGTCCTGGGGAGGGGTCAGGGTGGGGAGCAGTAGCTCCCCCGTGGATGCTGCACACACGGGGCAGTTACTGAGAGGAGGTCAAGGGCCGAGCAGATGTTTGGGGGCCACTCGCTCAGCAGTGAGGGTAGGGGCCCTGGGCACCTGTCCCTGTGAAGCCCAGCAGGTGCCCAGCCTGGTCAGCCTTTGTGTTCCAGCCCCTCTGGAGCCCCGAGACACTCCTGGTGGCATGGTAAGGTCTGTCTTCTGGCAGAAGCCCTCACCTCAGGCTAGCCAAGGCCTTCCGCGCTTCCAGGGGCCAACGGTTTCTGTCCACAGTGGATGAAAGCCGGGAGTGCTCCTCTGCGCAGCCCACCACAGCATGGCCGACCGGAGCGGGACGGGAGGGAGCTCCTGGGCCGGGCTTGGGAGGCACTGTGAGGCTCCCAGTGAGACTGTGGGTGGGTGGTGGGCAAGAAACAGATGACCCCCAGAGCAGGCCCAGCACAGCACTGCCTCTCTGGCTCAGAGCCCCCTGCCAGCCCCGGGCTAGAGGCCAGGGACCCCATCTAGGCTGCAGTGTCCACAGCCTGCTTCTCTCCTGCAGAGTGGAGAAGGGAGTGCCCCTTGTTTCTGGAAAACGGGAGCACTCCTTCCCCCCAGGAGTTCTGCATCCCATCATTGGGCCGCCAGGGGCTTCCTGCTGTGAGAACCTCTGGTGGAGGAGGAATTGAGAAGTTCTATGAAACACGGGGTCTTTGGATGCTGTACCCAAAGCTCGAGCCAGATTCCCATCAACAGAGAAGGGGTGGAAGGGCCCTTCCCAAGCTGGGATGCAGATGCTCCCTGATTTCATCCGGAGCAACTCTAAGGAGACTTCTTTCCTCTAGAAATGGGGGCTTATTTCAGAGGTTTGCATAAAGCGCCAAGGTCTGATCCCGTATTTGTGGTTATAGTCCAGCCACACACTCTGGGACCTTCAAGGTAGAAAATGAGTGAGTAGTAGCCCCACACCCGAGCTGACCCACGTGGGAGGGCGGACGCCCCTGGCACAGGCCTCCCCGTGGATGCCCTGTGCCCATGAATGGACAGCAGCCAGCAGAGTCGGTCTCTTGTGTTCGGGAGACAATGGGCTCTGTGTCGGGGTGGGGCTTGAGAGGGAGGAGGTGGTGGGCCCTGCCCCCACACTGCTCCTCCTCCTAGACTTTGGGTCTGTGTCAAGCAGTCCAACAGAGGTGGGGCTGGGGACATCAAGGCAGTGATGAAGAAAGGGCCGTCAGCCCACAAAGGGACTTCTGAGAACCCGTGTCCTTCAAGGCACTTTGCAACAGGGCTGAGAGATATGAGGACCGTGCTGTGCTCCCGGGGTGACCTCGGGGAGGCTCCTCCCCCCTCTGAGCCCAGTGTCCTCTGTTGTCTAAGCAGTCTATGAAACAGGTTCCGCCACCACACAAGTGTTTCAGCAGAGCTCGTGGACCCCTCGCCATCCTTGTGAGCCCGATAAAACCCACGGGTGTTTGAGGTGTGCAGGCTGAGACAGGACAAGAGCAGACATGCTTGTAGATGCTCTTCAGGCCTCTGAAACTCATCGTCTCTTACAGTGTGTGCCCTGAGTTCCACGTGGGTGCACTCTTCCTGACGTGCTGGACAGCTTCCTCAAGACCCTTCGCGCGGGCAGGGGGGAGTGGCACAGCAAGGGACCCACACACCCTAAGGGCCAATGGTGCCCTGAGACTGTCCCTTGGAGCGGGGCTGTGTGACCCCCTTCACCTCTGCTCCCCAGTGCCCGGTGCTGTGCCTGAGACGCAATAATGGGGAGTACCAGGTGGTGTCCTGAAGCCCAGGCTGGCTTCTGACTGCAGTGTCCGCAGCCAAGGCTGAGTATGATTTGAGAAGCGCATTCATGGACATGAGCTCCCTGAAGGAGATGGGTATCTACGGCTCAGGGGGCCCTCGACAGGCCCGCACTCAGCGGCCCTGCTCCACCTGATGGACTGGGAGCTGGGCAGCGAGGAGGAGGGAGTGAGCGGCTGACTGCGGGCGACCCCTCCTCTCCTGACCGTAATTAAGGTTGATAAGGTCGCTGCTGGTTCAGCTCCTGGGGGTCAGTCAGGAAACCAGTCAGGCGGCCTGGACGTGAGTCACCAAAGACTGTGAAAGTTAGGAGAGAAGTCTGAAAATGCCCGGGAGGCCCATGCACGCCCATGGTGTCACCAGCAGGGCTGACACTCGGGCTGCGCTCAAGAAATGGGGAGCCACGTGAGCGAGTGGGTGGCTGGCCTCTCCAGGTGGCCACACACAGGGTCCAGAGGCCAAGCCATGGATAAATCCGTACCCTCCATCTCACAATCGATAAGTCATGTTAAAACAAAGAACATGGCCATCACTCCCTTCGTCTAGGAACCATTGAAAGATGTCTCACAAAACTGAGATTGTTTCTGCCCTACTTGCTGTTCCTGACTCGTTCATCCCTCGCTCTGTTCCCTCCTGTCAGTCAAACATCTCCTGTGCACAGCGGCTTTCTTGAGGAGACGCAAGTGGCTGGTTCCCAGGTCATACGTGAACGTGAACACTGTCTCAGGCTCACAGGTTCAAATCCTGCCAGGCCCCTGGCTGTGTGGCCTGTCTCCCCACTTACAAAGGTGGATATAAATGAGCTCGGCATCATCCTGACTAGTCGTGTGTGTTGGAGTCAGTGCTCAGCAAATGATGGCAGCTACTCCTGGTACCCTCAAGAACGTGGCCTCATTTGATAGTCACAAAAACCCCGTGAGGAATACAGGGAAAGACCCTTGTCGCTGAGAGCAGCTGGGGGCTTGCCTGACCCCACACAGTTCCTCCTGGCGCAGGACGGCTGGCGGGTCCGCGGGCCCACAGGAGTTGCCTTGGTCTGCCCTGCCTCCTTGATACCTGTGCAGAGGGGCACATCCAAGGCTCTCCTCCACCAATGACTTCTTTTCCAGATGCTTTTCCACAAGATGTGGGGCATCTGGACCTCTTTCCCATTTCTCATCTAGCACTTGCCACGATGCATAATTATATATTCATTGGATGTGTGCTGTCGGCTTCCTCCACTCTTCTGGAAGTTCCCTGGGGAAGACACCTCATCTGTTCTGTTCACCCCCGGACTCCCCGCTCCATCTCCCCAGCTTACCCAATCGGCGGGCCCTGCTGCCTTCTCCCTTCCCTGATGGCTCCTTGGAAAGTCTCTGCAGGCTGCAAGCTGGGCGGCTGTGGAACTCGCCTCCTTTGTTTCTCAGCTCTCAGGGATCACTGCCTTTTGTTGCCTTGATGTTCACTGTTTTGAAAAACATTGTTTTGTAGATTTGGTATGTTTTTTTGGATGTTGAGGTGGGGCCGTGCAAAGCAGGCCCCTGTTACTCCATCTTGGCTGGAAGCAGAAGTCCCAAATATAAGCTGTTAACGATGCATTTCTTGACTGCAAAGAGAACAGTTCCTTTGATAAAGCAAAACTGAGTCTGCTAGTTCTACCTGCCTCTCTCTGGTTGCCAGGCTCGTCCCCTCTACAGGCATCAGGAGTGTGTCATGAATGCAGCAGGCAAAGCCTTAGTGAGCCTCAGGAGAGAGGGTGTTGTGACCCCTGAGATGTCATGACAGCTCCCGCCTTTCTGTCGTGTTTGCAGAAGCTTAGCCAGGAGCAAGGGGGAGTGGCAGAGGGGACAGAGCTCCCGCAGCCATCCCCATCTGACCACCAGCCGCTCAGAGGCATCGCCCTCCCCCTTGAACCTGAGCACCGACTAGCTTCCTCTCCTCGGCCACAGGACCATCACCTTGCACACTGGCGACCTGTGCATGTCTTTTCTCCTCTTGAAGACTGCTGGCTCCCTGAGCAAGGTGATCAGGGCTTGGCCAGCTCTATAATGATCCACGGGCAACTGGCACCAGACCTGGTGAGGACACGATTTACATCTAATTCATCTTTGTACTCCCAGCCCTTAGCACGGTGCCAGGCACAGAAGGTGCTCAGTAAATGTCGTGGATGAATGAACGAATGAATGAGCACTTTCATGACGCTATCTTCTCGAATACGAACCATCAGTCTGGCCCCATGGTAAGCTGTCCTACCACATCTGGAAACAAGTCCTGGCCAGCCCCAGCGGGAAGGGACTTCAGGCGGGGGGCAGACCTGGCCTGTAGCCCAAACATCGGAGTCCCAGCCCTGGCTTCTACGAAAGCTGCTTCTTGATCCTGAATTTCAGTATTTATTCTTTTCTGAAATGCCCCCTCCTGGGCTTCCTCCAGCTCCAGCACTCCCTGACCCTGCCTAATGTAAAAAGAAGGGGTAGAGCGAGGATAATAAGGATGCATTCTGTGAACACCATACTATTTTCGTGGCAAAAGTCACGATTTATGTCTAGGACTAGGATCACAATGCACACGTGACCTACTAGCACAGGGCTGACTATCAGAGGGACCCGATGCAGAAGGACCCTCTCAAACCAGTCTCCCTGGCTTCAGTATCGATTGTGTCTGGAAAAAGCAAGCAAGAAGGAAGTCCCACCTCATTAAGAGAGAGCGTGAAGAAAAGAGCTCCAGAAGAGGCACTCTGAAATTTAGGGTCAAATTCCAAGTAAGCTTTAGAATCAACCCCCCTGTTCTAAGTTGATGGAATTTCTCAACAGCGGCCCTGGTGGCATTTTTCGAGGCACAGTTCTACCTGGTTGGATATCCAGGTCTTTGTCGTTGTTAACGTCCGTAGCTGCTGGGCTCACTCATCATGGCAACCAAAAGCAGCCCCCCTGTATTTCCGAGTGCCCGCTGGAGGGGTGCTGCCCTGGCTGAGACCACACGCTGGGAGATGGATGCCCCGGCCACAGGAGTGGTGGGTAACCTGTGGGCCATTGGTGGGGAAGTGTGAGGGTGCCCATGGGCTGCAGGCATGGCCCTGGGGTCTTGCCCAGAGGTGTTACAACCTGAAGCAGAATTGACAGAAACTGAAGTTGCTTCTTTTGCAGTGAAAACGAGAAGGAGGCAAACCCTTTGGGGTTGGGGCCCCATGTGTCTAGTTGCATTTCTGACTCTCTAGCGTGACTGCTGCTGCAGGGATAACTGGGCCTGGATCTGCACCGAGTCACCCCGGCAAGGCTCAGCCAAGCCAGGGACACCCCAAAATGAGGACCTCGGGGGGCAAGGATTTTGTGTTTGATGTTTCACCAAGAAAAGCACCGAAGAAGTTTGTCATGGGGAGAATGAGAAGCCTTTTGGATTGCCTTTCCTTTATTTTATGATTTATTCCTATTTTGAATTCTATATATCTTTTCAGTGTTGGGGTTTCTAAAGGCCACAATTGGAGAACAATTCAGTAACCACTCCCTTCTTTCTGTCTTTCCTTGTTCCAAACGGAGTGTACAAGGTGCAAACACTTGGGAAACACAGCATGGCAGTTCCTATAAAGTTAACCATACACACACCATAGGACCCAGCGATCCCTCTCCTAGATGTTTATCCCAGAGAAATATGAAAACGTGTCTATATCAAGAAAACACGTCTATGCCACGTATGCGAATGTTTATAGCAGCTTTATTCACAAGTCAAAACCTGGAAAGAGCTTAGGTGTCCATCAACAGGTGAACGGATGAACAAATTGTGGTACATTCATAGAAGGGAATATTACTCAGAAATAAAAAGCCAGGAACCACTGAAGTATGCAACAATGTGGATGAATCTCAAAAACACTTTGCTAAGGGGGGCCGGCCCGGTGGCCCAGTGGTTAAAGTTCTTCATGCTCTGCTTCGGCGGCCCAGGGTTCACAGGTTCGGATCCCAGGCGTGGACGTACTCCACTCATCAGCCATGCTCTGAAGGCATCCCACATACAAAGTGGAGGACAATTGGCACAGATGTTAGCTCAGACCTAATCTTCCTCAAGCAAAAAAAAAAAAAAGAAGAAGAGGGTTGGCAACGGATGTTAGCTCAGGGCGAATCTTCCTCACATACACACACACACAAAACCACTTTGCTAAATAAAGGAAGCAAAAAAAAAAAAATACACAGCATGATTCCATTTATATGAATTTCAAGAACAAGCAAATCTAATCTTTGATTTTAGAAAGCACAATAGTGGTTGCCTCCAGGGTGGGGACTGACTGGAAGCAGGCAGGGAAACTTTCTGGGGGGATGGAAATAGTCTGTGTCATGGTAGAGATGTGGCTTACACTGGTGT
This sequence comes from Equus quagga, assembly GCF_021613505.1. Lineage (NCBI taxonomy): Eukaryota > Metazoa > Chordata > Mammalia > Perissodactyla > Equidae > Equus > Equus quagga. The sequence goes on along the minus strand of NC_060286.1, from coordinate 34,997,126 downwards.
ACACATTTGTCAAAGCTGATCAGACGGTACACTTAAGATGGGTGCATTTCACTATATGTAAATTACACCTTGATGATTATCACAACAACAACGATGATAATGAAGCATCCATGGTGGCCTTTGGGAAATCATCCATTTATTCCCCACAGACTGTTGCACCTCTGAAGATGCCTATTAAGTGGACACAGAGTCTGGGGCACAGTTTCGATTCTTTTGCGCATATTCACATGTGTTGAAGACCCGCCCAATGCCGGTAGTGTCTGTCTGTCCGTCCCTCCCCCCCTCCATCCCCACCTCTCTCTCTTTCCCTCCCTCTTCCTCTCCCTTCTTCCCTCTCTCTTTCCCACCCTCCCTCCCTCTCTCTGCTTTTCCTTTTGGAATTCCGGGCACTTCTCTCCAGTTGTGTCCGGGTCTTCCCAGAGCCCCCAGGATGAGGCTGCGCGATGTCTCCGCTTTTCCCAGGGAAGAATGAACTGGCTTTGTTTTGAGTCCACACCTGTGCTCCGGGTCCTCCCCACACAGCCCGTGCCAAGGGGGAGGACAGGTTCACCCCAAGGACCCCATGGACTAACAACAAGGGGGTCCTGTAGCACCCAATGTCAGATGCTTTGTCAATGACAGACCTTTCCAAATTTTGGCCACCCTGTGCAAACTGAGACGGCTGCAGGTACCCACCATGGGCCAAATCCAAGAAGGGAGAGAGCTTGCCCCTCGCAAGAAATTAGCTTAAGAGCTGACACTGATGGGCCTCCCTTTCTCTCCTTCCGCCCCCGGTGTGCCCTGTGAGCCTTGCTCCCCACCCCCACCTTCAGAGGAAGCAGATTTAATGCCTCAACTGAGAGAAGGAGATGTTCTGTTATTTTTCATGGGAAATTAAACCTGACCCTGCTGTCGGTTAGCTCATGCCAAGGGAGGATGGATGGCCTCTGGGCGCGGCGCTTAACCCCTGCTTGGAGCATGCCGCCTGGCTGGGGGCCAGCCATGATGTCACCTGCCGCCAGGGTGGGGGTAGGGATGGCAGGACAGGTCAGACAGCCTTCATCTGGGCGATGGATGGCGGTGAGGCCACCCTCGGTGTCACCCACGATGGTCCACCTCTGACACCAGCCGGGATCCGCCCATGCAGGGGAGACTCAGGCTGCTCCCGTCTCTTTCAGCTCCCAACTCTACCTCGTGCCCCGCCGAGGAAAGCTGGTGGTCAGGGCTGCTGATCATCATTGCGGTATGCTGCGCCTCCCTGGTGTTTCTCACTGTGCTTGCCATCATTTGCTACAAAGCCATCAAAAGGTGAGTGCCCACCGGCTCTGAGCCCTAAGGGACCCCAGCTGAGCTTGGGGACCCCCCGTCTACTCCCACCAAGTTTTTTTTAACTATAAAATTTGTTAAGCATGTAAGAAGCAGAGAGAATGTACAATGAGCCCTTCTCTACCTTCACCCTGATTCAGCAGCTATCAAGATTTGGCTAATATTTGCTACATCTCTTGGTTTTTTCTCTTATCTGTGTCTTTGCTGAAAGATTTTAAAGGTGATTTCAGACATTAGGGCCCTGCCATTTTTAAGGCGCTCAGTTCAGCAAGCATTTGATGAACACCAATGATATGCCAGGCTTGGTGCAGTATAAGGTGACCCTACCTGTAAGTCACAGGCCCTGCCATCGGGAGCTTGCTGGAGGCCAGGGAGTACGGAAATAATCCCTCCAGGGTGGGTGATGGAGCCACAGGACGGAGGCGCCATGCTGGTTTGGAGTGGGAACTGGGTTTTGGAGTCAGATCTAAATTCAGACTCTAGTTCAAGCTGTGTGACCAGGGGGAAATCACTTTACCTCTCTGGCCCTCGGTTTCCCCATCTCTATAACATGAGGGAAAAGAATAACAACCTCCTACTGTTCTGAGTGGTGAGAGGCCTTCCGTAAATAGTAGGCACAATATGTACACTCTGCAGGGCCCGGTACACGTACGTGCTCACCAAGTGCTGTACCAGCTTCCATTCTTTCAATAGTTGGCGATAGAGGAAGAATGATGAAGCGGAGCGAGCGATGCTCTCTTGGGAGAAGAGAGAGGCTGAGATGCCTCAGGGAAGGTTTTCAGTGGCTGTGACGCCCCAGCTGGCTCTGAAGGATGCATAGGTGTGTCCAGTGGGGTCACGAGTGATCCAAACAGCAAACTGTCTCTCCGTGATGCTCACTGTCATTGCTGTAGCTATCATCTCACTCTGCCTCGCAAAAAAGGTTACCAGGCACTGTCCCCTTGTTGAGTTGGGGTCTGCAGCATAGGGTGGCTATTTTCGGGGCCGGAGGAGGTTTCGACGGGGTCCAGGGCCCTCAGTACGGCAGAGGAGGCCACAGCGTGAATGGCGCCCTCTGCAGCTGCAACACAGCAGCTCTGGCTAGATCCCCTGATTTCCAGTCTTAGACGCCTCCAAAAAATGGCCTTCCTCCTTCACAGGGACAGAGAGAAGGGGAAGACAGACTCAAAAGACCAACAGAAATGTCGCCAAACCCTCAAGGGTCATGGCTTTGTTAATATATTTCTAAGGGCATTTTTACAAATCCCCCAAGGCCCAAAGGTAGAGCATCTACACTAAGAGCAGTCGTGAACGCCTAAAATAGTGAACTCTCCCCTTTTAATCGGCTGTTCTATGTGATTTCACTTTAGTAATTCAAAAGCAGAAAGAGTGAAATATCAAGTTAAAAGTGTTAAAGCGTGTGCACAGTCAGCCACGCGGGCTGAAGGGCCCTGGGAGCGTCCTGGTGACTGGCCGGAAGAGGCCACCGGAGGGCAGGGTCCAGGTGCCACAGCTCCCAGCCGACAGCCCCTTCTGCCTTCCACACTGCAAGGCAATTTCCTCCAAAAGTGATAAACAGATAAGTACCCAGGGAATAACCATGGCCCCTCTCGGGGCGCGTGGCCTCCCCAACATTCTCTTAATTCCTCTTCGCCACATCTCTTCCCGATCAGCTCCATTTCACAGCTGAGGAAACTGAGGCAGGAGCAGTGGGGTCAGAACCACACGCCGCCCAAGCCCAGCCCTGACCCCAGCTCTGGGTTGGTATTGGGCTGACGACAGACCTCGCTCTTCCTGTCTGCCCTTCCTCAGGGGTGCCCAGAAGAGGGTCTCTGGGGGTGTGGTGAGGTGTGTCTGTGCCCCTCTGAGGCCAGAAGGACAGACAGACAGGCCCCAAGGCCCCAAGACTCTGTAACTCAGGGGGAGGCCTGGCCTTGGACGCTCCCAGGAGACATGGCCAGTCCCATTCCCAAGTGTTTTAGGGTGCCTACCGTGTGCCTGGCTCTGGGTGTAGACACAGGTAAGACCACAGGGCCGTGGGGGCAATGAGTGAACAACGGTGTTACAAGGCAGGTGGTAGTGAGGCTGCGGGCGGCTGGCTGGCAGCCTGTCGTGGGTGCCCAGAGGAGTCACGTTAAGTCTGATCCGGGTGACCCAGCATTGGAGCTGAGAGCCTGCTGCAAGGGGAGGGGGTCTAAGAAGCCGAGCAGGGGTGGCTCTCCAGACAAAGGCACCTGTGTGAGCAAAGGCTGCAGGGCACCAGGAAGCCTGCAGGACACCGGAGATGAGGCTGGAGGGAGCCATGAGCCTAGCGGAGGAGGCCTTTCTCACCAGGCTGAGCAGCTTGCGTGTGACTCAGGAGACACTGGGAGCTACTGAAGGTTTTTGAGGAAGAGTGTGCAAGGTCCACCTGGGGCGCTGGCAGAGAGTGGGGCCGAGTCCCCTCAACGACCCCCCTCACACTTTCCCCTTTCTCTTAGGGAAAGGCAGCAGCATCTTTTTAATAAGCTCAGGCTCTTCCAAAATACACACAGGGTCACTCTTGCCTCCCTCTCTGCCCCAAACCTCTCCTGAAGAAAACCGCTGCCTCTTCAACGGCAGGAGGGCAGGGGACACACCCCGAGAGCAGACTCACACTAGTATCGCGCTGTCGCAGCCAGCTGGGGATGTCCTGGGGATGTCGCAGTGTCCCCAGCTGTGGCATGCGGGCGTGGTTTCAGCGGGGCTGGAGGTCTCCCGGGAAGCCGTGCGGGGGCGTCACCCGCACCTCCCTTCAGAGCAGGCGCAGGGGCCTCCTGTCTGCCCCTTGCCCCTTCCACAGGCTCTGAGCTCTTGCCTCTCGGGTCTGCCCTGGAAAGAAATATCACCCTAGATGGCTCAGTTGATCCCTGCCGGGGGTGTGGGCGGGGCTCCCTCGAGGGGTGTGAGCCGGGCTCTCCACGGGTGTGGTCAGGGCTCCCTCAGGAGTTGGGGGCTGACCCAGGGAGCAAATGGGGCCTGTGAAGGCCTCGCGGTCTCCAGCAGTGGGAGTGGTTAGCACCCCTGGGACGACCGGCTAGAGGAGGAAATAGTGCCCTCGGAACACAGAGAGCTTCCCAGGAGGGCGGCTCAGCAGGAGCTGTGGTTGGAACAGCCAGAGAAGCAGCCCCAAAAGAAGAAGGAAGAGGAAGGAAACGCCCCAACCTCTCTCCGTGCCTTCCGGTCTCCCGAGGGTGCTTCCCATTGGCCAAACCCAAGAAATGGGAGCCCGGGAGATGCAACGAGTGGTAGGCGTCAGCCTCCGGGGACACAGGGTGGATGGGGGTGGTAAATGGAGACCGGGGCGCACTCCCTTTTCTGCCCGAGCGCCATGATCAGCATCCTCCTCTGGTCCAAGACCCAGCCCTCTGCCCTCAAAATCCTCCTAATCCAGAGAGGGCGTCCTGGCACACGAGAACGGATATTCAGTGACAAGAGGGGGCTCTGCTCACCGGCAAGTGGAGGCAGAAACAGAGGCCAGCGCTCCCGGAACCGGCCTGGAAGGAGGCCTGAGGGGGAAGGGAGCCCTCACCCGTTGGCGGAGGGAGAAGGAGGCAGCGGAAGTTACACCCCAGTGTGGAACACCAACGTCGCTCTCTGCTCCCCCCGCCCGCTGACCTCTGCTGGGGGCCGTAAGAGATAGCCTGTGCAAGCCAGCTGTCTGTCTGCATTTCTCTCCAGAGTAAATGGAGGATGTCTTGCTCATGGCCAATTCTCTTTGGTTAATAATTCATCTGAAACATGCCTTTTCTCTCAGGAAACAAAAGCATTTCATGTCCCTGTAAAACCACTAAAAGGAAAATTCAGAGATAAACCGTGCTTTTTTTAAAACTCTCGCCGCCTGGAGTCCTAGGGGAGGATTTCCGAGGGATCTTTGTGAATGGCCACAGCACAGGCTTCCGGAGCCGGATTGCTGGGAGGGTGGTTCTAGAATCAGCTGGGGTAGGAAGGAGGTGAATCTGGAGACGCCAGCTTGGCCTCTGCAGGGACGGGAGGAGGCTGAGGAGCAGGCGCAGAAGGGCCCTCACTGGGCCTTGACCTTGGCGGGAGGTGGGGTCTAATCCCCGCTTCCCATACAGACTCAGTGACTCAGACAAAGTCCCAGCTCTGTGCTGGGTGATACGAGCTCTGGGGGCTCCGAGGTGGGGGATCCCAGAGGAGGGATGCCTCACCCAGACCTGGGCCCCAAGACGTTTCTGGAGGGGCCTGGGCATTAACCAAGCCAAAGGGGCAGGAAGGGGTGTGGCTCACAGTGGAACTAGCACATGCAAGGTCCCCAAGTCCCTGGTCAACTACCCCAAACTCTAGAGGGTCCCCAGCTGTGAGGAGCCCATGCGGTTTACCTTTCGGTGGCCTCATTGCCCTGAGTTTGCTGTGAACAGCTTCTTTATCCACAGCTTCAAGATGGTAAAGCCAGGGGGGCCGGCCGATGGCACAGCGGTTAAGTTCACACATTCCACTTCGGCGGCCCCTGGTTCGCCGGTTCGGATCCCGGGTGTAGACGTGGCACTGCTTGGCAAGCCGGGCTGTGGTAGGCGTCCCACATATAAAGTAGAGGAAGATGGGCAGGGATGTTAGCTCAGGGCCAGTCTTGCCCAGCAAAAAGAGGATTGGCAGCAGTTAGCTCAGGGCTAATCTTCCTCAAAAAAAAAAATTAAAAAGATGATAAAGCCCTGGAGTGCTTGGGCGTTCTGTACTCCCATGCTCCCTCTCAGGCCTCCTCCCCACCCCTACACCTGGCATGCACCTGTGATCAGACAGCAAGATACAATGGAGTTGGTAAAAGAACCCAGGACTGGGAGTCAAGATCCCCGGGTTCCAGTTCCACCCAAGCCCGGTGGGTACCACTGCCATTGCTGGGCCTCAGTTTCCCTTCCCTGTGAAATGAGGGTCCTCCATGTCTCTGTGCAGCTCTGAGCCTTTGTTTCCCATCCCAAGTTGGCAGAAGAACCACTGCCGTTGGTCAGCCCGCCGCTCAGACCTGACCGAAATGCTTGCCGGGCGCTGGGCCAGGTGCCAGGGGCTCGGTGGTGGGGCCTTCAGACACAGTCCGTGCCCTCTCTGCACACACCCCCTGGGGAGAGGAGCCGGTGTTCATCACACCGCCCCGTGGAGGACCATGTATTACAGTGGGAGAGGAGTGTCTGAAGGGAAGAGCAAGACTCTGTGAGTGGAGGTGACAAAAGAATTCTTGGTCCAGGGTGGAATATGGACCCCAAACAAGGTGTGATCAGCACCAGTCATTGGGATAAAGCCCCAAGGCACGGGGTGCCCGATGCCCGGGTGGGAGGGCCAGGCCTCAGACTCCGGTTGGAAGGAGGGAGCCCCCCGGGCCTGTGCAGCCTCAAGAGTGAGGCCGCCCTCTGTGTGGCTTCTCCGACAGCCACACCCTTCACGCGGGAAGAGCCCTGCGTTGAGGAAAGATGACGCCCACTCCTTCCACGCCCCTCCCTTGAGCGCCCGCACACCCCAGGCGCAGGAGGAGCACCTTGCCTCCTTTAGCCGTCTGAGGCGTGGGTCCTTCTTCTGCCATTGATTTGCCATTTAGCCACTTGACAGCCACTTCCTTCTAATTCACAGGGTATTGGCTGAAAGACCAATAAAAGGCTGCAGAACAGTTTGGCCGATCCTGCAGACCCTTAATTGCAGACAATAAGCAACCGTGCTGCTCCATGAGAGTGAGCTCAGGTGTGCGCATGTGCTTGAGTGTGCCGGAGCACGTGCATTATTGGGCTCTGGCGCGTGTCAGCTTTTCGTGGTTGGGCTGCTGCCAGTAGAACGGGCACTTTTGATGGCCCAAGTCTCTTTGATGGTGCCTTAGAAAACCCATTGACTGCCACAGGGCTGCTTGGTAAGTCACTGTTGGTCCACAGACATTTATTGAGCACCTACTGTGTGCCGAGGACTAGACTAGGCATCAGAGATGTAGAGATAACAAGACCGAGTCCCTGCCCTCCTCCATCGGGGGGAGCAGATCGAATATACACACACACCAGCAAATTAGTAAAGGAGGTACTTTAAAAGACTAGAAGCGCTCTGAAGAGGAAAAATAAGCTCCAAGTAATGGGGGAGAGAAAGAGAGGAAGTGGGAGAGGGGTTGCTTCCGCCCCAGACTCAGGAGCACTGTGCACGCCTCTCAAGGGGCTTTATGGCTAGAAGGTATGGTTGGGGCTTTGCACATCTGTTACCACCTTTCCAGTTAATTCTTATTGTTATCAAAGTAATACATGCACATAGTTTAAAAAGTCAAATGTGTCACAGCCTATGAAGAGAAACAGCAGCCTCCTGACTGTCCCCGTTTCTCCCCCAAGTCACATTCTTGAGAAGCAACCACTTTTGAGCGCTGGCTGTTTCTTCTGGTATTTCTCTCCATATTCTAAGTGAAGCGGATACACTATTTAAATTTTCTTTCGATCTTAAACATTATCTGTTGACGTTGCACTGTGGAGGACACGAGGCTCAGCACCCTAACACCACCCACAGACGTAAGACAGGCTTCCCCTCTTCCCCTCCTCTTCCCACGGGCGTCTCCAGCGTGGGGTTCAGTGCCACCAGGGTCTACCTCAGTACCACACTGCAATCTTGCTCGCAGCTGAGTCACCTGGTGTACTATGATCTCTCCTTCCTGGAGTTAGCAGTGCCTCCTCTCAATCTGGTCGAACACGGCGGCTGATCCATGCGCCAGCTCTAGGTTGCGTGGAGACTCCGTCCTCCTCCGGGCAGACAGCAGCTCTCTGGACCTGTCGCACAGCCGTTGGGCTACGATCGTCTCTCCAACAGCCTTCCGAGCTGAAGTAGGGTCCTGACAGAGCCCCTCTCTGGGAACTTGCTGCACTCAGCTCTCTCCGTCTCCTCCTCCCACTCCAGCCCTTCATCCTTTTAGCTTGACTGCATCGTGGAATTTTTCCAAGATCTTTCCTGAATCATAAACTCGATAGCAAATGAGTCAGTGAAGTCAGTTTTCTTTTGAGAGTTTGCGTTCTTTGTGGAGCCTTGGGGTGGCCCAGAGGAGGGTTAGTTGCTGGTGAATGTGGCAGGTAGAGAAGACCTGGGTGCCTGGGGCCATGGAATGCCATGGAGGGGTGGACGTGAGGTTGCTGAGTGTCTGAGCCAGAAAAGGCCTCCACAGTCGTGGGAAGAAACTGAGGCCCCGATGGGGAAGAGGAACGCTCGGGTCAGAGATCTGCAGCCCTCCTCTGTGTCCTTTGAGCTTCCTTTGAGGGTTCTGTTCAGGGAGCTCCCTCTAGCCCTGCACGCACCGAGTCCTGCTGCTCCCCACTCCAGACCCAGCTCTGCCACCCGCTCTCTGACATGGCGTCCGGGCTGGTATGGCTCTTCGTCCCTACCCAGCTGCCACAGTGGTAGCTCTCCCTGAGTTTGCATTTCTGCTTTCTTCTCTAGGTAGGTTCATGTGGGTGTTTACTCATGTGTGCTCGTGCACGTGTGTGAGCGTGTGCACACATGCACATTACAGGGGAGCCGTCATCTTGTCTTACTCATCTCTCTCCCATCAGCGCCCCGGCACAGCATCCAGTGTGTAGTAACCATTCCATGACTCTCTGTGGTAGGAGTGGAGGCTTGTTTATTTGGGCTTGCCAGATCCTACCTCTTTTTTAAAGATTGGCACCTGAGTTAACATCTGTTGCCAATCTCTTTTTTTAAATTTTTAAAAATTTTTCTTCTCCCCAAAGCCCCCAGTACCTAGTTGTATATTCTAGTTGTAGGTCCTTGTGGCTGTGCTATGTGGGACGCCGCCTCAGCGTGGCCTGATGAGCAGTGCCATGTCCGCACCCAGGATCCGAACCAGCGAAACCCTGGGCCAAAGCAGAGCACGCGAACTTAACCACTTGGCCATGGGGCCGGCCCTGGATTCTACCTTTTAAATTGACAAACTCTATTTCGAATTTTGGTAAACTGAGGCGTTTTTTCATCCCTCTGGGTGAGTACAGTAGAATCTGCTTTTAGAATAAATAACACACGCCCAATTTTAAAGGCCTGGCCCCACCCCTTCACCGATTTCCGTTTCCTCGACCCTCTGCCATCTCTTCTCCCTGCCCTCGAAGCCCCGTTCCTTCAGCCTTCTCTCCGTGCACAAGCTCAAGTACACGCACACTGACTCAGCGGTCCCCCTCCATGCCCGCAGTGGCCTGGCCCCCCTCCCACCTGTGCACGACACGTGCTTGGGCGGTGACTGCCTCAGAGGAGCCCCGCCACCTGCTGCCTCATCTTCCTCCCCACAGGGCACACCCATCAGCCCACCCTCTCTCCCCTGTCTCTTCCAGAGTGCAGAGTCAAGGTCAGAGCAGGGGCCGGAGGAAGAGAGGCAGGCTGGCCGCAGGGATTCAGGACAGGGGTGGAACCTCTTCATTGAGCCTCAGCTTGCCACGGGGGAGCGAGAAATTCACCTTGAATGCATCTCCGCTCCCTGGGGTCTGGAGACTGGGGTTATCTCTTGCACCACAATCTCTTGGGCCAAGTTGGGGCCCAATGCATTGACTGAGTGCTTGAGACCCAGCCATTCCCATCTGTCACTTCTCCCTGCTGTCTGAATGCAGACCTATAACGACACCACCGCCCACACGCCCCCAAATCCAGCCTCTCTGCCTGGAAATCAAGACCACCGTGTCTGGCTGTACCAAGAGTCAAGTCAAAGTTAGTACAGTCATAGGCCACATAATGACATTTCAGTCATCGATGGCCCACGTATATGGCGGTTGTCCCCTAGGGTAGGTACTGTATAGCCTAGGTGTGGTGAAACCATCTAGGTTTGTGTAAGTACACACCGTGATGTTCCCACAACTGGGAAATCGTGGAAGGACTCATTTCTCAGAACGCGTTCCCGCTGTTAAGTGACTCGTGAGTGTGTGCTCTGAGGAGGGAGCGCTTGAGCATCAATACGTGGCCTTGGCCGCCCGGAGACCATCTCACTTCCTTCGGGACCCTGGCTGGGTTCAGGGAGCTGGTTCTTGTGCTTCGTTGCAAACCAAGTCTCAATCCTCTAACTCCTGGGCCAGCGCCCTCTCCCCTGGACCACACTGCCATCCTCTAGGCTGGCTATGGTTTGGTTTCCCCCCGTTGATGAGATCAGCATGCAGGTTTGTTTTGAGTCCCAGATGCCACAGCGTCTCATTATCATCATCACCACAATCCTCCCTCCAAGAAGAGATTGGACCCAGAAGGGCCTGGGGCGTAGGGGGTCCCGACCTGCCTTGGGCTTGAGATACTCGTGTGGGCTTATTTGTTCTCCCAAGGGACCCGCCCGCTGTGGTGGGGGATGACATCCCGTCCTGGCGGTCAGAGGCAGGCAGCATCCTCAGCACAGGGGGTCCGTGGAGCCCAGGCCACACGCACCGCAGGCCAGTCACTGACAGAAAGGCGGGCAGATTGAGAGTCTGCTCAGTGCCGGCGGATGGGAGACCCAAACAGGGGCCTGCTTCGTGGGGCCTTTTTCTTTGGTTACCAAGAAGCTCCATCCTTCTCTGATCTCATCTCTCCAGACACGCTAGGTCAAGGTCATGGGGCAGGGCAAGGGGATAGAAAGGAATCCCCGACTTAAGGAGTGCTCAGATGGCTCTCAGAATAAGATGCAGACGACTTCCCCTGCCAGTGGGTCCCAGGGGAGAACACAGCCTGTGAGACTCGCAGGCGCCGACCTTCAACGTGCTCAGCAGAGGAGGCTGAACAAGTAAGCCCTGGGGAGACGGTCAAAACAGTTGGCTCCATTGGCCTGTGAGGATGTCCATCAGCCACACACCCGACTCGCCTCCACGTGGGTGATGGAGCGAGAGGTGTGCAGGGCTGGAAACGGGGCTGCTGCTTTCACGGTCGGTGACCCTCGGTGGCTCAGAAAGGCTTTTTTGGCTTCTTGATCCAGGTTTGGAGAAGTCTGCAGTCTACAGAGGCATCCCATTGTGGAGCTGTGTGTGTGTATGGACGTGTGTGTGTATGTGTGCATATATATGCGTGTGTGTATGTGTGTATGTGTTTGTATGTGTGTGGTGTGTGTGTCTGTGTCGAGGGTGGGCATCAGGGAGCATGAGACAAGCAGCGAGCTGGGCAGTGCTCCCTTCTCAGGATCCTCTGAGCCGCTCTTTGCCTCCAGCCTCCCCAGCAGAGCAGCAGGCTGAGGATAGGACCTGACTCATCGCTGTCAGCGGGGCCCAAGAGGGTCGCCTGGGTCCTGGCCCTCCCTGCCCAGGCCGGACATGCCAGTGGAGGCAGCTTCTGCAGAGGCCCGTGACTGCTGGCGTGTGCGGCCGGGGCTGTCAGCTCAGCACTCCGAGCAGAGAGTGTGGAGCGCCTGCTGCCTGCCGGGCCCGGGGCAAGGGAAGAGCTCTCAAGGTGGGAGAACCCGCACTCTGACTGGCAGGAATCCTGGACACGGCCAAGGAAAAGCTCACTTCCCTTTCTCTTGGTTGTAGGAACCATGCCGTGTAAGGAGCCGTTTGTGGCCATCTCTCCCTGCACCAGGGCAGAAATGCCTTTCTTTGGTTTAGCAAGACCAGCCTTGGCTGGCTCACAGTACAGTGATGCCAGGCTGGGTCCTGGCAAGCCTCTAGCATTTCCGGAGCCCCGTGGGGTATACATTAGGTAGGATGTCTGTGCAGACTGGTGAATGCTGGCTACTGCTGGCAACAGGAGCCGCTCCCAGCTGACACCTTTCCAACAGCAGTACTGAGAGCTAACGAACATTTATGGAGCGCTTACTGTATGCCAGATGCTCGTCTAAGTGCTTAACAGGCATTAACATATTTAATCCTCCCAACAAGCCATCGTTGAACCCATTTTAAAGACCAGGAAACTGAGGCATGGAGAGGTTAAGTGGCTCGCCCAAGGTCACACAGCTAGAAAGTAGTGGAGCCGGAGTTTACTGAGCTATGACGTCTGCCTCTCAGCTCTTCCATAGAGTCACCCTGAAGCACTGTGCTTAGTGAAAGGACAGAGCGGGAGGGGCAAGGTAGAGCCGTCTTCTGCTGCAGGTAAAACCCCAGCTTCCCCTGGGCTCCAGAGAATCCCGGAAAGGCTTCCGGAGTGAGTTGGGGCAGCAGCCCAGGGAGCAAAGTGGTTAGGGACTCAGCTCCAGTGGTGGAGGAGGGGAGCCGGCCAAGTGCACTTCTCAGGAGGGCCCTGGGGACAGCCACCCCCTTTCCTCACCACGCTCAAGCTTGGAATGCTCCTGTGTGGGGGCTGCACCAGCCAAAGTTGCCTTCTGGGCTGGGTGGAGCCCCTGCCCAGACCCCCTTCGTCCTTTCCTGCCTGGGAGCTGGCTGGGCATTGAGGAGGCCCTGGGGCTGTCTCCTGCCCTGTGCCCACTGTCCCTGCAGCCAGGCTTGCTTCCTGCCAGGCCCTCTGAGACACCGTTTCCTCTAGGGCCCTGAGAATTCAAAGGGGTCTCCCAGCCAGCAGCCTGGCCTTAGAAATCTCTCCTTCTGGGAGAAAGAATCCTGCTGACTTCCTGCCCTCCCCCCGCAAAGGACGGGAGTTCTGTGCCCTCCAGGCTTTGCCCCTTTCCATGGGAACTGCAGACCCCCAGCATCATCTCTTCATTGTCCACCGTTGTAGGTCCTTAAGCCTCATGACCTCTGACCTGGACCTGTTGCAGGTGATTTTTCTGACCTAGCCCAAGATGGAATATTTATTAGGGAGAAAAGCAGTGTGCATTTGGGCCCAGAGATTTTTGCCTGTTAATATTTTCTGCAGTCCTGATTCTGATGTACTGTATACTGATGATAAATTTAGGAATCTCACTGAAGTCCATCCGTGGCCTCCTGGTGGGGAGAACACAGGGTCTCTCATTGTAAAAAAATGCACCCTCTGGAGCAGGCCCCGTGGCCTAGTGGTTAAGTTCAGTGCACTCCACTTCAGTGGCCTGGCTTCAGTTCCCAGGTATGGACCTACACCACTCATCTGCAGCCATGCTGTGGCAGTGACCCACATACAAAATAGAGGAAGACTGGCACAGATGTTAGCTCAGGGTGAATCTTCCTCAAGCAAAGAGAAGATTGGCAACAGATGTTAGCTCAGGGCAAGTGTTCCTCAGGAAAAAAAAAAGAAAAAGGCACTCCCCACCCCACCCCAATTTTCCAGGCCATGCAAATTCACTGAGTTGGAAATCAAGCCCACCCAGCAAAGTCAGTGGTGTGGGTGAGACGCAAGGAGGGACAAAGCAGAAAGAGGGAGAAAATGCCCAGGGGCAGAGGTTGGCTCCAAGTCTGTCATTTCCTCAAGCCTGTCACAAACGAGGCAACTCATCTGAGCCCTACAAACCTGGGGATTCCAGAAAGTCTGTGAGCATCTACATAAATGGGGGTCTCAGACCCCAGAACATGGGATGTGCTGGATTAAAGCAAAATGAGACAGGCTTCTTGGAGGACTTGAGAACTTTTGGGAATCTCCGAGAGGGAGGTGAGGGAGGCCTTCCCCGAGCTGATCGGGCCACGGAGCCCATTGTGGGGGGAACGCCTGCTGGGAATGCTGATTTAATAGAAAGATGTCTGGGCCAAGACATGGTAGGACCACCACAAACCAGCTGGAGGTCCTTGGGCAAGTCACAGCTCTCCCTGAGCCTCAGTTTCCCCAACTCCAGGCCTAGCTTCTTCAGGGGACCATTATGAGAGGGGACAAGAAAATTTGTGGCTGAGAGTGCTTTGCAGAAAGCATGCTATGCCATGAGAGGAAGTGTTGGTTTGCATCTCACATTTCTAGAAGCCACGGTGGCTGGGTGTGACACCCAGAGTGAGGGCATCCGGGATTCGTCGTGGGTTTTGCGAGCTCCTGCTGTGAGAGCAAAGGGGACAGTTAACAGATTCGGTCTTGGGGTGTCATCTCGGAGCAGGCCTGACAATCTCACCCCGTGAAACTCCTGATAACCACCTCGCAGACCCTCGCTCCCCAAAACTAATTCCTGCCGGGCTTTCTCCCGTGGGCATCACACTAGTAACCAAGTACCAGCACTTCTCATACTGGGTTTTGCGGAGGCTCCAGGGACCTGTGAGAAGGCAGAAGCAATTGATCACTGGGCTTTCAATGACAACCATAACCATTCAGTTTAGACAACACACAAGAAAGGCCAGTTCAGGCTCAGCCCCAGCGGTACTGGGGACACAGGAGGTGTCTGACTTACAGCCCATGGGCCTCAGATCCGTCAAGAGACAGGAGCATGTGGGATGGGATAGAGCCACAGAGCATGTTTGGCCTGGATCAGGAGGCTATAGCCACAGCCTAGGGTGGGGGGCCGGAGCCCTCCTGAACCGCTAAGGAGAGGAGGGGGCTTCGTGCCAGGCCAGAAAGTCGTGCTGCAAGTTCAGAACCTCAGTGAGCGAGCACCAGCCTTCTCAAAGCTTCCCTCCCCGCCTTCCCGACCCTGTGTGCATGGGGGGATGTCTCTCGGCGTTAACTGGCCTCTGGAATGAGCTTCAAATGGCTCGACAGGAAGTGTTTGAGAACCACTAGTGTGCACAAATTTACCATCATCATCACCACCACAATTACCACCATTGTTACCACCACCAACTGCATCACCACCACTAGTATCATTACCACTATGACCACCATCAACTCCATCATGACCACCACCATCACCATCTCCACCATCATCACCACCACCACCACCATTGCCTCCACCACCGTTATCATTGCCACCATCATCAACACAACCATCACCACCATTATTACCATCAATATCATCACCATCACCATCAACTCCACAGTAACCACCTCCACCATCATCACCACTACCATTACCACCTCCAACACCACTACCTCCACCCCCATTACTATTACCACTACCTCAACCTGCCATCACTACCACCACCCTCATCACCATCACCGTTATCACCTCTACCGCCATCACTACCACCACCATCACCACCATCACCGTTATCACCTCTACCACCATCACTACCACCACCGTTAACACCAGCATCACCATCACCACCGTCCACTTCATCACATTTTCCCCTTGCCTTTGAGCACACAGAGGCAAGACTGCAAAATCCAACCACTAGTACCTCTTCTCTTTAGTGACTTGCACCCCTAAATATTCATCTTCATGTCTGTTTGCTCATGATCAAAGGGATCAATCAAAGCCTGACCAGGCGTCATATGAGGCTGACCAGACGTTCTGGTTTGTCCAGAACTGCCCCAATTCAGGCCTGTTCTTCCTGCTTTGTTATTAATAGCTCCCCTCTTTCACTCTCAACTGTGTCCTGGTTTTCATGACACATTATATGGTCACCCTAGTTAAGACTACAGTGAGCTTCTCATTGACCCCAAGGACCAGCAGCCCAAGGATGCTAACCCAGAACAGAGCCTGGTAGGCTAACTGGAAAGTCATGATAACTCCTGCCAGTCACTGATAACTAATGGATGTCCCTGCCTCCCCTTCCCTTTCCTTCCCGGCCTCTCCACCCCCTCCCAGGAAACCACTAAGAAAAGAGGAGAACGGCACCAGTGTTGCTGAGTATCCCATGACCTCCTCGCAGAGCAAAGGAGTGGACGTGAACAGCGCTGTGGTGTGAGTCGGCAGGCCCCAGACCCGCTGGCCAGAGGGGCACCTTGGCGGCACTAGTGGACACGGGAAAGCAGGTGGACATGAGCTGAAACTGGGCTTGTCCAGGACTTCATTGCCTTGCAGGCCTTGAACCTCCCAAGGGAGAAACCATCCTCTTCCCAGCGTTGCCCCAGTCAGCCCGCGGGCAGGGGCAGTGCAGACACCAGGCTGAGCCACCTGCATGCAGCCCCCGGCGCAGCGCCCCTGCCCGAGGCGCTCCACGTCTCTTCCTTGTCTCGTGTTTGATCTGCTGTCTCCCAGCTGCTGTCTACAGCCCGCACTCTGACAAAGGCGGGGAGTCTGTCTGTCTGCTTGGGTGGGGAGGCACCCCCTCTAGCCAAAGGAAAGGCGATCCAGGGGCCACTCCGCCAGAAAACCCCTCCTCCTCCCCAGAAAGCCCACCTGCCTCTCTGTTGACCATGCCGTTCCCAACAGAAGCCATCGGCACAGCCATGAGATGTCCCCTTTCAAAGGTGCTTCCACACATCCGTACATTGTCCCATCTGCGATTGTCTTCAGTCTTCAGGGCCCGCCTTCTCCCTCCTGTCTCCACCAACACCCTGGGCCCCTGGCTCCTTACTCCTGACTTCCTGCCACGGAGGGCTATGGGCCCAGCCTGCAAAGTACCCCCTGAATGAACAGACAAAGGGGCTCGTTTACACTCTGGAGTAGTGTCTGGCTTTCCAGGGGCAAAATGACTCACTGAACCCCAGGCCAGGGGCCCAGGAAGGACAGAGGCCACCACGCCTCTTCTCAGACTCATTCCCACACCTGACCCTTGTAGGAACTAATGCAGCCATGTGAGCCAGGCCCTGCCTCCTCTGACAGAGGCCACCACTTGTGCCAAACCCACTGTGGGCGCTCTGGGTTGGGCCGACCCGGCCTGGCGCAGGGCCTCCCTGACACTCCCCTGAGACCCTGACCAGGTACTCGGCCCTTCTGCTGAGAGCCAGGCCTCCCCTCACCAGAAAGAGGTGGTATTCTTCCAGTGGCTCCCTTTGAATGTCCCTTTCTGAGGTCTTATGTTCTAAAATGGTAAAGGGAAGGGAAAAGGGTAGGAGGAGGGGACCCTCCAGGCCTGGTGACCCAGGTCTGCCAGCCAGTATCCCAGGTGGCCGCCTGCCCTGTGGGCACATCACTCGGCCCGTGGAGACAGCGGCCGTGTGCTTTTGTATCCCCTGGTGGACGGGAAGAACACTCCTGACCCCATGGTTCCCTCCCCACCCACGCACTTGCTCAGAAGGAACCGGGCGCACGTACTGGTTCCACCCTGGCTGCGTAGGAACTTAGCTAGGAGGCCCCCGTCTGCCTCCCAAACCACCGGGGTAGTTCTCTGGAGGGTGAGACTGACAGACTGAAAACCAGTCCCCATTCGGGCTGAACTGAGACATCCGTTGTCGCAGAGCCCTTGTGCCCATGGAGCTCTGTACGTCCCGCTGTCTTTCGGAGAGCAGAGGGGAGACGGTGAGTTTGCTGTGACTGTAACCCGGCTCCTGCCCCCAGGTCAGCGGGTACAGGCTGAGGACAGGCCCAGGGCACACCCTCCCAGAAAGGATCTTTTCTTTTCAGTTTTCCTTCCTTGGGAGCACTTGGTTTTGGTTTGGATTTGGGTTTTGCTTTCGCTGTGCACCTTAGCAGGGCACGGTGCCGCCAGTGGCCTTCAGCATTGCCCCAACCTGGTAAGCAGTTTACGGGACTCTTGGTTGGTGCCCTCCACTTCCCGACAGGTGGGTGGGTGACAAACAGGCTGGAGGGTGTGGGTCCGCAGCAGGCCAGACCCCACCCCCGTGTACTTTGCCCCTCCGCCTGCAGTCTGCTGAGTCCCCTGCCTGTTCCCTGAGTAGACACCCGGGCAGGTCCCTGGCCCTAAGCACATGCCACCTGGGGCTCAGAAGTGAGGGGAGGCCACCTTCGGCCAGAGGGGCATCCTGGCTAAGTGTCATGGAGTGCTGAGCAGCCAGCCTGGAGGGACATCGAGGAAGACAGGGCGTAGCCCAGCTTTGCACAAACGCACCAGTCCTACCTTCCCCCACCTTGGCTTAAACCTAGAGGGCTCAGATTTTGCAATTAGCCTAGTCCTCCAGCCCCAGGCGAGGCCCCCTTCCCTGGGGACACGGCCAGGACTCAGTGAAAAGTTAATCTTTGTGCATAAATTCCTCTAAGTTGGGTTAAAATCTTCTTCCCCCAGTTAGTGAAAACTGAGAGAAGAGCCCAGTTTTTAAACAAAGAATTCACTTGAGAACAACTACCCTAACCCAGAACCGGGCATTCGGAAGACAGCTCTCATGGGTCCAGCAGGAGAGCCCCAGCGGATTTGTAGCGTAAGCGACAGAAGCGTCCCTGAAACCACACTGGCCCGATATTTGAGCTTAGAACTTCTGTTGAAGGAATGTACTCGCAGCCTCTGAACACAGACCAATCCTCAGAGGAGTCCGGACTCGAGGTGGAGAACAAAATGCACATCCCCTCTCTGCGTTTCCTCAAATAGATCATTTTCACCCATCTCCTAATTGATCCCAACTTTAGGATGGCATCTAGGATCTCCCAGAGTTTTCAGATGTTCCTTAGAAGCTTCTAAAGCAAGTTTTGGAAGAAAGACTAATAGCTGTAAAAATATAGACATATATTATATATAGTTATATATATTTAAAGAGATATCTATATATATATATATATAATTACTGTACTCTCTGAATCTGTACAAAGTATGATTTAACCAGCCCAGGCAGTATGAGATGCCCAGTGCATGAGTGTGAATATCCCGAGATCTGCCTTCCTGACGCTGTGCCGAGCGTACATGGGAAGATGGCTCCTGTTCCTAGGAGTTCTGTCTCAACAGACAAATATACAAGTCGGGCCATCTTGTCCACGACGAGCCATTGATGTCAGTTTTGTGCGGAGACTTTGCACCGGAAGCAGGACCAGCGGCGTTGGGGGTGGTCCGTCTGCTACTCACGAGGAAGAAAGCACCACACCTTTTTTATTTTCAATAAAAATGTACTTATAAAGATGGCTGTCTGTTGCCGCTTGGGGTGGGGGCTTGGCCCTGGGCGGGGGCGGGAAGGAGAGAGCAGGCTGGGTGTGGGGTGGGTCCTTCCTCAAGGCCCTCCTGTAAACCCAAGGCTGGGTGTGGAACTTCGCTTGCCTTATTTCTAAATGGTTTTATCGTAATACCCCAAGGCCGGCATTTATGGGGAGTCCAAGTACCAGTCCTGTCCCTGGTCCCCCACCCTCACCTCGATCTTATCTCAGTTGAGAATAGGGTGACCAACCATCCCAATTGCCTGGGACTGGGAGGTTTTCCTAAAAAGTGGGACTGGAAAAGTGCCAGGCAAACAGGAGAAGCCAGTCACCCTAGTTTGACAACTGCTCCTAGGAATCATGGGGGGCAAGAATCAGCAGTCCACGCTGGAGGGGACACAGGTTAAGCCTGTGGCCAGTGTCGGGCCTCCTACGGTGTCCATCTCCGTGTCTATGCCTCACCCCCCCAGAGTCGGTCTGCAGTGCCCCCTCACCTGACCAGCTGCTCAGAGCACTGTGCTATGACCTGCCCCGCAGAGGGAGTGCAAAGAGCACGAGCTCACCCCAGGCTCGCCTGCTGCCTGGAGAGAGTGGAGTGTGAGCGGCCTGCCAGGCCTCCTGTCTCCTTTTCCACCTTCACCAGAAGCAGCACTTCTGGGCCAAAGAGGTTCTTGTTGGATGGGCCGGGAGAGGGGGAGAAAGAGAAGACAGGTGCCCCTGCAGCATCATCACTCCTATCCAAGGAGCGAGGGGACAGCTCAGAGATGGAGTGTGACAGCCAAGGTCACGCAGACGTCAGGATGGGTGGGGCTGGGATTTGAACCCGGATTTGAACCCAGATTTGAGTGTCTTCAGCACCCAGCCACTGGACACAACCGAGGGGGACCCCAACCCAGAGTATCTCCCCACAGTTGGGGAGCTGCTGGGCCCTGTCACTTGGGTCCCCCAGAGCTTCAGAGTTAGCTCAATGGAGGCAATTGGGAGGGCCTGTGTGCCCAGAGCCAGGAGCCAAGTGCTTCCCCAACGTGGCCTGCAGCCTGATGGTCAGCTCGGTGCAGGAGCTCCGCGGGCCGGGCCCGTGACCCAGGCATCGGGGGTCAGGGCAGTGGAGTGGAGCCATAGAAGTTCCCACCAAGGGCCAGGAGGTCTTCATCTCAGTAGTGCCCCCACCTCCACCTGGGATTTTGTGAGCTGCCATTTGCCAAAGCTTGACACATGTCCTGGTATGTGGTAGGCACGCAGTGGGTGGCAGCCATCATTGCTGCTGTTGTCACTGCTTGTCATTAATAAAACGCTGCCATCCAAGCCATACTGAGAGCTCCTCTGCCCACTGGCCACCCACATGGGTTCTTCTGCTGGTGAGGACTTGGTGGGCACCTCAGGCCTCGTACACACTCCCGTGCACCCCAGCCTGGCCGAACTCACAGCAGCAAACCTGGGGCCCAGCGGGGCCTGAGGCAGGGAGCTGCAAGCCTGTGCATAAGGCTCTGCTGACTCCTGCAGGTGCCCTGCAGATGGGAACCACTGCCAGCCTGGGAGAGGGAGGAGGGGAATTGCCGAGGACAGGCGCTGGGGAGCCAGCGGCACGGAGCTGCAGCCGCAGCCCCTCCTAGGCGCCGCTTCCCATCTCCACCTCCAATCTCCACAGCTTTTGGCCACTTGTTGAAGCTCTGGCGACCAACATAACAGTGTATGCTCCAGCCGCCTGCCAGCCTCATGCCTGCCCGTGGGCTTCCTACCTCCCGCTCTGGGTCCTGCTGCTGCCACCGAGGCATGAGACGCAGTGGGATCCACAGGTGTCACTGTGTGGCAACCTGGAGATGTGGCAGAATCACCACCAGCACCCAGTGGGCAGCCGCGGAAAGGCTCTTTCTTCTTCCTTCCCCGAAACGCTGCACTGAGACACCGTGTGTGGCATCAGGGAAGATGGTCTTGTGAGGCAGAGCCAGCAGTTGTACTGGATCCCAGGTGGTGGTCTTGCTCTGGCCTCACCTTTGGGAACACTCACCCACCCCAGCCGCTGGTGACCAGCCCCACTAGACCACGCACTTCCCTCCTCCACCATCCCCTGCCCAGGCACCAAGGGCCTTTATGCTCTCCCCTCCCTCTTCCAACCTCAGCTCAGGACAGTACCTGACAAATCCCTTGACACAGGTTGGACGCCTTGTCTCTCTCCCTGGCACACGCAGCACTGCCTGGGCACCGTAACTGCCCTCCTCCGACAGATCCGACCCCTCCGGGCCCTCTCCCCATCCTCTGCAGGAGGAGTGGTGCTCCTCTCTAAGCTCTCCTGACTGTGCATCCTCAGGCTCCTGACTTCAGCTCTCAATCAATCCCTCCTTCCTTCCTTCCTTCCTTCCTTCCTTCCTGCCTTCCTGCCTTCCTTCCTTCCTTCATTCCCCAGATGCTTACAGAGGATCTGCTACATACCAGGCATCTCACTGAATCTGGGGCTCAGCTTCCTGGAGCCTCGAGGTCCCAGCTGGAAACCTCAGAAGTCCCAGCACCTCCCCACCTTCGAATGTGGTGGGTCCTGTCTTGGCTCAAATCTGCCTGGTGCTCCAACCCCACATGCAAGGCACTGTCAGCAAACAAGACTTCCTTCAAGCCTCAGGCTCCCCCTGCCCCACCCCTGTGCTTGGCTTGGCTGTCCTCCGCCGGCTTGCCTCCCCCTCCTCTCTCTGTGTGGCCACATCTTATCTCTTATGCAAGTCCTTCTCAGGGGCTGCCTCCTCCTTGAAGACATGGAATGTCAGCCCACAATGCACAGAGCCGAGGGCCTTCCACATTCTCTGGATGGTCAAAACAGCAGTAAGCGGCAGAGCTGAAATTCAGGCCTAGTTCTGTGTAGCTACAGGTTCTAGGCCCTTCCAACCCTCAGATTTCAGATGGTCCACCCCAGCTAGTTTTATACCCAATTATCTTCCCGGCCCACGGGGAGCGAACAGGACGCTCAGCTTTCCCAAACTCTGGAAGCTGGAGTCAGGGATTCACGGATCTAACATGAATCAATTAACATGTGACTTCTGGCAAGTCCCTTCCTCTGAGTCTCAGTTTTCTCATCTGTGAAATGGGAGGAATAATCCTGGCCAGCTGCCTCCCCAGGACATGCACACAGAAGGGAATGGAAAGGCCCCAGCGTCACCAGACTGAGGTCAGAGCAGTTGGGTCCTCGTTCCCAGCCTGCAGGAGCCTGAAGCCCTCCTGTTGTCTCCGCACATCTCTCGGGAGTTTACGCCTATCTCTGCACTTCAGATCTGTCAGGCTTGTCCCTCTTCCACCCCAGGCCGGCCACCACACGACACCCACCCCCTGCTTCCCAAGTCTCCACGGAAGACTCCAAACCCTCTGAGACAGTCACGTGTGGGGCGACTTTGCGAGGGCTATGTGCAGAGGGGGCAGGAGGAAAACCGAACAACGCACGTGAATGGCAGCCCCGTGCCTCGCGCCTCCCCTTGGCTGGGTGCACCCAGCCTGCTCCCTGCCTGGTCCGGTCCAGCGCTCGCTGAAGGGCCTGATGGCCTGAGGCACCCTTGGGGCCCAAGCGCCTGACTATGGGCCTCGTGCCAGGATGTCTGTCTGCAGGTGGCCGTGTGGTGTCGAGAGGGTCTTCCTGGGCTGGCTTCTCAGAGATGAAGACAGGAAGCAGAACTCTGCATCCCAGGATCGCACTGGGCTGTCATCATCCCAGCTCCTGCTGGGCGTTGTCACCACCGCCTGGGCTACAGTGGTCGGTCATTCAGAGTCATTCCTTTGACACAAGTCCTTGGCCTCAGGACTGTGCCCCTGCCCCCAGGCCACACCCTGTTCCTTCCAGCAAGTTTCCTCAGGGGCGGGCGTGGGTGTCCTTTTCTGTCAGCTAACCTCAGCGAAGGGCCATCTCAGGCCAATAAGAGGTTCCTCTAATGGTGAACCCCAAAAGGAATGGGGTCCACACTTAATTTCTCTTCTCTAAAGAGCCTCCTGAGCAAAAGCATCGTCCTTTCTGTGCCGAGGCAAACACAGAAACCTTCCACCCTTCCCCTAAGGTGATGGTACCCGCCTGCCTCATGGCTAGGAGGGGCACTCAAGAATCCTTCCCGGGGCCGAGACCACTCTGAGGTGACTTGCTGTCTCCACCATCAGGACTAGAAGCCCCTGGAAACTTTTGGATGGTGCTCCTCACATCCCCACCTCACACCTCTTAATTTTTTAAAAATGTCCTCTTTTCCAGACTCGCTGCCACACGGGGATGAGGCCATTCTGAAAAGGACTTCCTAGCGGGGCAATGTCCTGCCCCAAAGGCCCAGAGGACAGGCGCTCTGATGGTGGGCTCGCCGCGGGTTCTGCCTCTGGGGGATGGCACCCCTGAAGAGAGCCCGGCCCAAGGACGTCCAGGCCACGCCCAGGAGCATGGAGCGGTCTGGAGGGTGGTGACAACATGGCCAACCGCAAGCACTGTCATCAGCGAGGCCATTCGGAACGTGTTCTCAGAGAGCGGGGCTGAGGAAGACCCGATGTAGGGGCGCTTGTTCTGTGGAACTCCGGGTGGGGCTGGCTGAACGCCGCTGACTTCCTGGAGGTCTGCCCCTAACCTTTCACACGCGACATATTCTCAGGGGTCTGGATGTTCTCTATGAGAATTTCGTTTTCTATTTCATTTTATGTCAAACTTCAAAAAAAAGTGTAATAAGCATGTCTGATCATGGGAAAACACACAGATTTCAGTGCCCACGTTTGTGCTCACTGCCTGTTGGTGACAAATAGTGTTATTTTAACCATCGCAGGTGAAGAGAAAAGAAGTCGGCTGGGGCCGTTTCTGGCTTGCCTCCTCTCTGCTGGGCCTCTCCGTGGTTGCGCCCCAGGCTCTGCCCCCAGCAGCCTCTCTCCTCCGTCTGCCTGCACTCTGCCAGCAAGCTCAGCCAGTCTTGCGGCTTTAAGACCCATCAAACTCGCATGACTCCCAAGTTTGTACCCTCAGTCCCAACTTCCCCAATCAGCTCCCGACTTGAGGGTATCCAACCACACGCTTCCTGTAAGTAGGCATCTCATCGCCACCCAGCAGGACTCTTGGCTCTCCTTCCACGACCTCTCGTCATCCTATCTTCCTCCCATCCTTTCCATCCTATCTCCACACACGGCCTCAGCGGCCACCGCCGTTTCTCAGCTCAAACCCTAACGGTCATCCTTTCTTTCTCTTTGCCTTGGACCGGTGGCCAATAAATCAGCAAGTCCTATCAACTCGATCTCCAGAACACTGAACTCCACCTGCTTAGCTTGGCTCCCACCACTGCAGTCCGAGCCACCATCACTTCCAGCCTGGATCCCACCGAGAGGCCCCGCCTAGGCGCTCCGCTTCCGCCTCCACTGCCCCCCATCGCCCATTCCCACAGAAGCCGAGGGACCTTTACAAAACACAAGTCAGATCATATGTGAGTTAAAAACCTGACCAATACTTTTTTCACATTTAAAACAAAAGCCACACTCCTTGCCCCAGCTCACAGGCCCTTCCTCACCTGGCCTCTGCTTCTCCCTCGCCCCCGTCCCGTCACCCCTTCTCCGTCCCCCGCCCTTCCCCTCAGCCACCCTGGCCTTCCTGATGCTCCTCACATGTACCAGCCCCTTCCCATTTTATGTCCTTGCATTGAGGTTTTTAGGTCCCATTTTAGGTCCCCCATTGATATTTTCTTCAACCACTCCTCGTCATTCTCTATTCTGCCGCCTTAGTTTATTTTCAACACAGCACTTCTTGCCACCTAAGAACACTTGTTGATATGTTTATACATTTACTGTCCTTCTCCCCCCATTAGAATGTCAAGTGCATGAGAACAGGAGCCCACTCTGGTTTTTGGTCTCATTCATTGTCAAATCTCCAGCCCCCTAAACGTGCCTGGCACAAGAAATATTTGTAGAATTGGCTAATTGATTAATTAATTGTGGGTTACAAATTTAACACCATACACACAGCATAAAGAAAAGAATATAGCATTTTATTTCACATAACCGTTCAGAGTCTCCACCTCATTGTCAGGCAGGGGAGTAGAAAAACCTGAATTTGCAATTTGATGGTATCTGGGCCTCTTCCAGTTTATCTAGTCTCTTCTAGACAACTCCGTCTCTTTTGGATAGATGCCCAGTCTTTGAGCCGTCTTCCCAGGTCTGCCCCCCGGTGTGCCCACAGCAGGAGTCTGTGGTCTCTGCTGCTGTGGGAGCACGGCTCAGACCACGTGGTGTGATCGGGGTCCCGGCAGATCTTGAGGCCAGCCAGAGCTGCCTCCTGGACAGGTGACTGCCGGGCTGTGCCTGGGCTCTTCTAGTCTCAGGGTGACCACTGCAATGTCCAGGCTGTAGCAGTCTCTTTCTCCTGACCGCAGGCTCTGCGCATCATCTTGCTCCCTCAGCACCAGCTGTGGGGACTCCGGAATCTGCACACTCATGCAGCCGGGAGAGGGCTGCTGGAGCTGGGGTGCAGGCTCCTCTTGGCAGCCACCTCTCCCACCAGGGCTGCATGGGGCTGCAGGCATGGCTCCGGAGGTTCGGGTGTCACCATGTTGTGCAGCTCCCTGGTGCATTTCCATCTGGGCATTTCTACAACATCCTCACCCCCAAGAGGGAAGGTGCAGACGGGCCCACTTGGCCTCTCAGCCCTGCCTTACATTTCTCTCTCTTTTTCTTTTGCCAACAATCCACTAAGGTCCAGAAGAGGTGGCCTCTCTTCTACCTCATCCCATCTGACCAGAACTTTCCCTAAATCTGAACCTCCTTCTGCCCCACGCCAGCCGTGGAGCTAGGCTGGGGAACATGGTTTCCTGGGGAATAAAGAAGACATCCATTTATTATTTTCAAAATATTGTCCCCATTACACACACAAGGATGTGTTCGCACTATGTGAAGTCCAAATGATGACAGAACGCGCCATATGGAGGAGGATTTCCCAGTTGCTCATTCAAACAGGGAAACGTGGGGGGAGCCTTGAGTCACCGCAGGAAGCCCAGCAGCGTAGGAACGGTGCACTCAAAAGAACTGGAGCCAAATTCCATTGCAAGCTGTGATTTTATTTCAGCAAAACACCAGCTGTCACATGGCATTACCGTGTGAAGAGTAAATGGCGGCATGAACGCCAGGTGCTTAGCACAGAGCCTGGCACACCTAGGGGTAGTGAGTGCTTCTTAGAGGCGGGCTATCATCCTTGTTTATGATTCCCTCTCTGTGCTAAGTACCCAGCGGGCATCATTTTGTTTACTCTTTACAAAAATGTTGGCTCCATGTGGTAGGTGATGAAATTGAGGCTCAGCAAGATTCAGCGACTTGCCTGTGTCAGCAAGCAGCTTGGTGTGGAAGGCCCGAACCGACCCAGCTGCAGAGCCTGTGTCCTGTGCTCCCCGCCATCTGCCTCCCTCAGCCCTTAGCCCCGCGTTGAGCACTCGGAGATGAAGGCTCTGGGCACACCCTGCTGTCTGGAACTGGCCTGACTCCACTCTGCGGAGCCCCCGCACCCCACCCCTGCACCCCCAGCTGGGCAGCGTGATTGCCCTCACCTGGAGTGCTTCTGTCCTTCACGCTTGATTACTTGCTGGTTCCTTTCTTTTCCAAGTGGCTACTTGAAGGAGCGGAAATCAGGGCGTCTGCCAGGCAACCCCCGGTGGGGGCCTGTCTGGGCTGCATAATTAAAAAGCCAGCTCTTTGTTCAACCAAATTGTTGGCCTCCACCAATGTCCTGTGCATCCTGCGGGGAATAACTGGTGCCAGGGGCTCACCTTGTGCCACCCCATCCCGACCTCAGCTCCTCTGAGCTGGAAGAAACCAGGACGCTGGTGGGCTGAAGAGACCAGCACCAACCTGAAATGAGGTCAAAATGATGGACGTGGGTTTGGAGGGACAGAGCCCCAGTCGGTGGCCATGCGAGTGGAGACAAGGAGTGATGCCAGGGAGAGAAGGGCCACTATGGACTGAGAGTACAGCCCCAAGTCGTGCTTTGCCACTGGCTTGCTCAGTGATGCTGGTAAATGCCATCCCTTCTTGACCCCATAAAATAGAGGGTCAGTCTAAACTGGGTGGCAAACTCCCAGGCCTGCAGGGGTGGGCAGGTGAACAAGTGAAGCTCCCAGGGCCTTGTAAACCAACCCAGGGGCAACAGGATGTCTGCAAGGAGGCAGTGGGGGTCTTCTTGCTGGGGAGGCATAAGTCGTTAGTGGGAACTGTACAACACTGGAGGCTGCGTGCTCCATCGAAGGCATTCGAACCAAAAGGAGAAATGAAAAGTTCAAGCTCGCCAAACAAAATATGCTGTAAGCCAAGTTCCACCAGCAGGCTGCCAGTTGGTGACTTCTGGTCCACACAATTCTACATGACCTTATTGGTCAGGGGAGCAGCAAAGGACTCTCACCCATCATTTAACTACCAGAATTGTCTATTAGAAAGAACAAGGGCTGTGGATGCAGGCATATCTGGATTCAAATTTTGCTCTATCTCTTACTGAGTGACTTCTACAAATGTTTCGTCTCTCTGTGCCTCAGTTTCCTCATCTGTAATGTGGAGTTAATAACAGAATTGCCTACCTCACATCATTGTCGTGAAGAGTAAGTGCGATTACTGTCTCCAGAAGTGCCTGACATGCAGTAAACCCTCATATAGGGTAGCGACGATTATAGTTAATTAGGGGCAAGTCTCTATAGGGCTGGGGGAACTCTCAATAGCTCCCCAATCTAACAGAGTTCATCATCACAATCTTTAATTCATAACATTTTATTCTTTGCCATAAAACTATTATATTAAGTGGGAAACTAAACATGATTTAATTTGTGAGCTATGATTTTTTTTTTAATAAATGAATCCCCAAAGCAAAGAGAAAATGCCTTTGTCAGATGAAGCGACGCTGGCTTGGTGGAAATTTATGAGAGACGATCAACAGACAGAGATGCCAACAAGATTCAGCTGCCTCAGAAAAAGCCCTCAGATTTCTCTATCCCATGCTCCTGCCACAGTTTAACCGAAAGAGCTCAGAACCAAAAACAGGGGAGAGAAATTAATATGTACTGAGTGAAGCTGTGTCTTTGAGTCGGACGGCGTTCCGGTCCTAACGCTATCTCTGCCAGCTGTGTGACCTTAGATAAGTCACTTAACCTCTGGGCCTCAGTTGCCTCACCTGCAAGATGAGGATAATAATAACACGGATCTCATGGGGGAAAAGGGGCTAAGAGGAGAAAAGAGAATATATGCAAAGTGCTTAGAAGCTAGTACATGCTCAGTACATGGTGGCTCTTGCGGCTTCTCTTGAACTGCCTTCACGAGAGGCTCACCGTTGCTGCTCCTGTCAGTGGAAGGAACTGGCCAGCCTCTTACTAATAACACTTCAGCCATCTCCCAAAGGGCTCAACTTTCAACATGGTTGGTACTATTCCACTGAGTTCCAACCACTCCCTTCATTCCTCTTAAGACGATTACTGTCAAAACACCCAATTTGCCCAATAAACATATTTGCAAATTAATTCCATTAAAGAGGTATATTAAATGATCTGTATTGTCCGATTAATGCCAGAGGCCCTTCAATCCCAGCTCACGAGAGAGTCTTGGTGGATAACCCACCTGCTCTGATCGGAGCCAACATTATCTGGCCTGTTGTAGCTTGGATATGAAGATGGAGTTGCTGCAACCACCTGGCCTCAGATGAGACTCTTAGGGAAGAGATTTGCTGAAAACATCCTGATGTCAGGCAGAATGACACGCTTGCCAAGAGAGCATATAAAATGGAGACTGGACACCTTTAGCTAATGACTACGTTTCAGCTCCCATGGGTCTTGTAGGTCTTGCTTCTGAGGGACCGGCTGAAGGAAAGATCAGATAAGCCTGCAGCTGTGAACTGTCCCCTCATGTGGTCTTCATAGGGCGGCACCAGTCTTCCTGGAGGTCCAGATTCTGGTACAGTCTCCCAAGAACCATCACCGTCCTCCACCCATTTGAGCTTTCCATCACCCCCAGGGAGATGGGTAGATAGCTCCCTTTTACAGATGAGGAAAAACAAAGGTCCAGAGAGCTTCATAACTTGTCTAAGGTCATTCAACTAGTAAGAGGCATGCCCACTGTAAACAAGCATGGAATCTATGCATTTGCAGATTTTGGCTCATTCCATCCTTGGGAATCTCAGAATGTTCTGTTCACACTCTGAAACCAGTAGGATTCGTGAGGGAAGGAAACCAGAGTCTATTCCTGGGCCCTTCTCTAAGCCAATCATTAGTGCTGGCCACATCTGGAGCAGGTCAAATTTGTGGGACTCTCTCCGCCCTCTGCTGCTGTCAGAGTTGTCACCTGGGGCTGGTGCATGGTGTGGCAGGGATCAGTGTGGGCAGCGGTTGAGAGAGCAGTCCTTGGGGTCAGACAGCCTGAGGGCAAGTTCCAGCTCTGCCTCCAACCTCTCGCTAGCCGTGTGGCCTTGGGCAGGGAGCTCCACTTGTCCAGGCTTCCACATGAGAATAAAAATCATAACCGAGAAATTCTATTGAGTACTTACCATGTGTCAGGCATCGCTCTAAGCCCTTTCCTTGTGTTATCATCTCAACAACCCTCTGAGGTAGAACGTGTCCCTGTCTCCATTTTACAGATGAGGAAACACTAATAATGAAATTTCAAAAACCCTGAGGTGGTAGGAAAAATTTATCCACGCAAGGGTTCCACGCAGTGCTCCTCAGCGGCCCTCAGCTGGGCCAGAGTCAGCAAAGGGCCAGACGGTAAATATTTTATGCTTTCAGGGCCACACAATCTCCCTCCCAACTCTTCAACTTGGCTTTTGCAGCATGAACGCAGCCACAGACAATATGTACGTGGTGGGGCTGGTTGTAGTCTGATCACACTTTTACAGAAACAGGCAGTGGCTGTCGTCGACCACCCACTGACCCAGGTAAACAGCTTCTCCTCCTACTTGTTAGGGCCAATCCTGCTAAACTTCCGTCTGTCCCATCTTTTCCTGACTTTTTTCTGCTAACTCTCTGAGCCCCACTTGCTGGAGAGGCTGACATGACGAGGTAACAGAAGATGAGGATCCTGGGAAATGGAGTGGGGAGTGGAAGCGGGAGCCAGAGAAGCTTGCTGGTCTGTGTCAGCCAGTGAAGTGGCAGGGTCCTGTTGGGTCAAGTTGGCAAGAAAACGCGTCACAGTTCTCAGGGGCAAGGAGGGAGACTTCCCCAGGTGGGACCAAGACCCCAGGTTGTGACCAGGGTGAAGAACACAGGTCCCCACAGCTGGAAGCATAAGATGGGGCCAGTCAAGAGGGTTCATCTCCAGCCCTTGGGGGACGCAGACACAAAGGGAAATTGAGGCAGGAGTCCATTCAAAGAACTGGGCAAAGAAGATGGGGTTGGAGAAGAAACGATGGATAACTCTGGACCTTGTCTGCCAATAGGATGGGGCCGCCGAGATCCTGGCTGCCTGCGGCAGGGGGTGCTCAGGACCAGCAAGGAGCCAGGCCCACAGCTGAGCCTGGATGGGAAGTCAGTTAATCCCCTTGCAGGGAAAGCAGTCTGTGTCTGTAACCCCCTCTAGGAACCCCTGTTCAAAAAGAGAATGTCACAATTCAGCCCTTGCTGAGCCCACTGGGTAGGTGAGGAAAGACCTGTCGCTTAATCAAATCCATCCAGTTCCACAGACACTAATTAAATGCGCACTGCATGCCAAACCCTGGCGATATGGAGACACGACATACCCTCAAAGCTGCCACAGTTTACAGGTGAGGTAAATGCATGCGCACTTCCCCTAACACAGGACAAAATGTTCACATACGCATACCCAAGCATGACTGGGATGGAGGAGCACTCTGACGGGGGGAAGGCCTTTCAGAAGAGCTTGTTAGGAAAATACGAGGAAGGATCATTTCTACGCTCTTAGTGTAGGGCCCTATGGATTTCCTGCCAATTTTCGTAAGAATGAAGATCTGCCACCCTGTCTTTCTAGAACTCACGTGAAACACTGAAACACTCGAAGACTTGTTTTCCCCTGAGAAGCATTAAGATACCAGACTTCCCAGGAGAAAAGAGAAGCCTCTTAATAATCATCAACTTAAAAAAAAAGGAAAGAATTGCCTCATGCCCTCAACGTCCTGCCTAGAGAATGATTTCAAATAAATCGTGTATTCCTCTCACCAGAAGATCTGAAAGAAAGTCTTTTCCAATCAATTATTGTACTTTAGTTTTAAGAGAAGTTAGAAGTTTTAAACATTTAGAAGAAATGGTTGTCAGGAACTAGCTCTATAAACTGATTTTAAAAAACCCCAGGCTCACAAAGATAATAAAAAATGCATTTAATAGCATGTCGATATACAGCTTCAATGCATGTTAAGTCTTCTTTTCGTCAGTGCATTACAGGGAGAGAGAAAAGAAATATCATCTGTGAATGCAGAGTCCAATGCTAAGGAGAACCGCTGATAAATCTTGGTGCTCTTACACTATTAAAATTCCGTTTTATGAAACATAACTCCGGTACAGTGCTCTGTGCCAGCGTGGGGAGTCGCCTGGTCCAGTATGCAATCTACAGTTTTAAATTGAATTGTATACAAGTATTAACAAAAGAATAAAATTTATTATTCACAAAACTAAAGTGGTTATCATAAAGCTTACAAGAAAGTACAGCCTAGAACTAATGAGTCGAAAAACTAGTTTTAAAAATAATAAAACTTACTGGACAGTTCTGGAAAATGATATTATAAAACAAAGAAAACAATTGGCACAGTTTAACCACCTAATTTCTAAGTGCACTTTGTAATGGTCCTTGCAAGCTGCCACTTTTCCCAGGATAATGACAAAAAGCTTCAGTCAAGTGTCACTGGCTTATGGTGACGGGTTTTTTTATTGCATTGCCAAGAGTGGATTTTAAGAAAAAACACTACAAAGGTTTCAAAAACCCTATTTATTCTCTATCATCAAAAATAGCAACAGGGGGCCTTATACAACTTTTCTGTGAGTACCCGCCAGTCTATTTTTTTTTTCTTAAAAAAAATAGAAGTTAGTTAAAGAAAAATGATTTGGTTTTTAAAAAATAATGTAAGGAAACACTTAATCAGATAGCCCAAGGAGTTGTCAGAAATATGTGTAGCAAGAAAGCTTCATTTTTGGCCCTCTCCGGCCTTTGCACGTCTTTTACTAAACTAGAAAGAGAATGTACAGTACCAATATGTTCCCCAACCTGCTTGGATCAAATTGTTTTGTTTTTAAACCCATTATTGCTAAACCAGAGTGTTGACACTGAGAGCCGAGGAGTCCACTCATAGAGGATAAAATTGAGAGGCTGCTTCTGAGGACTGGATCTCCACCTGGGCCATTTTGAACTGGGTGCACTGCAGCCACTTGCGGAGGGCCGCCAGGCCAGCGCTGCTCTGGGCCGAGCCCGGCAGCGTCCTGAGGCTGTGGTGGTTCACGTTGTTCTGAATGGCCTGGAGGCGAAGCTGGAGTCCCGCAGATAAGTGCTGTTAAGAAAGGCAAGACATTTTGTTTAGTGTCTTTCCTCCTACTGGTCGCAGTCAACCCAGGGAGTGCCAGCCTGGGCTCCTTCTGCTGGTGGACTTTACACGTGGCACAAGGGCTGTCTGCCCTGAAGGTCAACTCTCAAATTGGGCAGTGCTCAGGGACAGGGACGTAGGCTGGGACCATGTGTCTAGAGTCACCCTGGCCCCAATCCATCCAAATAATGCCATTCCCATTTTGACGCACTCACTGCAACAGGAACTTAAAGCTGACACATCGGTTGATGAGCTGACACATATATTTGTCCCCCAGGAGTTATTCAACGTGTGGTACAATGGGTAACTGCCTGGGCCCTGGTGCCAGGCTCCCTGGGTTCAAATCCTGGCTCCTCTGTGGACAACTCTGGGAACAAGCTTTCCCAGTCTGTTTGGATTTTTCTCATGGGGACAGTAACATTCACCTCCTGGGGCTTTTGTAAGGATAAATCAGGTAATGGAGTGTTTAGAACAGAACTTGGCACATAGGAAGTGCTCATTACATTTTAATCATGATCACAACCTCTCTGTTCTCATGCTAATGCACATGAAGAAGTCAGGTTGTAAGCTTTTCTTACTTTTCCTAGTTTTTCATCAAGTTCTGTTGGTCTCCTCTAAGAACTTAGTGTAATGTCAAACCGCCACAGATTTCCACAAAGCAGGGGGAGGGGCAATTTGGAATGCCTCAAGGTGGAAGTACAAGCACTTTTCACAATAAAAACTCGTACCAAGATGAGGTTTTCAGTGCCTTCACCAGTGGCCACAAACAGCATCGACGCCACAAAGCCTGTGGTCACTGTCGACAGCAGCATTTCTCTCTTGGTGTCTGGGCACCTTGAGGTCACACTCCTTTCTTCCACTAGCATCCCTCCCAATTCTAAGAAGAAACCAGCAAGAAGGCTCCCGTCTTCTCCCCCTCCTCCCCCGCTACTCCCAGGGCCGTAGGCGGGGCCCAGTTTTGGACAGCACAGGTGGCTAGCTTTGCCATCTCGATGTCAAGTCCCAATAACTACATTTACTAGTCTTGAGTATGTTTGGCCCTACAATGACAACACTTCAGTCAAGGTGGGGCCAGGCAGCAGGAAACAGATTTGGTCAGAGTCTTCCTCCTCCTGGCTCTGCGGCCTTGTCTAAGGCCTCCTTCTGGTCCTATGAGTCCCCATATGTGAAATGAGTAGGGCCAGGTCCCTTCTAGCTCAATTCTGTCATTCACTCAATGCCATCCTTTCTTAATGGAATTCTTCCCATCACAAAAACCTCAATTTTAGTGGTCAGGAAATAGCTCTGGACATGCCTGGGACCAGATCCCATGGGTCTCCTCTGAAGGTAGGGTAGCTTTTCTGCCTGTATTCCAGTCAGTAACTGAGCCCCACTCAGACTCTGGGATCTTCCCCCTCCAGCTACATCCTCATCAGTAGTGAGCAGTAGGACCGTGGCTCCTGCTGTCACGTTGGCCCACAGGCCCCTTCCCTGGGCCCCTGCATTATCAGCCGCCTGAGACCAGGAGCAGGGTGAATTCACCTATCTCCACAGCAAGAGGAGCACCAAGGAGCCTACGAAAGTTATCACATTGTCTGGAAGGAACTGAGCTTCCAGTCCACCAGGGAATGACTTACCTTGATATTTGACTGAATCATTGGCAACCACATAGGTATCAGCTGTATGGAGAAACACAGAAGCCTTGTTATTACCGTTCTCCATTCTCCCACATAAGCTCTGATAACTGCGAGGGAAAACAGGGCACACCAAATCCCTTTAATATAGCAAAAGGATGCAGGCCCCTGCCGTGGAGTCACCCGTTATCAGAAAAATGACTTTCTGAGGCCAAACCCTGCTGAGCTGGTGGCATTTGGAGGTTAATAAGCACCCCATGAGTGCCTGAAACACACGCTTCACAGTAAATGACTGATTGTCTCTTGAAAGCTACCAAGCACGGGAAATTAAATGGGTATTTATTTAATTAAATCCTCACTTTCTTGAAATAGAATCTCCTCCACGGGATCTTTAGAACTGAGTCTCCCATAGCATGATGACTCTATCTGCCACTAGTCATTAAGAAAATGTCGCTTGGGAAGCGGTCAAAATGCTTAAGTGATAGGAAAAGACAAGCCCTGAAGTTGCCTGGCTGTGATGTGGAAGGCAAGGCACAGCATGAGCGAGCGGGGCCAGGGGTCTGCACAGTGCGGGCACACACGCAGGTGCAGGCGGGCAGCGGGTCCCTGCTGCGGAGGAGCGAGGCTCGCAGGGCGCAGGTGTCACGGTCCTTGCCCCTCTGCCGCCTCTCCGATCCGCCCTGAGCCCCTCCGCTGTGCCCTTCCCTGGAGGCTTCTGGGAGGGAGAAGGAGGCTGCCGGCTGAGACAACCTGCGAGGGTCTAAGGACGAGCGTGCTCTCTGGAGTGAGGAAAAGGCCAAAGAAGAAGCTGGGGTTTCTAGCCTGGGCAAACTGGAGGACAGCGACACCATGAACAAAACGGGACAACCAGGAGGAGAGCCTGTCGGATGAGGGGCAGCGTTTAACTGACCTCCCTGTTCACTAGTCATGGCCATAGGCTGCCAGTCTATTTAACTCATCAGATCAATAAATTACATTTCTCTCTATGCTTTTGTTCCCAAGGCTAAATCTGGCTATTGTTCTGCTTTTAACATTCTGTGGATATATACAATTTGCCATTTTGACTCCATTGATGTTTACTCCTAAACACAGGGATTGCATTGCAGCCATTTAATACTGTCTCTACCACAAACACTGTTTAGACATGGAGTATGGTGTGTCCCAGAAGATGTAATTGGACTAAAACTCAAAATATCAGAAAATGACACCTTCTCCCCTCCTCCCCCTGCCACCAACCCTCATGACAAAACTGGGATTACGAAGGTTGGTGCCAGATAAGGCTATGTTCTCTGGTCATTCGTAGGGCTGGTTCATCTAAACATTCTGAATGGGAATAAATAAAACTAGTCAAACCATCTCCTCCCCAGTGTCTGTATAGCAAAAACAAACCCTGAGGGTCCTAGTGTCTACAGACTCTTGCTGACGTCTGACCTATTTAATATGGAAGCAGGCCCACACGCCTCCTGATATTTGGGAAATACTGGAAATAACTCCCTGTTAAGAATCCGGAGGGACCAGGGGGCACTGAGTCCTCTGACCCTGGGTGGACACATTCCCCAATGCCGTCCCTGGGGCTAAGGACCTGTATGAGGAATCAAGGGGAGCCAAGGGGAATAATGAGGTTGGTCTGAGAAGGCTTTTGTTATTTCCCCACTGATGTAACATGTGACCATTTGATTCTGAAATATTCCTGCAAGGGACCTTCAGGTTTGTGATTTATGAATCACGTGACTGAAGGCTTCAGGTCCAACCTCATTGTTGATAGCATTACATAATCCAGCAGTCCTATTTCAGGAATGCTAATTTGACTTACTGAATAACATTTGTTTCAGTTCCCTTTTGCTAGTGGCTCCTACAAAGCTGTCAGTAAGAATTAGACATAATTTATTCTGGGCTCTGTAATGTTATCATAAAGTTGGTTGGGTTTTCTTTTTTTCCTCTCTAGAAACAATATCCAGAAAACTGAAGGACGTTTTAAAAATAGGTTGTTCTTCACCAAAATACAAGTGATACCTTTCCTTTTATCTTAGTTTATGCTACAGGATAAATTGAAGATTTCCTGCTTTGTTGGACTGTATTCATTTCATTCCACGCTTGTTCCAGCCCTCAAAATTAAGATCAGTTGTGAAACTCTCTCTTTCAGCAAAGATGGAGTAACAAAGACCAGATTTACCTTCGTGCCTGGAACAACTAAAATTCCAGATGGATTACAGGGAGCAATGGTTTTCAGACACTGAGCATCAGCAATGCCACACAGTGGTCACTAGGGAGAGGAAGCAAGGAAGGCAAGCCCTACAGTGAGCCTAGCCCACTGCCTAGAGTGTTTGTAGGCAGCAGCACAGGGAGGATGGGCCCAGGCACAGCCTGGAAGGCTTCCTGAGTTGAGGAGATGGAGCCAGGAGGCCAGAGAGGCCAAGGTGGCTGGAAGTCGTAAGGCAGAGTGCTGGAGAGGAGACAAGTGCACAGAGAGAGAGAGAGAGAGAACTCTGAAGATCTGTACAGGGCTCCCCGAGTCTTCAGCTGAATCATGACCAGTGCACACACATGAGAAAACTACCCAAGGCTGAAGAAAAAACAACCCCAAATGATTAGAGTGGTGAGCACACAGGGCCAGCAAGAGTTTGTGTAGCCACAAACTAGTTACAATGGAAAAATCTTCTAACTCACAGAACATCGAGTAGAGTACTCAGAAGGCTACTACCTTAGTAGTAAAGAAACATTCGCCCTAGACAAAATGCTGCTCTGATCCCACCTAACAAAGCTTAAAGGAGGGGCCGGCCTGGTGGCATAGTGACTAAGTTCACGTGCTCCACTTTGGCGGCCCGAGGTTCACAGGTTTGGATCCCAGGCGCAGACCTACACACCACTCATCAAGCCATGCTGTAGCCATGTCCCACATACAAAATAGAGGAAGACAGGCAACAGATGTTAGCTCAGCGACAATCTTCCTTAAGTAAAAACAGGGAGATTAGCAACAGATGTTAGCTCAAGGCCAATCTGCCTCACCGCCCCCTGCCCCCCCCCCCGCAAAAAAAGCTTAAAAGGAAATCTCAAAAGGATAAAACTGTTTTTAAGTAATTTAACTATGTCATAGAATACAATTCAGGAATATTTATAGGAATACAAAAATATTCAGCACCCAAGAAAGTCAAATTCAAAATGTCAAGAATTCTATAAAAAATTATCAGCATGCAAAGAAGCAGGAAAATGTAACCTATAATAATAAGAAAAATCAATGAATTGGAAAACACTCCAAAATGATACAGATAACATAATTAGTAGAGAACAATACTAAAACAGTCACTATAACTATATTCAATATGGTCAAGGAGGTAGAGGAAATATTGAGTATGTTGAGCAGAGGCATAGAAGAAAATATTGGAAGAAATAATAGTTGATACTTTTCCAAATAATGTACACCATAAATCCACAGATGTAAGAAGCTCAAGAAACTCAAGCACAAGAAACGTGAAGAAAACTATACCAAGGTGTTTCATGATCAAGTTACTTGATGATAATGGTAAAGAGAAAATTTTAAAAGCAGTCTGAGAAAAAAAGACATATTACAATAGAAGAAAAAAGATAAGACAGATACAGATTTCTTGTCTGAAACAATGGAAGCAAGAAGACAGAGGAGGAGCAATATTTTTGAAGTACTGAGAAAAAGAAAAACTGTGAACCTAGAATTCAATACCCAGTGAAAAGATCTTTCAAAATGAAGGGAAAGTAAATACTTCCCAGACATGCAAAAGCTGAAGGAGTTAATCACCAGGAGACCTGTACAAGAAATAGTAAAGGAAGTCCTCTGGGTGGAAGGAAGATAGAAGTTTAGGTCTACAGAAAGGAATGAAGAACAATGAAAATGACAAATATAAATATGGTCGTAATAGGAAATATAAATAAATATTTTAAAAAATTTGAATCCTAAAAATTCATATGGGGCAACAAAAGACCCCAAAGAGCTAAAGCAATCCTGAGAACACAGAACAAAGCTGGAGGCATCACAATCCCTGACTTCAAAACCTATAGTAACCCAAACAGCACGGTACTGGTATAAAACAGGCACACAGATCAATGGAACAGAACGAAAGCCCAGAAATAAAACCACACACCTGCAGACAGCTAATCTTTGACAGAGGAGCTAAGAATATACAATTGAGAAAGGAAAATCTCTTTAAAAAACCGTGTTGGGAAAACTGGACAGCCACATGCACAAGAATGAAAGTAGACTATTATCTTTCACCATACACAAAAATTAACTCAAAATGGATCAAAGACTTGAAGGTAAGACCTGAAACCATAAAACTCCTAGTAGAAAATATAGTCAGTACACTCTTTGACATCAGTCTTAGAAGGATTTTTTTGACTACCATGTCTACTTGGACAAGGGAAACAAAAATATAAACAAGTGGGACTTCATTAGACTAAAGAGCTTCTGCAAGGCAAAGGAAACCAGGATCAACATGAAAAGATAACCCACCAATTGGGAGAAAATATTTGCAAACCATATATCTGACAAGTGGTTAATCTCCATAATATATAAAGAACTCACACAACTGAACAACAAAAAACCAAACAACCCAATCAAAAAATGGGCAGAGGATATGAACGGACAATTCTCCAAAGAAGATATACAGATGGCTAATAGGCACATGAAAAGATGTTCAACATCACTAATCATCAGGGAAATGCAAATCAAAACTACACTAAGATATCACCTTATACCCATTAGAATGGCTATAATCAGCAAGACAAAAAATAACAGATGTTAGAGAGGTTGTGGAGAAAAGGGGACCCTCACACACTGCTAGTGGGAATGCAAACTGGTGCAATCACTATGGAAAACAGTATGGAGATTCCTCAAAAAATTAAAAATAGAAATATCATATGACCCAGCTATCCCACCACTGGGTATATATCCAAAGAACTTGAAATAAACAATTCAAAATAATTAATTGCAACATTATTCACAATAGCCAAGAAGTGGAAGTAACCCAGGTGTCCACTGACTGATGATTGGATAAAGACAATGTGGTATGTATATACAATGGAATACTACTCAATCATAAAAAAAGACAAAATCATCCCATTCGCAACAACATGGATGGACCTTGAGGATATTATGTTAAGCGAAATAAGCCAGACAGAGAAAGACAAACACCACATGACTTCACTCAAACAAACACACGGACAAAGAGAACAGTTTAGTGATTATCAGGGGAAAGGGGCTGAGGCGTGGGCACAAGGGGTGAAGGCGCACGTTTACATGGTGACTGACAAATAATAAGGTACAACTGAAATTTCACAATGTTATAAACTATTATGACCTCAATA
Organism: Equus quagga; assembly: GCF_021613505.1. Classification (NCBI taxonomy): domain Eukaryota; kingdom Metazoa; phylum Chordata; class Mammalia; order Perissodactyla; family Equidae; genus Equus; species Equus quagga. Next base: position 34,957,843 of record NC_060286.1, on the reverse strand, counting down.
AAATTTTTTTTAATCTCTTTAAGAGATAATTGACTGTTTAAAACAAAAATAATAGAGCGAGCCCTGATGGCCTAGTGGTTAAAGTTCAGCACACTCTGCTTTGGCAGCCTGGTTTCACTTCCTGGTTGTGGAACCACACCACCTGTCTGTCAGTAGCCATGCTACAGTGGCAGCTCACATAGAAGAACTAGAAGGACTTACAACTAGAATATACAACTAGGTACTGGGACTTTGGGGAGGGGAAAAAAGAGAGGGAGGAAGATTGGCAACAGATGTTAGCTCAGGGCGAATCTTTCCCAGGAAATAAATAAATAAATGAATAAAGCAAAAATAATAACAATGTATGGCTTGGTTTATAACAAATGTAGAAGTATAATGGATGACAATAACGGCACAAAGCCAGGAGGCTGGAAATGGAAGTTTATTATTGCACATTCTAATACTATATATGAAGAGGTATGATATTACTTGAAAGTAGATAAGTTAAAAATGTATACTATAAACTCTAAAACAACAACTAAGACATATAGCTAATAAGATAACTAAAAAAACACACTTCTAAATAACCCATGACTCAAAGAAGAAACCAAAAGGGAAATTAGAAGGTATTTTGAACTGAAGGAAAATAAGACCATATCAAAATTTGGAAGAATGCAGCTAAAAGAAGAAATTTAGAGTACTCAACAATGATGATTGAAAAGAAGGTTCTCAAGTTAATGACCTCAGCTTCCATCTTAATAATCTAGAAAAAGAAGAAAATATTATAGCCAAATTTTAATCATTAAAAACTTGATTACTCCAAAAGAAGGCAGAAAAGAGGGAATAAAAGACAAAGAACACATGAGAAATATAGAAAACAAATAGCAAGATGATAGATTAAGTCCCAACAATGTCACAAAACACATTAAATGAAAATGGTTTAAAAACTTCAATTAAAAGGAAGCGACTGTCAAATTGGATATTAAAAAAAAAAAAAAGTAACACCCAGCTACATGCTGCCTCTAAGAAATATACTTTAAATATAAACAAATAGGTTAAAAGTAAAATGATGGAAACAGACATACCATCTTAATATTAGTCAAAAGAAAACTGGAGTGCCTTTATTAAGATCCAAGTAGCTTTCAGAGTGAACAATATTACTGAGGATGAAGAGTGCATTTCATAATTTCATTTCATTAAGAAGACATAATAATCCTAAAAATAGAGCTTCATAATACATGAAGCAAAAACTGGTAGACTTGAAAAGATAAATAAACAAATCCACAATTATAGAACTATTTCAATACCCCTTTCTCAATTGATAGAATAAACAGACAGAAAGAAGAACACGGAAGACCTGAACAACACTATCAACAAGCTTGAACCAACTGACATAGGAAACTACAACCAGAAACAGCAGAAGACACACTCTTTTCTAGTGTACACCAAGCATTTACCAAGATAGACAATATTCTGGGCCATAAAACAAGTCTCAATAAATTGAAAATGATTTAAATTATACAAAGTATGTTCTCTGACCACAATGGAATTAAAAATTCATAACAGAAAAATCTCCAGAAAATAACCCAAAATATTTGGAAACTAAATAATATACTTCTAAATAACCAGTGGATCCAAAAAGAAAGCAAAAGGGAAGTGAAAAGAAAGTATTTTGCACTGAATGAGAATGGGAATACAAAATATCAAATTGTGGGATGCAGCTAACCAGTGCTTAGATGGAAATTTATAGCACTAATCATTGATATCAGGAAAGAAAAAAGTCTCAAATCAGTGAGCTATGCTTTCACCTTAATAAACTAGAAAAAGAAGAGCAAATGAAATCTAGAGTAATCAGAAGAAAGAAAATAATAAACAGGAATCAATGAAACAGAAAACAGGAAAACAATAGAGAAAATAAATGAAAACCAACCACAAGCTGATTATTGGGGTTTTTTTTTTAATCAAAAGCTCACTAAAATGGATAAACCCCTATCTGGACTGATCAGAAAAACAAAGTCACAAATCACCAATATCAGAAATTAAAAAGGTAGCAGAATTATTGATCCTACAGATATTAAAAGTATAATAAGGGAATATTATGAACAACTTCATGCAATTAAAATGGACTACTTTGATGAAATGGACAAATTCTTTGAGAGACACACCCTACACCAAACATCACTCAAGAATAAACAGATAACTTAAACAGCCCTATATCTATTAAAGAAATTGAATCTGTAGTTTAAAACCCTCCTGCAAAGAAAATTCCAACCCTGGGCAGTTCCAGTGGTGAATTCTACCAAATATTTAAGGGGAAAATAATACCAAATCTACAGAAACTTTTCCAGAAAACAGAAAAGGAAGGTATACTTCTCAAGTCATCCTATGAAGCCATCATTACCCTGATACCAAAACCAAAAACAGTTATTACAAGAAAAGAAAATTACAGTTCAATATCCCTCATGAACATTAACACAAAAAATTATTTAAAAATTTTAGCAAGTAGAATTCAACAAGATATAAATACATCAAGACTAAGTGTGGTTTGTCCCAAGAACACAAGGTTGGTTCAACATTCAACAGTCAATCCATGAAATTCATCCTGTTAGCAGTCAAAAAGAAAAGCCAAATGACATCTCAATAAATGTAAAAAAAGCATTTGACAAATCCTACATCTATTCCTGACAAAAATTCTTGACAGACTAGGAATGCAAGAGAACTTTACTCAATCCGACAAAGGGTATCTACGAAAAACTGACAGCTAAACATTATATTTAATGAGGAAAGCTTGAATGCTTTCTTCCTAATATCAAGAACAAGGCAAGGTTGCCCACTCTCATGACTTCTATTCAACTTGTACCAGAGGATCTAGCCAGAGAAATGAGATAAGAAAAAGAAATAAAAGGTATAAAGGGAAAGGAAGACATAAAACTGTCCTTATTTTCACATGACATAATCGTCTACACAGAAAATCTGATGAACTCTCCAAAAAACTTCTATAACTAATAAATGAGTTTAACAGGTTGCAGGATATAAAATCAATTATATTTCTAAATGCTAGCAATGAAAATCAGAAAGGTAACCATAAAAAACCATAGCATTTACGATATCATAAAATTATACATTTCGGGATAAATTTGACAAAAACATGCCATCCTTGTATATAGAAAATTATAAAATATTACTAAGAAAAGTTAACAAAGTCATAAATACATGGAGATATATACCGTGTTCATGCATTGGAAGACTCAATATTGTTAAGATCTCAATCCTCCTCAAAGTGACCCATAGATTCAATGTAATCCCAATCAAATTCCCAGCAGGCTTTTATTTGTAACTTACAAATTGATTTTAAAATTTATCTAGAAACACAAAAGAACCAGAAAAGCTAAAAAAAACTTTGAAAAAGATGTAGAAACTTAGAGGACTAACACTACCTGATTTCAAGGTATATTAGAAAGCTACAGAATCTAGATAGTGTGGTACAAAAATAGACAAAGAGATCAATGAAACAGAGTCGAGTATCCAGAAATAGAACCACATATATATGGTTAATCAATTTTTGACAAAAGTGCAAGGGAAATTCAATGGAGAAAGGATACTACTTTCAACAAATGATCCTAGAATAACTGGATAGCCATATGCAGAAAAAGTACCTGTCTACACTTCACACGTACATAAAAGTTAACTCAAAATGGGTCACAGACATAAATTAACACCTAGAGAAAATATGGGTAACACCTAGAAGAAAACTCTTTGTGACCTTGGATTAAACAAAGATTTTTTTAAGTACAACATCAAAAGCATGATCCATAAAAGAAAAATTTGATAAACGGTACTTCATCAAAATTAAGACCTGCTCTTCACAAGACACTGAAAAGACAAGGAAAAGACAAACCACAGGGAAAATCTTCGCAAATCACATATCTGATAAAGAACTTATATCTCAAAATTCAATAATAAGAAAAAAACCCAACCCAATAAAAAATGCATGAATAATTTTATCAGATACTTCACCAAGCAGATACATGGATAGCAAATAAGCATATGAAAACGTGTTTAACATCATTCGTCAACAGGGAAATGCAATTTAAAACCATGATGAGATACAAGCACACAATTCTTAGGATGACTAAAATTAAAGATTGACTACACTAAGTGTTGACAAAGGAACTGGAATGTTCGTTTGTGTAGGAATGGAATGCTCATACACTGCTGGTGTGAACGTAGCAGGGCACAATCACTTTGGGAAACGGTTTGCCAATTTCTTTAAAAGTTATACACATATCATATGGCCTAGCCATTCCACTCCTAGGCATTTATCCAACATACCTGAAAGCACATATCTACACAAAGATTTGTACAAGAATATTCATAGCGGCTTTATTTGTAATAGCCCAAAACTTGGGAAACAGCCCAGATGTCCATTAACTAATGAATGGATAAACCAAATGTGGTATATCCATACAAAGGAATACTACTCAGGAATAAAAAGAAATGACCTTCTGATACATGCATCAACATGGATTAATCTCAATATAATTATTCTAGGTGCAAGAAGGCAGAAAAAAGCATCAGTACTATATGAATCTATTTATATAAAATTCTAGAAAAGGCAAACTAACCTATAGTGACAGAAGGTAGATGAGTAGTTGCTTGGGGATGGGGAGGCAGGGTACAAGGAGTGGTGGAATAGAAACACTATAAATGTGTACAAGAAAACTTTAGGCAGGGGAGGGAAATGTTCATTGTCTTGATTGTGGTGATGGTTTCATGGGTGTGATACATGTAAAGACTTATCAAACAGTACATTTTAAATATGTATAATTTACTGTACATAAACTGTACTTCAATTAAGCTGTGAAAAATAAAATCAGGTATGATCATCAAGTGTCAGTCATATACTTTCTCTCATTGCACTCACTTTCTTCGTTGACTACCAAGCTAGGTAAGCTCTATCTACCCCATTCAAACCAACCACCTAGCAGGATTCTGGTAACAGTCAAGTTTTCCCTGAAAATAGGCTGCTTTCCTTCGGCATTGTGTGAATTAATTTGACAAGTGTCCTTTACGGAAGAACAGAGTCAACCAAGGAGTGGAAGGGCAAGTTAGAAGGTTCCAAATTGACGCACTCTGTGGTGGTTGTGGGGGGCGGTTGATGGTGGCTGAGATAATGGAATACAGAAGCGGGAGGAAAAGAAGGAAATGCTACAAGAAGAGGACGGACAAAGAATCAGTGAGACTAAGAGGCGGAATGAGAGGAAGGAAAGGAAAAAGGGGGAAATAAATAGATGAGTGAGTGAGAAACTAAGTTCTCCTTTACTCTTTTATTTTTTATCACACTGCTATGTTTCTGATATTCCTGGATAGATAACCAATGCTTAAATTACTTTCATACACTGTACAATGATTTAGAATAGTAACACTAGAAACTAAATTAATTTATCTTAGAGAAAGTACCAGCTACCAAGTCAAACAGTTACAGGCTATTTTCCTTGGTTTTCTGGATATCTTGCAAGGTGAGGCACTACCAACCAATTTATATTACTATAGGGTCATTTTCAGATCAACGTTCCCAGTGATCATTTAATTACTTGTGTTACATGCAATCATGGTCCAACGTATTTAACCCAGCTAGCCTTGGTCACAGTGCTGGAGCAAGAGCAAAAATAACACGATAACCATTTGCTGAAGGGTTGTAACACGAGACTGAATCCTCCAGCCCCAACTCTGAATGTTAAAACTAAATCCGTTTTATTTTCCTCTTCCGAAGGTACATTCAAAATAAATCCACTTTTGTTTTTAGCAGCAAGAAACGGTCTATAAAAATCATAAGATTTTCCTACCTTGACAAAAATTGTTGAATTGCATTCTTGCAATGCCTCCATTAAACTAATCACATGGAGACACACCATTTCTACCATCTGAAACAACAAACGTGAAAATCAGTCCCACTCCCAATGATAGAGAAACCTTGCAAACTAGTCTGCAGCCACAGAGGCCCCATGTCCTTGACCATGAGGTCTTTCTGCAGAATGACCAAAGCGGACCACAAGGAGGGGTGCTTATTCACCTCTAAAATTTCAACCAGAAACTGAATTTTGAAAGTTTCAGAGGTTTTGCAGTTGTCATGCCTTCCTCACCTAACTCGGGCTGCCAATGGGACTCGGGTGTTGATCTCGCTAATCTGCACTGCAGTTGCTTCAGACCAGAGGATCAACGGCTTCTGCTTCCTTCAGTTCCAGCTACACGACTCTGGGGCTTGGGTCTTTTCCTCTGTCTTCATCCCTTCTCCAGTTTCTTCACCTGGGGTAGCTGTTTAATTTGTTGCACACTGTCTTTAAGGCTTTGTTCTCCACGGAAAAGGCAACCGTGTTTCCGACAGTTCAAAAATACAACAGAGGTGATATCCCTCATCAGAAATTCCTAAGGCTGGATTTTAAGCCTCCAGGGGGATTATACCAGACTGGCTTATAAGGCTTAACAAAATTTTCAGAATAGAATGAATTAAATTCATTTGTAACATTACTCATACAAAATTCATTTGTAACAAATTCATTTGCAATATTTGAATATCAAGAGAGAGTTAGAGGGAAGGGACTAATGGTATCAAGAAACTAATGACAACAGAAGGCAACTCTGAATCTCTAGTTTAAGGCCCCGGTTTCATCATCTGTAGCATAACAGGATGGAAAGCTTGATCTCCAAGTTCTCCTTCAGCCCCAGACTCTAGGATCCAACAAACAGAATGATCTCTGCAGCAGTCAGAACCGCTGGTGCACCCTGACACGTTCACATAAATTTCCTTTAAATTGAACTAAAACATCTCTCTCCATACAGAATTGCCTCCTAACATCTGCTTCTCTAAAGAAAAGAAAGTGCTTCACTAAAGGAAATATAAAATCCCCTTTCCAATTAGAGCTAAAAGAAAATGTTTCTTAGACTAATATTCAATCAACCAAAAATTGTTTCCAGAATGCCTTCTGTGGACCGTGCACTGTTGGGTTTCTGGGCTCACTGGAATCATCACTATGGTGTTTTTCCAGGTCCTTTGGCCTCACAGACAAGAATTCGACTGACAGAGTCCCTGTAACCAAGACACTGGCTGCCACATTCCCAGCTGAGAATCCTCCTCCAAAGGAACAAACTGACCCAAAGGATTCCCTTGGCAGCTCCTTCTGTACACCTTCCGATCTCGAGTCCATGAGGACCAATTCAAGCTTGTTCCACGAAGTGGGCTCATGCTAACCACACCCTAGAGGCTTTCCAATGAGGTTTAGAGCAGCCCCTCTCTTGGTGAGCCATCCACATGAAAATGGAACTGGATTTGACGACTGGGGAGCTCAGGTCTTCAGAGAGCAACTCACAAAGGTGAGGCTCTTTATAGGTTTTGAGCCCCATGTAGAATGAACATGTGTGGTTGGTCTGCTCCCAAACAGCATAGAAAGGTGACCTAATTGGCTAGGGTTTTTTCAAATTGCCTTGGAACTCAAAAATAACATGAATCTTCCTCTTAACTCTGTGACTTTATAGCACAAACAACCCTTAAAGGTAGAAGTTTTGTATAAATTTCCTTTAGCACTAGGCAGAGAAAACAAAAATTGATTTTACTGAATTTACTTGTTTGCTTTGTTTTTCATCAAAATTAATATGCAAGTAGAACATCCCATTTATAATGTAAAAATTCACCAACCCATTTATATAATATTCCAACTGAGATCTTTAAAAACAGGTAACGTGAGAACTGGGAGTGGTTTATACATTTTGAGATTCTATCCGAGAGGGCAAACTTATTCACGAACTCACCACTTTGTTATGCGCCATCAGCTGAAGGATGCTGGGTGTCACCCTACTCCAAAACTCGAGTGCCGTCAGTATCGCTGTGAAGCTGAACTCATTCTGACTTTGGAGGTTTGTAGCTACGGCACTTTGTTCACAATATACGGTCCAGAGCTGAGCAAAGATAAATGCGTGGAAGAGGGAACACATGTGCAGCACAGAGGTCTGAAAAGGAGGAAAACAGGGGGCCGTTACATCTGGTGGGCTGTGGTGGTCCATGGAGACCCCCCCACATGGCTTTGACCTTCCAAGGGGTACAGCCAAAGCACATCTAACTGAAGTGATCAAGGCTGAAGGAGTTATCTCCAAGCTACAGACTTGTGATTCGTCACCTTAAAATAATCCGCTCTCCACTGGGTCAGTGGGGGTGTGCTTAGAGAACAAAGCAGCTTTTCGAAGAGAAGGCACCTTCATCTACAGGATAAATCTGCCCACCCTCTGCTCTTTAATGGACCTGACATTCCCATCCCTAAACTAAATTAGGAAGGACAGTCATTCTACCATTTTGGTGTTTCCTCATCTGTAACATGGGGATAATAGTACCCTTCTCAAAGAGTTGTAGTTAGGAGTCACTGAGGTGATATTCACGAACCCGCTGCCCAGAACTGAACAACTACACTAGTAGTAGCAGTAGAAGGAGCAGTGGCAAAGACAGTATTCCCACCAGGAGTAAGCCCGGATTGAGTGAGCACCTACGATATCCCAGACACCACGCTGAAGACTTTTCACAGATCACCTCCATAATTCTCAAACCATCCCCTCATCCATTTTACAGGTGAAGAATTGGAGTCCAGAGAGGGTAAGCAATATTTTCAAGGTCATAAAATCACAAAGGACATCGTTAGGAATCAAACACAGGCCTAGGTCGAAATATCGGAAGCCGGCTGCTTAACTGCTGTTGCAAACATCATTCAGGCCATGTGGACGGGTGCTCTATTTTTTCGCTGAGTCAGCCTGCCCTGGACTAAACCCAGCTGTTCCCAAACCCCCAGTGACCTCCCAGAACCAGTCCAAGCTCTGTGAAGGGCCCTTGGCTCCCTGTAGCCGATTAGTATCAGTGTGTGGAGTTTGCTTGTACAGGCTCATGACTGATGCCTGCCTTGGGTTTACTTTATTCCCTTTAAGTACATTATCTGTCTCTACAATTTATAAAGCTCCTCTGTGTAGGTGATTCCAATGTGTACTTTAGTGAATTCCCAACTGGCCTTCTTATTCTCATTTGGTATCTTCATATATCTCCAGAAATGTGAGTTGGAAAGATAGTACATGAAGTATTAGATGGAGCATAAATTTTCCTCCACTTCATACTCGGTTCTAAAGACTGAGCATAGAATTTTCATTATATTTCTAGCCTTTTATTTCTCTTCATTATTTTGAGATAGAAATGCCTAGGAAGCTAACTCTTGCTTGCCTCCATAATTTATCTTCATAAAAGTAAATGGAAAAACAATTTGGGGGAAGAAAAGATAGTCTGGGAATTTAAACAACTTTAAATAAGGCATTAGCACAAAGTTGCTTTCCTAACATCTACAGGAGGGCAAGTGATAAGATGCATTTTCTTCTCAGAAGAAACATAATTGGCTGATAAGGGAATCCATTAGCAATTTTGATGCACATGGCCTTAATCTTGCAGAGATCACTTACCTTTGATTGCTCTGGAAATCCAATCAGGATAACAATAAGATGGTCTGCAATGTGGGAACCTGCATCCAGAGGTATGGGCAGGCACGGAGAGGAGGCATTTGGACACACTGCATTGTGAGTGAGAGAACCCAGAAGCAGCCAGGACAACAGACGGATGTGGGAGACACACTCGATGAATTCTTTAGGTCTGTTAGAGAAGGAAGTGTTAAAAGACGATTTTATGTTCTCTGTTTCGTTGTGTGCTCAACAAATGCTTACTGATGGAAGGGATTAAAGGTGTGGTCTTGTAGGCAATTACATAAAATAAAACATGAAGGTGACTGGCTGCCAACAGAATGATGTATCTGTTTTTCTTGTTTCCCACTCTAATCCTGGATCTTAGCTTCTTGAGCAAAGAGCAGCCTTTGGTGATACAGGATTCAATGTCATTCTTCCACATGGTTGCCTCTCTAACTGGCTTCTCTTTCTAAACTCCTTTCCTCTCATTAGAAAGTTTGACGTCCCCACTAGAGGGGAGGGAATTGGGGAGGGAACAGAGCAGATACAACACACAGCCATCCATTTTCCTGCTTGCCAATAATTTTCTCCTCCTGCCCTCCTCATCCCCCACTCCAAATCCTTCCTCTAACCAGCAAGCTGACCATGCAGAATGGGACGCTTAAGCCTTCTCTGAATTCCCAGATAAACTAGCCTATGCGCACTTCTCTCTTCTTAGCCTCCCTTACAGGCAGGATCAGGGGCTCACCCCTCCTTGCTCTCTATTTCATCTATTTCACCTCTGCTATAAATTTTGTTCCAGCTACAATCTAAGCTCCTTGAAGGCAGAAGCTATGTAAGTGTTCCGTAAATACTTCTCAATTTATTTAACTAATTGAAGTTAAGAGTTAAAGTGTCAGTTCAAAGCTCCAAGGTTTCATCATCTATCAGGGAGACTGGGGTTTTTGTATGAGGGCAAGTGTCTTTTATTGGCAGCGTGCTATGAAGTGCTCACATTCAAAAACGCTGTTAGGTCAGCAAGTAAGTACGGAGATGGGTCCCGATTCCCATCTTCCCAGCCAATCACGGTCCACTCCCATGCATCTTCAATGCATTCACTAGCTCTTGCAGAGCCCCAGGAACTCAGGGCGTTTCTTGTCATATTTACCCCCATTGCTGGAATAATAAGGGTCTTACCCTTGTTGCATCGCAGAAGGGGGATGATAGAGCCAAGGCAGATAGCGGATCACAGCTTTGTTATCTCTGTGGTTGCCCCGGGAGATTTCCATGGCTGCAATCTGAGCCAGTCCGACTTTGAGGTGCCCACCAAAGGTATCTTCATGCAGAGGCTGAGAACATGTCTTCATGTGGCTCTACAAAACCAAATGGCATTTTGTGACTTTGACAGAGTCCCTTGGAGACATTCCAGGCCACTCTTTAAAGAGATCAGGTGCATTTCCACACCTATCACCACTCCCATTTAACATACATACATACATATGTTTGTATATTACAAACCCATTTGTACATGGGTTTGTATAGAACCCATTTAAACTCCTTCAACAGCTTCCCATTGTTCTTAGGATAAAGGAAAAAAAACTCCTTAGTATGGCCTAAAAAGCCTGGAATGATCTAGCTACTGCAGACCTCTGCACCTTATCCTTCAACCTTATGGTCCCAGCTACGCTGTTCTCTCCCATTACTGGTCTTGGCTCATGCTGTTCTCTCTGCCTGAAATTGTTCCTGCCTCTCTTCACCCAATTAACTGCTATTCATTATTCAGATTTTAGCTAAGTATCACTTCCTCCAGGAAGCCTTCTCTGACCTTCCTGGCTAGGTCATATCATCTTATTAGAAGCCCTTCTTCATAGCAATTAGGAAAGTCACAATTTTACTTTAGTCTGTATGAAATTTTCATTAAAATTGGCCTCCAATGCCAGACTATAAACTAAATGAGGGCAGTTACTGAGTCTGTTTTTGCTCATCACTGCATCCCTAAAAGCCTAGAACAGTGCCAAGCACATTATAGGTGCTCCACACATATGTGTTGAATTAATTTAGAAGAATTTCTTTGCTCAGTGTGGCTTAGCAGAAAGAGTGCTGAACTGGACGTTGAGACCTAGGTTCTAGATGCAGTTCTGTCCTAATCAGTCCTTTGGTCTTACATAAGCCACTTGACACTTGACCTTTCTGATCTGTTTCCTAATGCGTAAAATCAGAGGGTTGGATTACATCTGTAGTCCCCAACCTTTTGATCCTCCTGAGTCCTTCTTACTATTTTTCTCTGTATTTTGAGAGTGGCTATAAAACAGGCTAAAAATGTGTAGGTAATAATGTTTCCTCTTCTTTATACATCAAAGGCGTTTAAGTGTGGGCAGCCAGATTCAGCGATCAGTAACCAATGCATAATCAAACACCAGGAGAGCTTACTGAAAAGCAACGGGATTTAGACGTTGTGAGAAATCATCAGTTTAAATTTGGGTTCTACTTTACACCTGGCATTCACCAATCTATCCCCATCCCAAGAAACACTGGGGTCAACTGAGCAGAGTCTGGACACTGAGTTGGGTGATGAGGGACCGTATTTTAGCTGATGAACTTGTGGGATGACTAGGTCCTGTTTATCAAAAAGCAGTCATTTTTAGTGTCGGATTGCAATCTGGCTGGCTGTTGGGCCACGTTTGGATTCTCTTCCGCCCTCTGTCCAGGGCCTTCCTCAGATCTCTCAGACTATCAGTCGTATAGCTCCCTGGTCGGCTAACAGCAGGGAAGGCAACCCGCATCAGCAATTCACCCCACCCTGGAAAACAACCCATAAGCTCAACAACTTCACCGGGATTTTGATAGCTTTGATGCAGGTGAAAATCATAAATGGCTTATGTTGGCATTGTGTGTTTACACATTTCATACAAACTAAAGTTTACAAAAGTCTCTTCACAAACGTTACCTCACTCAAACTTTGTCCCCGTCAGCAAAGGCAGGTTTATAAGACTTGTTTTGCAAATGAGTAAACTGAGGCTCGAGGCAGATGAATGACGCTAAGTGGCATAGTGGAACGGGAATGGCTCGGGGCTCACTAGTCTTAGGGCTACCCTGACTCCGTCATTTAGTAGGAGTGTGACTGAGCAAATCGCTGCACCAGCCCAGCCTCGGTTTCTACATTTGCAAAATGGGGATAACGCCCCAGCAGGGGCACTGTGAGAACTGAGTGGCAAAAGCAAAGCTATGCACATAGCTGATGCCATGTCAATACCCTGTCCCTCTTGCAGAGAGGACACCCAGCTCTTCAGAGTCCCAAGACATGGGCTCATTCCCCAGGGCCACAGGTGCCTCCTCAGGCAACAGTAAACTCTCACACGGTCGCTTAATTCTCTGCCAACATTCCTGTGTTTGTTAACCTAAGAGCCGAGCAGAGCCGAGTGGATGGAAGGCCTCTCACCTTCAGTTTGGTCAGCGTGTGCATGTCCGCCATGAAATCCAGCACCTCGTTGATGTACTGCCGCACACACTCCATCGCTGCCGTCCCACACTGAAACACAGGGACACCGCTGGGTGCGCTCCGTGAGTCACGGCCTCCATTTCTGCCCTGACTGCACTGATTGTCTCGCTCTGATTTCACGCTGCTCACTAATGAGTTGGTTCATTTTCTGGATTTCTGACTCACTCCATACTCTCAGCATGGTCTGTGATTGTCTGCCCACAGTTTGGACAAAATTTGACAAAAGGTTTGTGGTGAGAGCAAAGAAACAGGGACAGCCCATAGGAGACAGGGTTTACCTGCTTTTCTCCACTGGGTGATTTAACTGATTTTTGTTTGCTTGTTTTTAAACTAGTTTGTATATAAAGATTTAACCTATGTAAAGCCATTAGTATCAGAGTCTTTAAGACATGAATCACCCTAAAACTCCAGTAACACCTTATCACTCTAGGAAGTCTTAGATACACATAAAATGTGTGCCAGCAAATTCTACCACCAGCATCTTGAATCTCCCTCTATCCAAAAATAAAAAGTATATGAACAAATATCGTGGTTGCTGAAAGAGTCAAAATTCCTATATTCGGTCAAGTCACTTACAACTTAATTTCTTACACATAGTTGGTGCACTATTAAATAGATAAATGCATTATTGTTGCACTCTTGCTAGGGATAAATAAAGAAACGAAATGGCGATCTTCCCCACACACCGGCAGTGTGTTTGGGAAGTTTTAAAGGAAAAGAAAGCAAACTTGTGTTTCAGGTTATTAAATGGCAAAAACCTGTTCTCTGAGGGCAATGCAGTGAATTTAGGATTATAAGCAAAGAAAAGGAAAATGAACAAACAGGCTGCAACATCAAAGCTGTATGAGAGAACCCACACATCAGGCTGCGTATAATGTGGATCAAAAAGCAAGCCGTCTTTGAAGCCATCTGAATACTATGCTCAGGCCTTTCTTAGCTTTCTTTAGGAAAATCTGGAACATTATATACTTAACAAGCTCACCCAGTGGCTCTCATTTTCCCATATTCATGTAAATCTGCACAGCACTGAACTATATCACCTTCTATCTCTTCTAGAATGTTACGCCTGTCAGTTCCTCTGACAGGATAACAAACAGTAAAATAAGGTCATTGGCAGTTCTGTCAGAGTGTTTTCCAAGCATTTCATACGTTCTAAGGTTTTCTTCTTCTAATTTAAATCAAGTGAAGGAATTATAAAAGGTTATTGTGTTCCTGCTTTTGGAATATTAATCCTTCAGTGCAAGAAAGGATTTCCCCCCGATTTATTCCATTTTCTCTGACCTTTCACATGTCATGCAAATAGGAGCATATACTCAGTTCTTAAATTTCTTGAAAGGGATTTGTTTCTTTCATAGGCAATATTTTATACCATTTCAACCAGGCAAATGTCACAGAAAATAATTACTAGGAGCATTATTCAATATTTGTCTTTTAAGTTTGAATTTCAAAAAGTGAGAGCAAAGAATTTGCTATTACCGAGTTACTTCTGCTCTAGAGACAGCAACTACATCTAATAAAAGCCTTAAGATACACTTTACAGGCAGGATAATCTTAGTGAGCCATCTACACTATAAAAAAAGCACGTAATTTCCAATCCCTTTTTTTTCATTTTGCAAAACATAAGTATAACCTTAGGTGTATTCTTTAAAAAAAACAAAAAACATTAAGAGTCAAGTTCCACTTGTTTCAGAAGGCCTACATTTATTTCAGTAGGAAAACTAGTGATAAAGGAGTTGAAAACATACTCCAACCCCAAAAACACGAAACGAAGCAAATCATATCCAATTCTTCCTCAAAACTTATATCTGATTTTAAAGTTAGATTTCTTAGATCTTAAAAGTAACAAACATTCAATGTAGAAAACTTGGAAACTACAAATTAATAAAAAGAAGAGAAAAATCACCATAATCCTAATTCCTGTCTTGCACCTGTGAGACAGCCACTGGTAACATTTCCTTCCAAATTTTTTTGAATGTATATAACATGTACGCATACATATAACTTTTTATAAGATTGAGATAATTTTTTCTAACCTGTTTTTTAATTAAATCCATCATGAGCATTTGTCAATTAATTAAATATTCTTTGAAAACTTGATTTGGCAGCCACATCTACCAAACGTGGTAGATTTGGTAGTTTGTCTTATAGATATTTGTTATTTTATTTAAACAATACCCTAACGTTGGACATTAATTTTGTTCCCATATTTTTACTTTTTTAAATGCTGCTTTAATAAGTACATTTGCATGTAATTCTTTACGTGCATGTTTAATTATTTTCTCAAACATACTCCTAGAAGTTGATTGTCAAACTGCTCCTCAGCAAGGCTGTACCATTTTTCACTACCACTAGTAGCTTATAAGAATGCCTGCTTCACTTCATCATCAATAAGTTTAATCATTAAGAAAAACCTGCTGACTTGATAGCTGATTTTAATTATTATATTTTTTATTTTATTTATTTATTTATTTGAGGAAGATCAGCCCTGAGCTAACATCTGCTGCCAAACTCCACTTTTTGCTGAGGAAGACTGGCCCTGAGCTAACATCCATACCCATCTTCCTCTACTTTATACATGGGACGCCTGCCACAGCATGGCTCGCCAAGCGGTGCCATGTCCACACCCATGATCTGAACCGGTGAACCCCGGGCCGCTGAAGCAGAATGTGCGCACTTAACCGCTGCGGCGCTGGACCAGCCCCTGTTTTATTATTTTTATATTTTGCATTAATTTACAGTTTACTGATTGCCAGTGAGGGTAAAAGGTTTATTCTGAATGGCTTATCGGTCATGGGAAAGGGTTCTACGTGTAGATCCTACAAATGATTGTGGGGTTTTCCTTGTTATTGGAATGTTTGCCTTTTACTTGTTGATTTCAATAAAACTTTATATATTAGGGATATTATTTTTTAGCTATCACATAGGTAGCAAATATTGAGTTTTAAAGAATTAAATAATAAGGAAACCTTAAGTGTACGGCAGAGACTAGCTAGCTACTCACAGATTCATTTCTCTTCTTCTTTGCCACACAACTGGACCATACTTCCCATCCTCTTTGGCAGTTAGGTGTGGCCATGTGACTGAGTTCTAGCCAATGGAACTCGGGTAGAAGAAATATGCACGACTTTTAGACTTGACCCATGGAAACCTTCCCTGTACCATATTTCCTTCTCTTTCCCCACCCACCAGCTGATTGCAGAGGACTGCATACAACAGAAGAAACCTCGTCCCTAAGCATTCATGGGGAAGCCCCCTCCCTCTACTAATCAGAATACCCATTTCAACTTCACAATAATAACTTTTTTGTGCTAAGTGGCTGAGAATTGTGATTTCATGTCATAGCGTCTTGCATGACCTTAACTATTATCAAGAACCCTTAAAAAAAACTATAGTCTAGTAATTTTACTCCCAGAAATCTATTATAAAGAAATAGTCGAAAATAAGAACAAAGATTTAAGCATGAAGATGTTTATCACATATTAGTTACAATTGCAGAATATTGTAAACAACCAAAATATCCGAGTAACATCTGTTAATATTATTTCTTTTACCTGTTAGGTGCATTTTATTTTATTATTTTATTGACATATATTTGACATACAACATTGTGTAAATTTAAGGCGTACAGCATGTTAACTTGATACATTTACATATTGTAACATGATTGCCACTGTAGCCATAATTAGCACCTCTATCATGTTACATAATTATCCTTTCTTTTTAGTAGTTGAAATAATTAAGTTCCAGTCTCTCATCAAGTTTGATGATTATGATGCAATATTGTTGTCTATAGTCATTGTACTATGCATTACATCTCTAGGGCTTATTTACTCCTCATTGTAAGTTTGTGCCCTGAAACATGTGTCCTGTCCCTCCTCCTCTCCGTTAGTGTGATTTTTACTAGTTAATATTTTTAATAGTTTAACTAGTAACTAGCTACTAGTTAATAGTTTACTAGTTAGTATGATTTTTACTCAGCACTCACTATCTATCTGGCACCACGCTAACATGCTGTACGTGCCTTATTTCTTTCAACCCTCAACCTAGACATTAGCCCCTGTCACATTCCCACCTACAGATGACACAAACCAAAGATCATGGGTTAAATAACTTTCCTCATCACACAGCTAGAAAATGTCAGGCCTCAAACTCAGGTATGAGTCTAAAACCCACATTCTAACCACTATTCCATGGTGTATTCACACAAGGTTATGTCACTTTGGGGCAAATGCTATGACTTATGAAGCCAAAGCTGCATTTATTATTATGGTTTCAACTATGTTTAAACAATACACACAGAAAAAGGAGAAACAAAATACATTAATATGGTAGCAGTAAAATTATCTCTGGGTTGAATGATTTTATCTTTCCTCTCTCATACTATTTCTCCATGTGAAAAAAAAATTAAAATAATGTTTGGTGTTGTGGGGAAAAGTGGTATACTTATAAACACATTAATAAAATCTTCTTAGAAAGCAACATTAGGAATACATATTATTAAGACATTCCTATCCTTTGACTAAGGAATTTATCCCAAGGATATCAAAATAAACATGAAGATGATCTTTCTAAGAATATATATATACAATACTATATGCTATTCTATACTAGCAAAGAAACTGGATAGTATATAAATTTCCAATAATATGGGACTAAGCTAATTAGGATACCGAAAAGATCCAAACATGAAAAAGTTTTCTAATACAATAGATTTCTTATTTTGGGACAGGGGATTATAAGTGTTCCTTTGTCTTTTTAAAAATATTTCTCTACTGAAAATTTAAATAACGTGTTTCAATTAACAATATCGCTGAAGTTTCTGAGTTTGTTGCAATAACCTTGCTATCAATAAGTTATTGTGGTTTCTCATCATCAACCCTGTCTACAAGAATCTTAACATATTTCACCAATAGTCCACTAGTTGATAATAATGGAAATATAAAAAATTTTCAGAGGAAATATTATAAAGGAAAACAAGGTATTACAAGGCTTATTTCTTTCTGGCTGTAGTTAAATTGGTTAAAGGGAGCCAGTGTAAGAAAATTGATTCTGGAAAAATTGCACTTTAATCCAATCTGTGCTGTATGTCTGGTCATTTCTTTCCTCTCCTTAACTGGCTGCTTCAATTTTACTCATGTTTCCTGGAATTAAAAGTTTCCAGGGGCAGAGATGAATTTGAATTTTCACTAGTGCTCTTTTAAATGATGTTAAATCTGTTTTCGATTTTACGGCATCTGTTCTATCAAAAGTGAACCAGGACACACGCCAAAAATACCTCTTTGCTAAATGCGGAAATGAGAAGAAATATAAAATGCAGGCAGTTGATTCAGGACTTACTCCAGGTAGAGAAGCGATCATCTGCTTGCTCAGGATCGTTGACTCAGCGAGTTTGGTTCCAGCATCTGCACAAATAAACTAATAAGAAATTGAAAGGAGAATTATTTTTAAGAGCACTTGGACAGTAATAAGTAATTCCTAATTTTACTAACTTGGCTTCAATTCATTAGTGTTTACTTTCGTGACAATCTGCTCTGGATGTACGGGGCTTGCCAATCATGGCAGCTCCTGCCTATCAGGAATTGAGAATCACACTGCTGAGATGACCACCCAGATTCTCACTTTCCCAGACAGCTGAGTGGCACTGAAATGGTACATTCAATCAAGCAAGAAAGGAAAGATGTCAGAATTGTCAGATTTATTCTGAAGTTATCCTATTTATTCTTTAGCCCTTCCTGACAGTTACTGAATTTTCATAGATTTTCCAGATTTCTATCATTACGTCATAGATTTAGAAGGAAAAGAGAAAAACAAGCAACCTCAGGGTGAGTATTCTAGCTGCTTCTTCCCCTCCAAGGCCCCTCGGCATCTGGTCTTCCTCCTCCCGCTTCATTCACACACATCCTCTGTGTCGATACTGACCCCCACTCCTGGTCTGTTGTCCCCTAGGACTTTTACCACACTTCCACTGTAACAGCCGTCACGCTAGACTGTAATGACCTACGAGTCTCTGTCTCGACCTGCTAGGAGGTTTCCAAGAGCAGACTCGATGCGTCTCACCCACAGCACCAGCTTCGTGTCTGACACCTCGGAGGGGCTCAGCAAGAGTTTGTGAAATGAAATGATTAATCAATTGTCACTCGAGACCATGATGAGGTTGGATTTGCCAGATTACAATTTAATTTGCTTCATTACAGATTTTTACAGGTGTTTCCAGCTTAATGCAACACCCAAGTATTTATTGATGGTTTTAGGAAAAAAGATAAGCACGATGTCTGTAGAGTTTGCTATGAGCAATTAGTTCTCGGTTGATTTCCCTTTCCGGGCTTCTGGCCAGTGGCCCCAACAACTTTGGGATCCAAAGCTGCTGCTGTGCAAGTTCAGAGGCTCTGAAAGAAGCTTCCACACTGACTGCTCTTCCTTCCGGTTCATTTCACTCCCACAGGAAGAGCACAGAAAAGTTAGGTAGGTCAGCCAGGCAGGCATTGTCCCCGTCGAACTGGGGAGAAGCGATATGGGTTGGGGTAGTTGAGAAAATCTCAAGGAGGCCTGAGGAGGAACAGAACCAGCATAATGTCAGGCTACCCAGGGGTCAGAATCTAAGCATTATTAATAGGCAGCAGGTTTGGGTTAACAAGGCAGAGCTCTAAGCCGAAGACCTTCTGACGGCCAGAAGCCCTTAGACTTCCTGTTCAGGGCCATGAGCAGGTCTTCAAGCGCGGTATCCTCGTGAAAGGTATTTCGGTACAGCTAACTGAGCCGCGGGGGAGAGGAGAGCAAGCAGAGCTGTCTCTGACAACCACGTGGCAGGAGTGGACACATATCTCCACACTCACATCCTCTCATTTCTATTTGCCTCAAATACAGTAACAGAAGGCTCAAGAATCTATTTCGCTAACAACTCTGAAAGCACCAGCTAGTAACATCCAGGCAATACCTAAAATTTTTCATTGTGTTATTCAGGAATGCTTGTGTCTGCTCTCCTTAGACTTATTTCTAAAATAAGGAAAAGTAAATAAAAAAGGATTAAAAAAAAAAGTAACGCTTATAACTCTGACCAAAAGCTCTAAGCAAAAAAGTAAAATATTTGATATATTTTGAAAATATCAAATTTGATTATTTTTTGGAAAAGAAGGAACACTCTCAACCTTCTGGCAGATATTGCATGTTTTCCCATAAAATGTATTTTCAAATGCTGAGTCTGCAGTCTAAGACAAACTACTTATAACTAAGTTCCAAAACCTCTGTCAGGACACCAACATTTTAATTAATTTCTCTACAAGAGAACTGAGCACAGCTAAGAGAGGCCAGAAGGGAAGACAGAACTGCATCCAAGTGGGAAGGGAGCACAGAGAACAGGGGTGCTCTGCGGAAGTCAGAGCTGCCTGTGCAAGGATGGGGTAAAACCCTCGGGCCCCTGAAATATGCTTGCATGGCCTGACTGTGCCCTTGAGGGCAAGACAAGATTTGTGAAGACACAAAACTTCAAAAGTGTGTATCTCCCCTCAGCAGAGGCCGTTCTCACCTCCCATACTCAGCAAAGTGGAATGAGGAGCACAATGTAAGCAGGTTGTCAGCCACATAGTGTCAAGACATGAGGCCAAAGGCAAATGTCTGATTTGTGAGAACGAAGAGATGACCGTAGCAGCCAGAATTAATCAAAAGTCACTCTCAAAGCTATGGAGGTGCCTGGGACAGTCTCGTATATTAGAGGGTACAGAAGTACATAAGCCTCTAAAATCATCTGTTTATTTTTTATCAGTGACTTTTAATCCAGTATACTTTTACATAATATGTACAACTAAAACCTTAATAAACCTTTCTGCCTTCATTTTGTATAGCTGCCAACAATGAACTGAAAAACTCCACTCTAATTTTATAGAATTGTTCAAAATACAAAGATATAACTAAAATCATAGGGGGAAAGGGTGACTGCTGTAAAAGGAAGAATTCTCTACTTTCGGATAGAAATATGCCACTGAAATATGCACTCCCACATAAATACAAAACACAATAGAAATGCAATATCCATTATGTGTCATTACTAAATTCATTATCAAAATGATGCTTAAAATCATATCTCCACCTCTCATCCCAGAGAGTGATCAGGTTATTACTAACTCGACTAATATTAACAACCCCACGTCAATAGTAACTGTGAATTAAAATCAACAGCCAAACCTCTGCCATTTCTTTGTCCTCCAGCCCACAACTAACCTGTCTTTAAAAGAAAACCTTTCACCCACATGATTTTTCGCAGCTTGAATATGCAGGTATGTCCCACACAGTGGGAGTGTTACAGGCAAATCAGCAGAATGTCTACTCTTGACACATAATAGGAGCTGGGGAAATTCATTTTGATTTGAGCTTATGTAGGCTTAATGGTGGCCTTTAATGAGTTACCACTCTATTATGAAAACTGTGCTGTAATTCATCTCCAGAACATTTATAATAACTTATTACACATAAAATATCCACAGCAGACCAGCAGAAGAGAAACCGTTGTAAGTGAAATCAACAACATCAACAGATATGAATTAAAACAATAAGACGGGGCATCTGTTCCAATGCAGAAGAACTACGACCTGATGGTCAACAGTTTAGATTCTGAAGAATGCAAGGCATATTTTTTCTATTTGGCAAATTCTTTCCTGTCTCCATGCCGCTTTCTCTTAAAAAAAGAAATCCACCTAAACATTTAAGGCCACCTGACTTCAGATGTAAGGAAAAACACATAATAGGAGTCATGTGTGGACAACCACAATACAGCAGACTGGAAGATTTCCTGTGATGCCGGGCCTCCAGGAAGGATTTCTAAGAATTAAAAAACAGATTGGTACCTGTCACTGCCTTGAAAAGTTTAGAGCTTGGGTGACCCCACATCCCTTGGGCAAGTGTTCCATTGTTCTTTAAGGGGACTATCTTATTGACAGAGTATTTGGTAAACAATAAAGGTACGGTCTATCCAGCAGAACAATACAGATGGCTCCCTCTCTGCTAACTCATCTATTTACTAAGTTACTAACTAGAGAGGCAGCAGAGGAAACACCCTGGTGGTTCCCTGCGGGTGAAAGAATGAGTGGTAAATCCAAGGCTTGAGCCACTGACTCTCTTCTCACTAAGAGGGCCAGTGTCATTCATGATGCATCACCAGGGGAGTTTTTCCTCCCAATTGTTGCTTTCTTTTCTGTTTCCAAGTTGCATTTTCTGTTAAACAAAGCCAACCTCACTGCCTTCAGATGATGATCACCGATATAGGTGAAGGAAGTCACTGTCTGCCCCAGACACACTACCTGTCCATACTGTGAGCCTGGTCCTCCAGGCGCCAGGAAGTGGTGTGCCCCACCAGTAAAGGGGAAAGCTTTTCTCTGACTCCAGGTCTAGACTCTCTGGCCTGAGAGAAGCTACCCAAGAGCAGGCTATCACCTCTGCTATCCTCCAGAGAACAGGACCCAGGCAGTCAAGGGCAAGAGGAAAAGGAACTGGGAAACCTTATAGAAAGATGCACTATTCATAAAGAGAGACAAAAGATGCTTCTCCCTCATCCTGCGAGTGGCCTCATGGAGGACTTCTCTCCTTGACTTAGCCGGGAACTCCAGGGCAGATAAGCACACTACTTCTGTTTTTTAAAGTATACCTCACTTTTCTTTTTCTCAGTAAGGAAATTGTTTATTCTAAGAATTTATAGAATAAAGATAAATTACTACTTCAAAATGGCATGACATTTAACATTTTCTGTTGAAGAAGGTGGAAACATTATTCACAAAGATGTTCCTCATGGGCATGACCTCAAAATGTCTCCAAAATACCTCTCCAACCTAAATAATTTTACAACTTGATTTTTTTGTGTGTGAGGAAGATTCACCCTGAGCTAACACCTGTGCCAATCTTCCTCTATTTTATATGTGGGACACCGCCACAGCACGGCTTGATGAGTGGTGTGTAGGTTCATGCCCAGGATCCAAACCCGCAAACCCCAAGCCACCAAAGCATAGCACGCGAAGTAAACTACGATACCACCAGGCCAGCCCCTACAACTTGATTTTTTAATTTAACTTAATGGCTCAATCACAAATGCGTATTTGTTTTAGAAAGATGAAAATGGTATTCATCTGAAATGGTATATGAGAATCCAAAAAACACATTCATAAGAATCTATCTTTTTGCTTTCTTTCTTCCTAAAGCTAATTTGTTTTATTTATTTACCTAGCTGTGATGCAGTAATCACTGTTTTCATGGTTTCCTTAAGCACTGGGCCATTTAAACTGCCGGTGTTCTTTTGCTGTCTTGTGACAAGTGCTCATTATGGTTGACTAATGTACTTCATAGAAAACCAGCCCCCTGCTGCAGTCACAGCGTGGGGTGCTAGACCCCAAGAAGATCAGTCATGCAGATCTGCTCTGCTCAAGACTGAGGGAAATTAGAGGAACACTCTCTGATGCCCGAGGAAAGCACCTTCAGGGCCTGGAAACGCAGGCTGTTTTGAGGTGGCAGGTCCCCAACCAAGACGCTATCAGAAACAAGTGACTTCCAGACACTGTCAACCTGCTAGCCTTAAATCCCTTGTGGACCATCTCACTAAGCTCAGTTCACCTGTCCTCTCCTCCAAACCAGCGTGGATCCCATTAATCTTTATGGTCAGTTTGTGTCAAAGTCGCTTGCACTCAAAAGCGGTGTTGCTGCTGATGTGTGAGTAGGAGAGGCTGGCCAATGGCAATCAACTGGAAGAGATTCAGTCTGCCTCTCCTTAGGAGCACAGATATTTCCTGGCTATGATTTTGCTTCTGTCTTCCTCTTGGGCTGTCTAGCATCTTAGTACAATGGAGCCATTTCATTCTGAGTACCTCATTCCCCATATCCATTGCTATCATTTTCCAGCAATCACAGTTCTCAGAGAGCTTCAATGTGCCCTGGAAAGCTCTTCGAGGACAATCTAAGACAATTCTTCATGGAAAGTTCCAACTTCTTATTAAATATCAAGCCTTTGAAAAAAACCTCAATTTTGGTCCTAAAGATCAGTAGTACATGTGGAGGAGAAACGGGACCAGGGAGTGGATATTAAATGGTAAATGACTGGTGGTGTTCCTCCTCTTCTCCCGGGTAAACTCCTGCGCATCATCCTTCAAGGTCCACATGGTCCCTTTTCTATACCACTCCCTTACTCAGTATACACCTCTGCTACTGTACCCATTACACCGTGCTGGAAATTTCTGTTCACATGTCGGCTTCACCTACCAGACAGTAAACTCCCGGAAGGCAGGGGCCATGGCTTCCTCCTCTGTTTCCCCAGCACCTGGGCCAGCTCAGGGCTCATAAGGGCCTAGCGAGCCTTTCTCCGTCTCCCGGTCTGAGCTGCCACACTCTCCTCCCTAGTGCTTTACAGCCCTTGTAGACTTTCAGCACAGTGGTTAACACATTGTCGGGACCGGGCCCATAGCTTTTTACTTCTCTCTCCCCAGAACCTAGCCCAAGACAGAAGGTCAGGAAATACCTATAGTGGGAAATACTGCTGAAAAGTCAAACATGGACAAATGATAGAGGAAGACTTCAGCAGATCAGGTACCACAAGGTCACTGTAGGTTTTCGATGAAGGGTATGATCTCATAAAAAGCAGAGTTTTTAGCAAAATTCCTCTAGGCAGCCACAGGCCAGAAGGCTGGATCAATGGGGAGAAAGAGGAAGACAGAGCAAAAAGATAAGAGATATTCTGGTAATCCAGGCAAGTGATGGAAAGAGCCTGACTGGCTGTGCTCCATACCAAATAGACCCTGTGGTCAGATGCTGACACTACTTAGGCCAGCTGTGTGATCTTGGGCAAGTCACTGAACCCTGCTGAGCCTCAGCCTCCTCATCTGCGATACAACCAGATACTCACCCGGCTGTAAGGATTAAGTGAGGGGCATATGTAAAGCACCCAGCATATTGCCCAGCACATAATAGGTGCTCAATTAATGTTCCCTTCTGTCTCATCTCTCCAAATGGCACCCAAGGCACCTAAGATTCAGGGAAACCTGTCTAGTTCCTTGATAGCAAGCTCCCATTTTCCTTCAGTCATCTAACCCCAATCTTGTAGGTCCAGACTCTGGGACTGGTCTTAATGCTCATCAGGGAGAGGTGAAAGAGCTGTGACCCAGTTTCTGGGCACTCCGCACAGACGCAGTCTGAACGATGCCTGATCCAGCTGTAGCTCATGGCCAAGTCTTTGAATCCAGCCTCAGCCCTTGAAGTGCTAGACAGAGTCCCAGGTTACCTGATCCCCTGCTAACACCTGATCCAGGCTGCTTTTTCTCAACCCCATCCTTATGTCATTATCCCTAAATTTACTCCACCTTCCTGCCAAAGCTGCCCCTCATTGCTTGAAGCCAGTCAGCCTCTGGTGCCGGGCCACAACCCTATGCAAAGACTTTTGCCTGCACCCGCCAGTCCTTTGTGGCCCAGCTTGAATACCACTTCCTTCATGAAGTCTTCCCTGACTTGACAGCACCTGAGGTGGGATGCCTCCTGCTCTCAACTTCCCCCTAGGACTTTGTTGACATCTCTCTCTCAGGGCACTAGTCATAGCCTGTCTCGTGTGATCAAAACCTGTACATCTGTCTAAGATGATGAGCTAAAGACACCAGGATGGAGGGCTTCAGCCCCTTATAAGCAGTCCTGCAACCAAAAAGACAATCTTTGCAAGTTCTCCAGAGTCTGCCTTGCATGAGTGCAAGCCCCCACCTCGCCCCCTGACCCCAGTGCTGCATGGGTACTGGCTCTTTCACACCCACCTCCTACCCTGGCTGGACTCAGTACATCCTGCCATTTGACTGTATCTGGCCGGGCCCACCCGCCTCTTCACTTCCCCTTCATTCACAGAGACTTGGCGACTCACTCATTCTCATGCGACTCTGCCATCAGACCTCAGCCTGGTCCCCCAGTTTTGGCTTCCTTAGTCCTGTCTCAGCTCTGGTTGCTGTTAATGAGCCACCCTCTGACCTCCTGGACTGTAAATTTCTCAAGGACAGAAATTATTGTTTCATCCTCTTTTTTTTGTCCTTCACAGAACTAGTTCCACAGTAGGAACAAAATAAATACTTCTTTTTTGTCTTTTTCAGCCAGTGGAAGTGCCAAGTGCCTAGTGTTAGTTAGATGATGGCTCATACAAGATATATTATTTCTCAACTCTGGGCAGAGAGATGTGATGTCTGCACATGCCCACACCTTCCTTAATTTTTCCAGACCTAAGTGGATCTCATGAAAAGTATTGCAAATGAGGCACAAGCCTACCTGGACAAGCAGAAGGAGGTTTGTATCTGGCAAAGGAGATTTGAGCTTCAGGGCCTGCAGAAGTTCTAGAACAACACTGCGAGACAAGTAGAATTTATCCCGCTCCTAAATAAAACAAGATACAAGAAGGTAAACAATCGCTAAAAATTTAATTAGAATAGATCTATGTCAAAGAGCTTCCAAAAGATTCCAAGATCAGAAATAAAATCAGTATTTAAAAATGCATAATGAACTGTCCTTAAGCAATAAAATTAAAAGTGAAAAAATAAAAAAGGCATTTTGTGTGTGTAACGAGTTTACTGAAGCACTGAGAACCCATAATCTAATGGATAAGAGAAAGATAGGCTGTCTCTTAAATACCAAAACCACAGAATTTGCTTCTTATTCGCAGGGAATGATAGGTGTCAAGAACCACAGAAATTAAACAAATCTAAAAGTGTTTTTTTCAATAGAAAATGAGTTGGAGAGAAATATGTACAGCTGTTTAAAGGGTCTCATATCCTCTAAGGAACTTACTTTTCAAACGGGCTATTTTAAGCATACAGAAAAATAGAGAGATGGAATATATTATGTACAACCCCCTATCTTTGTCAAACTGTAACATTTTGCTTTATTTAATACTTTTTTATAATAAACCAAATATCCAGAAACAGCTGAAGCTACCCTACATAGTGCTCTCTTTCCTTTCTCCCCTCCCTGAAGTAGCCACTATTTTGAATCTGGTGCTTATTACTTTCTGCATGTTTTTATACTTTTACTACATAAATGCCTCCCTTATAATGTATAATACTATTTTTGCATGTTTTTTAACTTTCTATCATGGTATCATACCATGCATATTTTTCTGCAACTTAGAACTTTTCACTACATTGTATTTTTGGAATTAGTCCCTATGGATACATGAAGCTCTAGTTCTTTCAACTAAACAGCTTAATAATATTTTATTGTACGAACATACCAAAATTCACTGATCTGTCCCCCTGTCAATGGAATGCTAGATTGTTTTCAATTTTGTAGGGCTTTTTTATTGTCAACTATAACACAGAAGCAGAAAAGTAGATAAAACATAAGTGTGCAGATAAATGGATTTGTGTAGACTGAACACTCATGTAATCAGCACCCAGGTCCAACAACAGCACATCACAAGTACCTTAGAAGCCCCCTGTGTATCCTTTCCTGACCATAATCAAGTAACTGGAGACCCTGTGGGTCTGTACCCTCTGTCTGTTCTTTCTACTCATTCTCACTCATGGTATCTTGCCTCCTTGTATGTCTGGTTATCTTAGCACATTGGATATTTTAATTAAAAAATTATTTGTAGAAAAAATTTGAGGCATGAAATGTTTTCTCCCTCCAAAGAGCTTTCTGTTTGTTTTTATGCCAGGTACCTGGAGGCACTAGTGATCCATGGTTACCTTAAACATACGAGCCTTGTAACGTCCTATCTTGAGCCACCAAAGGCTTGATGCTGAGCTGTGAGCACGTAAGGGCAAATTTACTTCTGGCTTATCTTTACTCTGTGGTCCCAACCAAAAGTGGGGGAGGAGGGGTGCAGTATCAGACACAGTCTCTGCTCTTGGGAGGCCCCAGATCCTGACTTTTGTCTCCCTAGCCTCCTGGATCTTCCCGAATTGCAGCTCAGCCCTTCAGTCACATCTTCCAGATAGGCAAACGCCCCCAGGGCAAAAACGGCCTTCAGTGCTAGGCTCTCCCACGCAGTTCTGTGCTCTCAGACCTTAGCTGGTAATTCTTCTCTATCTGGTTAGCATTTTGATGCTTTTCAGAAGTTTTCAGAAAACATTTTGTTCATTTTCTTTTTTTAACTTAAGTGGTAGGATAGGTTCAAATTTTCTAGTCCATCACAATCAGGAGAGAAATTCTAGGGTTTTTATTGGAATTATACTAAATTTATAGGTTGTTTTGTGAGAATTAGCTGTCTTTATTATGCTGGGTCCTCATCCATGGATATGAGATCTGTCTCCACTTATTTAATGTTGTTTAATAAAATTTTCTGGTTATCTCCATAAAGTTCTCACACATTTTTCTTGGATTTATTTCTTTTTGCCACAATAAATGACATTTTAAAAATATATTTTATGATCATTTGTAGCTAAATATTAAAGGTAGATGATTTCTGGCTATTCATTTGTATCCAGCATCCTTGCTTTTATAAAAGTTACAAAAAGGTGTCTATTGATAGATTCTCTTCAGTTCACCTGCAGTCACATCATCTATGAAAAGTGAGAGTTTTACTTTTTCTTTCCAATCCTCGTACTTTTGATTTCTTCTTCCTAACTTACGGAACTGAGTAGGACTTCCAGGACCATAATGAACAGAAGCAGGGATAATGGCCATTTTTGTCGTATTTATGATTTTACAGGGATTACTGTTGGCATTTCACCATTAAGGTAATGTTTCCTAGAGGTTTCTGGACACCCTTTATCAAGTTAAGGAAGTTCCTTTCTATTCATAGTTTGGCAAGATTTATCATAAATGGATGTTGAATTATATACTATGCTTCTTTTCCATCTGCTGAGATAACGATAAAAGTTTTTTTTCTCCTTTAATCTGGTAACATGGTGACATAAATAGATGTCCTAATATTTAAACCACTCTTATATTTCAAGAAAATCTTCACTCGGTCATGAGGCTTTATTTTTAATGCATTAATTTACCATTATTCATTCAGAATTTTTGCATCTTTGAAGCATAACTGGCCTATAATTTTCCTTTTCCCCATCACCCTTGTCTGTTGATATCAAGATTCTGTGGGCCTCACAAAGTATGTTGGGAAGTGTTCCCTTTTTTTCTATTCCCTGTATTAGTTTGCATAAAGTAGAGTTCAACCTGTTCCTTAAACGTCTAATGGAAGTTATCTTTCAAACTGGAATAGGAGGCCTGCCCGGTGGCATAGTGGTTAAGTTTGTGCGCTCTGCTTCAGCAGCCTGGGATTTGCAGGTTTGGAGCCCGGGTGCAGACCTACACACTGCTCATCAGGCCATGCTGTGGTGGCATCCCACATACAAAATAAAGGAAGATTGCCGCAGATATTAGCTCAGGAAGAATCTTCCTCAAGCAAAAAGAGGAGGCTTGGTGGCAGATGTTAGCTCAGGGCCAATCTTCCTCACACATACACAAAAAACAAAACTGGAATGTTTTTTAACTGACTCCATTTTTTAATCACTTAAGTCTAGTCATCTTTTTTCTGATTGTACATTTTTCTAGAAAATTGTCCCTATTGTCCAAGATTTCAAATTTACTGGCATAAAGTTGTTCATTTTTAAATCCTAATATACTATAATTGTTTCCTTTTTCATTGCTGGTATTCTTTATCTCTGCCTTTTCCCTGCTTCTCCTGATCAGTCTTGCCGAAGTTTTGGCAATTTTATTAGTCTAATCAAAGAGCTCCCTTTTTGCTTGTATTGATCATCTGTTGTATCTATGTTTTCTATTTCATTAATTTCTGCTCTCATCTTTATTATTTCCTTCCTTTAAATTTTCGTATGGTTACTCTGTTATTCTTTTTTTGTGTGCTGAGGAAGATTGGCCTCGAGCTAACATCTGTGCCCATCTTCCTCTATTTTGTTTGGGGGCTGCCACCACAGCATGGCCGCTGATGAGTGGTGTAGGTCTGTGCCCGAGAACCAAACTTGGGCTGCCAAAGTGGAGCGCACTGACCTTAACCACTAGGCCACAGAGCTGGCCCTACTCTATTCTTATTTTAACCTAAGTCATCTTGTTTAGTTCATTTAGCTTTTCTTCTTTTCCAACAGAAGAATTTAAGACTATAAATTTTCTTCTCAATATCTCTGTGGCTACATATCTCAAATTTTGGAATGCAGTATTTTTGTAATTGTTTTGTTCTAAACATTTTTCTAAATTCTCTAATAGCTCGTTTGATCTATGAATTATTTAAAAGCATATTTCAATTTTCAAATATGGCAAGTACACCATTAACCCACACAGTACCTTTGCATGAATTAGAAAAAGAACACACACACAATACAAACACACATATATCTTAACATATGATTGTAAACCTGAAAAACTCTATGAGTTTTCAGAGCCCTGCAGTCAACAGCCCTGGCTGCACGAGTGCATATGCACCCTCAGCCACTCATACACACCTCCATGCCACACAGGCACACACCCTACACACACCTTGCTCCTGGGGATAAAGTGACTGTGTCAGGGTCAGAATCTAGCAGAGGTCAGAATTAAGACATCTGAGAACAGGGGGTAGTCAAGAGAAGAATCTCAAAGGTTCCTGGGGAGTAGCTGGAAAAGGGCATAGCCATGTACACATGTGTGTACCAGCACTGTGTGTATGTACACTGTTCTCCGCGTATGCAGAGCCCTGTGAGCTGGTGCAGCTTTATGTAGGGGGCGCCCATCCCAGCTGCTCTAGGACTTACCCATGGGGCTCCAAATCTCTCCTCTTGCCTCAATGCTCACATAAAATTTAATGTGTCTAAGATCTGAGTGGTATCCTCTTAGACGTAGAGCCCTTTTTTAGGCCGCCCTTGAACACCTGCATGCTGTTATGGTTTTGTTACTGATTTATAATTTAACTGCATTGTGATTAGAGAACTTGGTCTCTTTGAAACTGATTTCCCAGCATATGTTAAGACTTTATTTGTGGCCTAGTATCTGTTCTATGTTTATAAATGTTCCATATATGTTTTTCTCAAATATATTCTCAAATTGGTGGATTCAAGATTCTTTATATGTCCACTGGCTTCAATTTGCTCATTATATTGTTCAAATCTAGGATAGTCTTATTCATTTTTTATCTGCTCAATCTATCAGTTACTGAAAGAGATGCATTAAAATATCCCACTATGACTGTGAATTTGTCAGTTTCTCTTTGTAATCCTATTCAATTTTGTTTATATAGATTGAGGCTATATTATCAGCTACATATAGTTTTAGAATTGTCACATTTTCCTAGTCAATTGTTCTTTTTATCAATATATGGTGACCTTCTTTATAACAATACTTTTCAACCTAAACTCCATTTATGGGATTCAGCTTTCTTTTAACTAGCATTTGCCTGATATATTTTTCACCCTTTTTCTTTCAGATTTTCTCAGTATCTTTAGATGTGTTTTAGGTGTGCCTCATAAATAACACGTAGCTGGATTTTTTAAATCAAATCTGAAAGTCTCTAGTGAGTCTAATATACTTATATTTATTGTGATTACTGGAATATTTGGAATTCACTTCTATCATCTTACTTGTGCTTATTCCAGCTTGTTCTATGATTCTCTTTGTCTTGATTGACTTTTTATTCCTGTTTTTATTTGTATCTGCTTAGACCTTATATGTTGCCTTTCTGGCCTTTGGACTGTTTACACTGAAAATATTTTCATGTATTCTTCAGAGTTTAAAGTTAACTCTTTATCTCTGCCCTTCTTGTGAACAATATATAAATGCTTTAACTCCAATCACCAACTACATACACCCCTTCCATCTTATAGGTTATTGTTACCAAGTATTTTAGTGTCATCTTGTCTGTATATCCATCTGATTAGTCATTATTATTACTGCTTTACACTGTCAATGATCACTTAGAGTTCTACACTTTACCAATTTCTTTGGGCATAATTCCTTCAAACATTTCACTCCTACCTTCTGGTTCAGTCTTGTTCTTTTTGCAATATATCTTTTAGTATTTTTTTCAGTTAAGAATCTATTAGGAAATTTTTTATTTGCCAAATAGTTTATTTATTTAGCCTTCACTCTTAAATAATAGCTTAGCTGGTGGAGAATCCCAGGTGGACAGTTATTTTTTCTCCTAATTTTAAAGACATTTCTTCCATTATCTTCTGGCTTTTATGGTGCTGTTGAGAAGTTTGTTGTCAGTCTATCTGCAGGGTGTCTTTTCTCTTGGTTGCTCTTAAAATCCTTTATTTTTCTTGGCTGTTGTGTCAAGTTGTACCTACTCATGTAGATTGATATGAACAGACAAAACTTCAGTTTATTTGCAGTACTTTTAGGGCTCATTGTGCTTCCTGAATCAGAGCATTAACAATTTTTATCAATTCTAGAATTGATAAAAACCCTATTTTCCCTCTCTGAGACACTTATTAGATACGTTAGATCTTCTCTTTCTATTCTTCATCTCTTTATCTCTCTTTGCTGCATGCTATATAATTTCTTCAGATCTATTTTCCATTTTGCTAATTCCCTCTTTGGCTATGTCTAATTTGCTGCTTAATTGAGTTTTTAATGTCAGTGATTATTTCATTTCTACAATTTCTACTTTGTTCAAATTTATCTGTTTTTTTTTAAAGTGACTAGATCTCTTCTCATGTTTTTAATTCATCTTTTATATGCTTACCACTTAAAATGAGTTTTTATAGTCTTGATCACAGTTTTAATATTGGTTGTTCTTAGGGGTAATAATCTTGATGTTTGTTGATTCTGCTAATCTAGCTCATGGTGGATCTATTTCTTCACGTTTTGTAATTTTAGATTGTGAGCTCATGTTCACCAGGATTTTAATTATGGAAATCCTGTTGGGCCTAGGTTGAAGGCATATCCCTCCAGAGAGGTTTGAGGATTGATTCTGAGCTTGCTTCTACCAGACACTCCAATGCTATTATTTGCTCAGCACCAATGTTACTTGCCTTTCCAGTTAGGGGGTTCACAGAGCATGCAGCTATTATAAATTAAAACTCTAAACATGTCCCAAGATAGGCTCATGTTTACTAATTCTCAAGGGACACATAAATCTTTCTCTCAGTTCCCAAGCTCAAACAGATCCCAGTTACCTCCACATAAGAATATATTCTTTCCAAATCACCCTTTTACCAAGTCAGAGCCTTTCAAAGGTTCTGACTTTCTCTGGAGATGACTTAGCTCCAACTCCCAGCCTGAAATAGTCCCAAGACCCCATCTCTTTTCTCTGTGTGGGCTTTAAAACTCAAGCCACCAAGTTACTGAGACAAGCAACTCCCCCACCCCAATACTGCAACAAAGTCAGCTTATATGCTTACCACTCTGGTTCTCAATTCCCTCTGCATTTTTGCCCCCTTCATTCTTACAAAATTAGCTATACATTTAAACTCATGTTTATTACTTTTCATCCAGCACTTTTCGGGTTATAAGTGGGACAGTTTTCAGGTTATCTAGACTGCCAGATTGCCAGAAAGAGAAGTCTCCAGGGCCCTTACCTTACCATGCCTTTTCTTTTGATTAAATAAGGGAGAAGGCTCAATTAGATACTGCTATTTCTTATTTCTTATAGTTTCTCATTATCTATGAAGAAGGTGGGAAAACCCTAGATTGAAGCTTTCTACGAGTAATAGCCATTTCGAGTTGAAGAAATGAGGAAGGGTAGATGACAGAGGAAGTAGAAGGCCACTAAATTTATGATAGATTAAGAGGAGATATAATGTATAATAAGTATTCAAAACCAAGACTATCTTGAATTCAAAATAGTGGAAGTTCCCCTGTAATTAATACCTATAATGTATAACATAGAAAGTACAAACTAATCATGGTTCTTCCTCTAAAAAAATGCATAATTTAAATAAATCAAACATAAAGAAAATTTAAAAGTAAATGACTTCTAAAAATAGAACATCTCTTCATAGTATTTGGTGCTGTGTCTTACACATCTATTTTTTTAAGTGAAAAAAAGGGAATAAGTTATTTTTCAGGAAGGATTTGAAAGAAGAAAAAAGTGCTGAGTACTTTGGTAGTTAGAAAACATATTGTTCCAGGCAGAGTAATAAACAGCTTATAATCAGAAAGACTAAAGAGAAGATTATCATGGAACACTTAACATGGCAGAATGGACACAAGATGGCAAGAAAGGAGACAAGAGTGTTTTAAATAGAATGAAAGCCTTGATATAAAATTAGACTTTTATGATGAAAATAAAGGGCTTATAGAAGTGGACAACACGAATAACGGAGTATCTGAACGTTCAAGAGAGAACAACAGAAACAGAGACCCCATTGAAAATGATCTTGGAAAATTTGGAAATTGGAAGAATAACATTTGCACATTGTTCTTAAGGACAGAAATGCTCCCAGTTCGCCCTGCCTTCTGCCTTTCCATTGGACCTGTCTACCAGCTCCAACAAGGCTGCCACATGCATTGAGCAAGCAGTACTTTTCCACTTCCTCAGTAGTAGGACAGGGGACACTAAAGACAATGCAATAGAGAAACCATTATTGAGGCAAGATGACAAAAGATGAGATTACAATCTCAGAGGCCAAGAGCCCAGAACTGAGGAGACAAATGATAGAACTCAAGAGCTCTCCACGGGCTTTTACAGATGACAAGCTGATATTTTCCTACTTTGGGTATAAAAATGGTATGCAGTGATGGCTTCCCCACTAATCATGGGACGGTGAACTTGAAAATGACTTTAAGTGGTCATTTAGAACATTATCCCATTTCATTCAAAACACCTCTTCTCTTCTAAACCATGTGACCCTCAATTCTCAAAACTTGCATATTTAAGATATAGTGTTTATGTGTGTGTGTGTGTGTAAAGTGTTTCCTTTCAATGATATTTATTAGACCTCAGTATAATTACTCATTTTTAACTACAGTGAAGCAATTAACCTAACACAGATTTGACACTGATTAGAAAGAATATGTTTCTGCCAGTTTGCAGTTTCTCAGGAACACACACATATGCAAACTTACCTTAGTGAAAGCCCGGTAACATAAGCCACACACCTCCACCAGGTAGGCCAAAGTGAAGACAGCATTCTGAATTACAAAGCTGAGCAGTTTTGAAAATGGTTCCAACAAACTCTGCAATGAGATCGGGACCAATTAAAACCAAGTGATCTAACAAGAACAGAACTGCACCTTCAAGCAATGGCTCAAGGAGCATGATTTAATCATTTTATTGCTAAAAAAAAAATCTATTTTTCCAGGTGGCATCATTTATAAACCTACTTAACTCCAATCCTATCCTCATGTCCACTTCCAGCAGTCAAGACTTTGCGAGGTTTGCATTAGAATCTTCCACTCTATTTCTCAGAATCTTTAGGCATCTATGGGTTCATCAGATCCAGCTCCTCTAGAAGCCTGCCATCTCAGTTAAGTAGCACAAACCACCTTTGCATGCAAGTACGAAAGCACTACTAGCTTAGACAAAACTCATCATGACCCAGCTTTCTGCCAATGTTAATCAGGAAGGCATTGTCAGTTTTGGTTTCCCCATCTGAATCCCACCCATAAAGGGTCAGTTTTAGATCCATACTCTTTCTTAAGTCACTTAGAAACATTTATTGAGCACCTACTAAATATCAGGGAGCGTTAGATGCTTTTATATAGTTTATCTCATTCAAATTTCTTATAACAATCCTGGGGAGACAGTATGCTATAATAGTTAATGACAGAAGCTATAGAATCTCGCTCTCTGTGACCTTGAATAAGTGATTTAACCTCTCTGGACTTAGTTCTCTTCTTTGTAAAATGAGGGTGATAATAGCCTCTACCTCATCAGTGTTGTGAGAATTAAAGGAGATAATGTATACAAAGCACTTGGCAACAGTAAGCCCTCCATCACCGTTGCTATGATCTGCATCCTAACTCTCTGAAGCTTTGGTACCCCTATTCTGCAGCTGAGGCAGTTAAGTAGGCAAGTAACTTGCCTGAGGCATACAGCTATTGAAAGGAATTCAAACCCAAAGTCCAGGGCAATTTTCCAGAGGCAGAACTGCTCTGTAGGGAAGACAGGATTTTAATTGGGCTCTAAAAGACTTCCATGCCATGATTTCCACTACTTCTCAATCTCTAAAATCCTAACTGTCTGGATTATTAAAGTAATACATGCTCAATGTACAAATGCAGGATCTGCAGGAAAGCACAGATAAGGAAACAAAAGTCATCCATAACCCCACCACCGAGAGATAACATTTAGATATATTTCCCTTCTTCACTGCACACCAGTTTACTTAGCTGAAACCTTACACATATACAATCCTATATTTTGCTAATTTCATTTTGCTAATATAACATAAGAAATTTCCAATGTTATTTAATCTTTATTCACAATCATCCATTTTAATAGCCACAAAAGTCACATTTTATTATAAATAACATCCCACTAAATAAGTTTTTGCATGAAATTTGCATTTTCGTTTTTTCCTTAGAATAAATTCCCAGAAAAAGAATGACTAAATCAAAGGATATGAATACTTTTGAGATCCTTTTTCCTTATTGATACGAAAATGAATTCATTACATGTTAGTTGTCCCTGAGGATAGGAATTATGTCTTTTACTTGTTTGTATTCCCCACAAAACCCATATGGTCCTTTCCATATAGAAAATCTTAAAGAAACTCTGAAACAGTACTCTTGACTCAGTATTCTCTGCTCTGTATAAATGCTGCTACCTTGAAACACTGATGTTGGATGAATGAGGACAGGAATATGTCTGTGGTTGATATCTAATGCATCCTTATTGGTCAAAAAGAGAAACTTGAATTCAAACTTATATAGAAACTTGCTCTTATACGTAGCAAAGCAGCATGGAGACAGGGCAATATGGTACAACAGAGAAATCAAGGAGCTTGGAATCAAAGGACCCAGGTTCAAGTCTCAGATCTTCCACTAATCAGCTGTGTGACCTTGACCAAGACACTTCATCTCCCTAAGCACGTTTCCTTGTCTGTAAATAAGCAGATTAGACCAAATGATATCTTTGCAACCTTCCAGCATAAACATGAGTCTAGGAAAGCACAGTCAAGGAAAAGGTTACAGAGGATGTGCCTTCTTGGTATATTAACTAGTAGTTACAAGCCATTGCAATACAAACAATTGCACCATTGCATATAATGCAGCCAGAAATGTAGCCAGGAATAGAAAGCCAAATGAGACACGGTGCTGGACTTCACGAAGCTCACAGTCTCACTGGGGAGACTTCAATAAATATAACTGCTAATACAGAGAGCTTTATCCAGTGTTGTGGGATCTGATGTAGGAGGAGCTGCTACAGACAATATAAATTTTTTTTTATTTGAATGGAATTCAAATTCTCATCTTGAAGAATGAGAAGGAGTTCACCTCACCGACAAGGGTATAAAAATTTCAGGGAAGGGAAATGGCCTAAGCAAAGGCAAGGAAGTAGGAAATGAAAGAAGATTATAAATGGAAAGCAGCTGGCACAATGCCTGCCATATGATAAGTGCTCAATAAACAGTAGTTGTTGTTTTGATGATGATGATGATTCTGAAAGTACTGAGGAGTCATGGGGGCTAAGACAAGTAGCCAAAGACTAAATTGGAAAGGTAGGTTGGCAAGTTAATGAGGTACCTTCTTGTATGCCACGGTAAGGAATTGGACATTATCCTAAAAAAATGAGAAGTTATCAAAGATTTTTAAGCAAGGAATCAACACCATGAGATCTGTGTTTAGAAGGATCACCTAGTTTGTAGCATGGAGGATGGACTGGTGGACATGGCCTTGACCTAAGCGGACCATTATAAAAAACGATATTGTGATGTCTCTTCATACTAGACACTTTCAAAGAGGCTGACAGTGAAGCCCTCAGTATGCAATAACTATTTCTTCAGTATTGCTACATGCCTGTCTTTTAGGGTAAAAAAACCCTGAATAACCAATTGGTTATATATTTCTGAAACATACATACCCTTGTGGCATTGGTGGAGGGTATCTTCAAGAGGCAAATCATTATTCTCAAACTGGAATCCAAAGAACACTGTGAACAAATAGGAAAAAAGTAAAAGTCAGTATCCTTCTTAATATACTTTTTGCTTCATATACTTCCTATCAGCATTTATTTTAGGAAAAAAAAATCTCAAACAGAGCTGCCTCCTTACAATTTTCCATGCCATATGTTCACGTTGAAAAAAATCATTCTCGGGTTTAAAAATTTTAATTAAACCATTAATTAAACAATGTTAAACAATTAAATAATTAAACATAGCTCCTAAATTACTTTGCAGAGATATATTCCTAAAATTAAATCAGATAGAGAGCTGGATAAAGAACCAGATGGATGGATGGATGGAAGGATGGACAGACTGACAGATAGGTTGATAGGGAGATATTAAATGTGTCCAACTCTAAAGAAGTACGCTAATTTGTGAAAGGTCATGTTGAAAAAAGAACTATTTAGATCGATTTAAAACCATTAGGCTTATTAGTCCAAATAAGAACCAGTTTTATCTGCCTTTTCTCTGCTCCTAAAAAACATGACAAAAACCTGGGAAAAAGCAGAAAAATTTCTACAAGAGAAAATCATGCCTCATAAATCTATTAGAGTTGTATTTTGGCAAGACTCCACATCAAAATGTACTTTTTAAATCGAGTGTACTGGGATTGGGGGAATGCGATACAGCAAGAATAAACAACGGTATTACTTAACATTGTAAATATATCACAACAGCAGGCCACAGTTGAGTTTCTGCAGCTGTGTATAATATTAACCTCTTTAAGACAGTACAAACTAAGCCAGTGTTTCTCCAAGTATAACCCCTGGACCAGCAGCACCTCTATTACCTGGAAACTTGTTAGAAAGCAAACCCTCAGGCTGCATCCCTACTAAATCACAGACTCTCTGAATAAGGCCCAGGAATCTGTTTTTTAGCAAGTCCTTCAGGGACACTGATACATACTGAAGTTTGAGATCCACTTCTCTTAACTGATAAGAATAAACTGCAGGTTTTCGAACGGTTTAATATTTGTCCCAGAGATTAAAAACAAAGCAGAAGGTGATCAGAGGCAGTGCCCAGATCTGATCTAACAGGGCAGGTTTTTATACAAATTCTTAAAGTATTTCACAAGCATCTTCTAAGGGAACCATTGGTCTATTTAATCTGCTCAATATCCGTCAGAGTCTATGTGGCATTTACATTACTTTAAACCAGGGGCTGAAAACTGGCTGCTCATCAGGTCCCCATAGTGTTTTAAAAATCAGGAAATATCATCTTGAAAAACCTGGGAAGATCAACAACACAAGGCTTGCATTCCCACATCACAATTGGCTAGAGTGGAGTAGCAGCTGACCCCATTAGAAGGGACTGGTGCTTTCCAGTTCTCAGGGGTCTCAATTCTCCTTATAATCTTATCTCACTCCATTCCACTCATTAACTTTGCAATCAGGGTCCCTATAGGCAGGGCTGATTGTCAAAAATTGGCTTACCAGTTGTTTATAGCTGGCAATACTTCCAACTGGTCAGTGTTCAAGTTAAGTATATTGACTACAGTATCAGCCTACAGGTATTTGAATTTGCAACGCTTGCCCCACTCCTTCTCTTAGAGTATACGGCTCTTAAGCAATGAATGGCCCTAAATGGCTCTCTTGTCCGAGGGAGGTTCCATGCGGCCATGTTAAATGCGTGCACTTGATTTCCTACGTGTGCGTGTACTAGAAGCAAATACACACATGGTTTCAAAGTGCTTATCCTCTTTGCTTGGATTTATTCAGCTACTTCAGATTTGTGGGTAGAAAAGGATCACACGACATGAGAGATGGTAAAGATCTCAGCATTCCTGCTTCTCACAGTAACTTTAAACTCAAAGGAAGCAGCAGACACCAAGCTAAGGTCCCTGAATTAGCATCAGCACAGACCCTATTTGGGGGTCATATTTTCCAAATACGCCAATTTGGAAAAAGGTATTATCAGAGGTGGCTGGTCTTTATAAAACACTTTACATACATGTAATGCTCATTTGAGAAGTGGTGCTGCTAACATGGAACTTCACTTCTCAGATCAACAAATGATTCACTTTTTTGCGAGTTGAATATTTCTATCTATAATCTGCATAAAGCACAAAAAGTTGTGGAGCAAATAAGGTTCAAAGACATAACAATGGCCACCACCAGCCACCTCCTTTCTCCCTGCAATAGAGACCTGAATGTCTTCCATGCAACTCTGCTTTAGAAGGACTCTAGGAGTCTGTTAGTGGGAAGGACCCTGGACTGGGAGTCAGGAGACTTGCATTCTAACCCTCACACTGCCACCACCTCTCTGAATTTGCAGTCCCCCATCTGGAGAACGTGGGCATTGGAAAGCATGGTTTTTATAGGTCTCTTCCAGTTTTAACAGTACAGGATTCTGTTTTTTGCGTTTAATGGGCTCATGTTGAAAATGTTCCTTAGGCTACCAGATTTCCAGCTAGGTAACTGTGTGTATTCTTGGAGGATGGTATGGGGGATAACGGAAGGTAAAGCAGTCAAATAGAAATGTCATCTTGGGGGCCGGCCAAGTGGCCGAGTGGTTAACTTCACATACTCCGCTTTGGCGGCCCAGGGTTTCACAGGTTCGGATCCTGGGCACGGACATGGCAATGCTCATCAAGGCCACGCTGAGGCAGCATCCCACACAGCAGAACTAGAAGGACCTACAACTAGAATATACAACTATGTACTAGGGAGTTCTGGGGAGTAGAAGAAAAAAAAAAAAAAGATTGGCAACAGAGGTTAGCTCAGGTGCCAACCTTTAAAAAAAAAAAGAAACACCATCTTGGTCTTGCAAGTACTTTATTCAAGAACACACAGGCAATCACCTCCCTTTAGATAATCCTCTAAAATTGAAGTTTTACATTATACATTATATATCTGGTCTCCTTTTAGACAAAACTGTTTATTTACTTCTGTATTTATTTAATAGCCACTTGAGAAAAATTTCTAGACAAACACAATCTACTAACGTCTTCCCAATCTTTTTTTTTAATCAACAGGAAACATGAAATCACTAAGTCTAAATGCCCACTTCATATTGCTGTCATTCTGTAACATTTGGAGAGAACCACCTAAATAATACGCTTCACTTCATGGCCAACGGATTCCTTACAGTCCTGTATGAAACATTAAATCAACCAAGACGCTGCTTCTCTGTAAGCAGATGGTCCACATAACGGTAAGAAAGTAACTTAAAATGAAATCGTGAGCTCGGCTTACCTTCAGAGGCAAAACACAAGGCAGCTTGGCAAAAAATGTCTGAAACTGGTTGCTGATTGTGGTCCAGAGGCTACTAGGAGAATCCATGGGCAGAGCTTCCATGAAAGTAGCAATGTTTTCCAAACAGCGTATCATAGCACCCCCTGCTGGTAAATTCTTTTTGTTATTTAGACCCTAAAAACACAAAAGCATAGGCAATCAACTGCGGAAGCGGCGTGGGGATTCATATAGCTCTTTGATGAAGACCGGCTTTCAAAATCACACCTTCATGCCATAAACGTGTGTTGTGCGCCCACTATATAGGGTAATCAGTATAATCAGCAGGGGGGATAAGAAAAAAATTGACAAATTCAGACAAACTTGGGGGGGGGGGGAATTGTGATCTGACTCAGGGAGAGAAGATGAAATATGAGCAAGAAAAAAATCTTTTAAGGATGTACAACTGGTGTGGTTAGGTGCTAAGAAGACACAATGAATGATGCTTGCTGGAAACTCCAAAGTTCCCAGCCAAGAACTGAGAGTACTGACTACAAAGTCCCTACAGCAATCTGCCAACCTCCCAAGCGAATTGAGGAAGCTAGGAAGCAGAGGACTGCAGACAGGAATCCAAATCTCGCGATACAACCAACAAGTAGAGGAGCTGAGAATTGACTCTAAGTCTGGCGCTACAGCAAATAGGCAGGCCTTGAATCCGAATCTTGCCGTACAAAAATAAGCTGTGAAGCGGAGCCTTGACACCAAGTCTCGCGATACCGTGCACCTGTTCTACCCGCCGCACGTTTCGAAGGCTGGAGAGTTCTGTGGAGGTGAGTTCTCAACGGCTGGCGTCCGCCCTTTGTTGAGGGTGTCCACAAGCTTCAAATAAACAGTAAATCCGCACAAAATAGCAGTGTCCAACAGACACTTTTCTAGGCATTGGCAATCTTTATTTTTTCAATTTTTAAAATTTAAATTATTTAAAATTTGACATTTCAAATTAAGCTTTCTAATGACAACATTGTAAATTTAATTTTTAAGTTAAATGACTCTGTCTTCCGCAGCAGCGTTTTCGGCGGGGCTTATTGCGTCTTCCGCGCAGACCTACCTCCAGGAGCTGACTGAGCGCCGCGATGGAGCTCAGCTCGTTGAAGTCCATCAGGGACGTGGCCAAGGTCCGCAAAAACGTGCCATCTGGAAGGTCAACAGCAGAGTTAGGGGCGTCCGCGTTCCCGCGACGAGCCGCGCCGGGGGCGCCCGCGGGCCTACCTTTGATAGTGCTCTGGAAGAGCTGCGGGAAGATGCCGTTGGGGGCCAGCTGGTGGAAGATGCAGCGCAGGAACTGCTTGGCCACCCCCGCGGCGTTGCCGGGAACCATCATGCTGGGGAGAAGAGACGACGCTCGTGAGCAGCCGGCCTGAGCGTAGGTATTGATTTACCTGTCTAACACCAGGGCTTCTGTGGACTGCCTCACTGTCATTTTCATCGGTGAGATGAAATACCCTAGTCACACAGAATCCCTGTTAACAATACGCTTTTACAACAAGAGAACCAGGAAATGTCAGAGTGGTCCCTGACTCATTCCAGGGTACAGATGAGGGTTCCCAGGCCCAGAGAGAAAAGGTGACCTGCAAAGGCCACAAGTCCAGACAACCGCAGAGTCAGGACTAGACCCCAGGATGAGGATCCTCAGCAAGATCCTCCCAGAAAGCGTCCCTAGCGAAGAGAGAGAGAGCTGTTCTGGGTAGGAAGGCGGGGAGTGAGTTGTTCATTCCTCTTGGGAGATGTGGCAAGTTTTCTTGGGGCGTCTGAGCTGGTACTCGTGAAAGGGACGGGCCCCTTCACCCTCTGTACCACTCCTGCACTTGAAAGGGGGAGCCAAGAGATGATTATGTCGCCCTGCCCCTTAGACCAAAGTATCAGAAACGATGTTCCTAGAGGTAAACATCGAAAGAAAGGAAGAGGAACTCAAAGAGCCGAAATGGAGGACTGGTAAAAACTCCTTCTTACCTAAACCATTTGATTATGCCATGTCTACCCCAAAATGCTGGTTCAAACTTGTGGGTCAAAAATCTTCTTCAGGAAGAAATGATACAAGCTGACACAAAGTCTTTCAAAAATTAGGGAAGGAGGGAACCCCTCCCGACTTATTTTATGAAGCCAGCATAGCACTAAAACTAAAATCAGATAAAGTCATTACAAACAAACAGACAAAACA
The DNA here is from genome assembly GCF_021613505.1 of Equus quagga. Taxonomy (NCBI): domain Eukaryota; kingdom Metazoa; phylum Chordata; class Mammalia; order Perissodactyla; family Equidae; genus Equus; species Equus quagga. Next base: position 34,914,547 of record NC_060286.1, on the reverse strand, counting down.
AGGAACAAAAAAGAAAGGAAAAGAAAAAAGACCAATAGTCAGCGCTCATGGACAATGAATCCAACTGTAGATAAAAAGGATGATGGGCCATGACCAAATAGGGTTTGTCCCAGGAATGTAAGAATGACCTAATAGTAAAGAGCCGATGAATGGGATTCAACATATTAAAGAATAAAGGGCAAAAAACAGTTATTTCCACAGATAAAGAAAATGCATTTCACAAAATTCAACGTAGAAACACTCATGAGAAAAACTCTCAGCAAACTAGAAACAGAGGAAATCCTCAATCTGGTAAAGGACATCTATGAAACCTATAGCAAACAGTATTAATGGTGAGATATTAAATGCTTTTCCTGTTAAAGCAGGAACAAGGCAAGAATGCTCACTCACTTCCTTATTACGGTACTGGAGGTCCTAGCCATTGCAATGGGCAATAAAAATTAAAAAGCATAGAAATCAGAAAGGGAGAAGTGAAAATGTCACCATTTACAGATTTTTTACATACAAATGCTTTTAGATTCTAAGGAATCTAGGAAGCAACTACTACAACTTAGCTTATTACATTACAATGTTAATACAAAAAATCATTTGTATATTTATATACCAGCAGCAAAACGTTGGAAAATGAAATTTTTAAAAATTTGGGGCTGGCCCGGTGGCATAGTGGTTAAGTTCACATGCTCTGTTTCAGTGGCCTGTGGTTCATGGGTTCAGATCCCAGGTGCACACCTACACACCGTTCATCAAGCCATGCTGTGGCAGCGTCCCACCTACAAAATAGAGGAAGACTAGCACAGATGTTAGCTCAGGGACAATCTTCCTCAAGGAAAAAAAAAAGAGGAAGATTGGCAACAGATGTTAGCTCTGAGCCAATCTTCCTCACCAAAAAAGAAGAAGAAGAAGAAGAAAATCCACTACATTGGCATTAAAAAACCAAGATCCTTGGGAATAAATTTAACAAAAGATGTGCAAGACCTCTAAACTGAAAACCACAAAACATTGCTGAGAGAAACCAAAAAGGCCAAATGAAATAAGAATATATACTATGTTTATGAAGTGAAAGACTCAATATTTATATGATGTCAGTTATTCTCAAATTGATTTATAGTTTCAATACAATCCAGGCAGGCTTTTTTTCCCCAAAAGTTGAGAAGCGTATTCCAAAATTTATGTGGAAGTGTGAAGAATCTAGAATATCTAAATCAACTTCTTGAAAGAGATGACCAAAGCTGAAGGATTCATATCTGACTTCAAGACTTACTATACAGCTACAGTAATCAAGACAGGGTGGTGCCAGCTTGAGGATTAACATATAGATCAATGGAACAGGATAGAGAGCCTGGAAATAGATCGACCCTAATAAGGTTATTTGATTTTAACAGACACCAAAGTGATCCAATGGGGAAAAAGAAAGTCATTTTTTTTAATGTTGAAATAACTAAATATGTTTACTTAGATTGTTGGATAAAAATATCAACCTCTACCTCACATCATACATAAAAATTAATTTGAGATGGATCATATAAATGCTAAATATAAATGCTAAAACCATAAAACTTTTAGAAGAAAACATTGGAGAATATCTTCTTGATCTGAGGATAGGCGAAGGTTCCTCAAACAAACAACAGAAAACAATAAGCATGAATTGTTTTAAATGTTTAAAACATTAGACTTCACCTAAATTAAAAACTTCTCATCAAAATATACCATTAAGAAAAGGAATAGGCAAGCCCCAGACTGAGTGAAAATGTTCTCAAAACATTTAATAAAGGACTGGTATTCAGGATATATACTAAAGAAGTCCTGCAACTCAATAATAAAAAGACAACAACCCAGTTAAAAATGTGCAAAAGATTTGAACACTTCACCAAAGAAGATATAGTGGTCACTCCATAAATACTTGTTGAATAAATGAATGTTATGCAAATCTCACTGTACTTTTTGTTCATAGCACTTAGCACTGTTGACACTTATAAACTTGTGCAAATATTTTATTCATCTTTCCCTCCCAGGTAGACTGTAGGCCCCATGAGGGCAGGAATCATGTCAGTTTTGTCCCCAATTGAAACCTAAGTATCTAGCACAGTGCCTGGTACAGAGTGGGCTTAAAAGTATTAGTTGACTAAAATGAGCGAATGCGTGAATGCGGAATGAATGAATGAAGGTGTGCACAGGCAGTGAACTTGTGCTCTCTGGAGCTGCAGCTGAACCTCACAATAGTTCTTCCACAGTGCACACTCTGGTGTTTTGGAATCGCAATGAACATGCACAGGGGACAAAAAGAAAGTGAGAAATTAGGAGATGCAACGTAAGGATTATAGGTATACCAGAGGGAGAAGAGAAGGAGAAAGGGGCAGAAAGCCTATTCAAAGAAATAATGGCTGAGAACTTCCCAAATCTGGTGAGGGAGATGGATCTTCAGGTGACAGAAGCCAATAGATCTCCAAACTTTATCAATGCAAGAAGACCAACTCCACGGCATATAGTAGTGAAGCTAGCAAAAGTCAACGATAAGGAGAAAATACTAAGGACAGCCAGGCAAAAGAAACTAACCTACAAAGGAACCCCCATCAGGCTATCAGCAGATTTCTCAACAGAAACTTTACAGGCTAGAAGAGAGTGGAATGATATATTCAAAAATCTGAGGGACAAAAATCTACAGCCGAGAATTCTCTACCCAGCGAAAATATCCTTCAAATACGATGGAGAAATAAAAACTTTCCCAGATAAACAAAAATTAAGGGAGTTCATTGCCACAAAACCTCCTCTTCAGGAAATCCTCAGGAAAACCCTCATTCCTGAAAAATCCAAAAAAGGAAAGGGACTACAAAACCAAGAGCAGAGGAGATAAGTAGAAGGACAACAACAGAGAGTAGCAGCTCTACATCAGAACAGATTAAACCATGGGACGAGAAACAAAGGAAACTGAAGAAAACCGGAAAACAAGACACAAAATGGTAGTGGTAGGCCCCCACATCTCAATACTCACTCTAAATGTAAATGGATTGAACTCCCCAATCAAAAGACACAGAGTGGCAGGATGGATCAAAGAACAAGATCCAACAATATGCTGCCTCCAGGAAACACACCTCAGCCCCAAAGACAAACACAGACTCAGAGTGAAGGGATGGAGAACAATACTCCAAGCTAATAATGAACAAAAGAAAGCAGGTGTCGCTATACTAATATCAGACAAGGTAGATTTCAAAGCAAAACAGATAAAGAAAGATAAAGAGGGACAGTATATAATGATAAAAGGGACTCTCCACCAAGAAGACATAACACTTATATATGCACCCAACACAGGAGCACCAAAATTTGTAAAGCAACTCTTAACAGAACTAAAAGAAGACGTCAACAACAATACAATAATAGTAGGGGACCTCAACACATCATTAACACCAATGGACAGAACATCCAGACAGAAAATCAACAAGGAAATAATAGAATTAAATGAAAAATTAGACCAGATGGACTTAATAGATATATATAGAACACTTCATCCAAAAACAGCAGGATACACATTCTTCTCAAGGGCACATGGAACATTCTCAAGGATTGACCATATTTTGGGAACGAAAGCAAACATCAATAAATACAAGAGAGTTGAAATAATATCAAGCATCTTTTCTGATCATAATGCTATTAAACTAGAAATCAACTACAAGAAAAAAGCAGAGAAAGGTGCAAAAATGTGGAGACTAAACAACACGCTTCTCAACAAACAATGGATCATTGAAGAAATTAAAGAAGAAATCAAATTTTATCTGGAGACTAATGAAAATGAGAACATGACATACCAAATCATTTGGGATGCAGCAAAAGCAGTCCTAAGAGGGAAATTCATCGCAATACAGGCTCACCTCACTAAACAAGAAAAAGCTCACATAAGCAACCTCAAACGACACCTAACAGAACTAGAAAAAGAAGAACAAACAAAGCCCAGAGTCAGTAGAAGGAGGGAAATAATAAAAATAAGAGCAGAAATAAATGATATTGAAACAAAAAAGACAATAGAAAGGATCAATGAAACAAAGAGTTGGTTCTTCGAAAGAATTAACAAAATTGACAAACCCCTAGCCAGACTCACCAAGAAAAGAAGAGAGAAATCGCAAATTAATAAAATTAGGAATGACAGGGGAGAAATCACAACAGATACCAATGAAATACAAGAGATCATAAGAGAATACTATGAAAAACTATATGACAACAAATTGAACAACCTGGAAGAAATGGACAAATTCCTAGACTCCTACAATCTCCCCAAACTGAATCAGGAAGAAATGGAGAATCTGAATAGGCCAATCACAAGTAAGGAAATAGAAACGGTAATCAAAAACCTCCCCAAAAATAAGAGTCCAGGACCAGACGGCTTCTCTGGAGAATTCTACCAAACATTCAAAGAAGACTTAATACCTATTCTCCTCAAACTGTTCCAGAAAATTGAGAAAGATGGAGAACTCCCTAACACATTCTATGAAGCCAACATCACTCTGATCCCCAAACCTGACAAGGACAACACAAAGAAGGAGAACTACAGGCCGATATCACTGATGAACACCGATGCAAAAATCCTCAACAAAATTTTGGCAAACCGATTACAGCAATACATCAAAAAGATTATACACCATGATCAAGTGGGATTTATACCAGGGACACAGGGATGGTTCAACATCCGCAAGTCAATCAACGTGATACACTACATCAACAAAATGAAAAACAAAAACCACATGATCATCTCAATAGATGCAGAGAAAGCATTCGACAAGATCCAACACCCATTTATGATAAAAACCCTCAGTAAAATGGGTATAGAAGGAAAGTACCTCAACATAATAAAGGCCATATATGATAGACCCACAGCCAACATCATACTCAATGGACAAAAACTGAAAGCCATCCCACTGAGGACAGGAACAAGACAAGGGTGCCCACTTTCACCACTCCTATTCAACATAGTACTGGAGGTGCTGGCCAGAGCAATTTGGCAGGAAAAAGAAATAAAAGGAATTCAAATAGGTAACGAAGAAGTAAAACTCTCGTTGTTTGCAGACGACATGATCTTATATATAGAAAACCCCAAAGAATCCACAGAAAAACTATTAGAAATAATCAACAACTACAGCAAAGTAGCAGGGTATAAAATTAACGTGCATAAATCAGTAGCATTTCTATACACTAACAATGAACTAACAGAAAAAGAACTCAAGAACTCAATCCCATTCACAATCGCAACGAAAAGAATAAAATACCTTGGGATAAACTTAACCAAGGAAGTGAAGGATCTATACAATGAAAACTACAAGACTTTCTTGAAAGAAATTGACGATGACATAAAGAGATGGAAAGACATTCCTTGCACATGGATTGGAAGAATAAACATAGTAAAATGTCCATACTACCTAAAGCAATATACAGATTCAATGCTATCCCAATCAGAATCCCAAGAACATTCTTCATAGAAATTGAACAAACAATCCTAAAATTCATATGGGGCAACAAAAGACCGCGAATTGCTAAAGCAATCCTGAGCAAGAAAAACAAAGCCGGCGGAATCACAATCCCCGATTTTAAAACATACTACAAAGCTACAGTGATCAAAACAGCATGGTACTGGTACAAAAACAGGTCCACAGATCAATGGAACAGAATTGAAAGCCCAGAGATAAAACCACACATGTATGGACAGCTAATCTTCGATAAAGGAGCAGAGGGCCTACAATGGAGAAAAGAAAGTCTCTTCAACAAATGGTGCTGGGAAAACTGGACAGCCACATGCAAAAGATTGAAAATTGACCAGTCTTTTTCATCACACACCAAAATAAACTCAAAATGGATCAAAGACCTAAAGATTAGGCCTGAGACAATAAGTCTTTTGGAAGAAAATATAGGCAGTACACTCTTTGACATCAATTTCAAAAGAATCTTTTCGGACACTGTAACTCCTCAGTTGAGGGAAACAATAGAAAGAATAAACAAATGGGACTTCATCAGACTAAAGAGCTTCTTCAAGGCAAGGGAAAACAGGATTGAAACAAAAAAAACAGCTCACTAATTGGGAAAAAATATTTACAAGCCACTTATCCGACAAAGGGTTAATCTCCATAATATACAAAGAACTCACACTGCTTAACAACAAAAAAACAAACAACCCGATCAAAAAATGGGCAGAGGACATGAACAGACATTTCTCAAAAGAAGATATGAATATGGCCAATAGACACATGAAAAGATGTTCGTCATCGCTAATCATCAGTGAAATGCAAATCAAAACTACACTAAGATATCACCTTACACCCGTTAGATTGGCAAAAACATCCAAAACCAAGAGTGACAAATGTTGGAGAGGTTGTGGAGAAAAAGGAACCCTCATACACTGTTGGTGGGAATGCAAACTGGTACAGCCACTATGGAAAACAGTATGGAGACTTCTCAAAAAGTTAAAAATAGAAATACCCTATGACCCAGCCATCCCATTACTGGGTATCTATCCTAAGAACCTGATATCAGAAATCTCAAGAGTCCGTTGCACCCCTATGTTCATCGCAGCATTATTTACAATAGCCAAGACGTGGAACCAGCCTACATGCCCAGAAACTGATGATTGGATAAAGAAGATGTGGTATATATATACACAATGGAATACTACTCAGCCATAAAAAAAGACAAAATTGGCCCATTCACAACAACGTGGATGGACCTCGAGGGTATTATGTTAAGCGAAATAAGCCAGTCAGAGAAAGACGAACTCTATATGACTCCACTCATAGGTGGAAATTAGTATATTGATAAGGAGATCTGATCGGTGGTTACCAGGGAAAAGGGGGGGTGGGGGGTGGGCACAGAGGGGGAAGTGGTGTACCCACAACATGACTAACAAAAATGTACAACTGAAATCTCACAAGGTTGTAATCTATCATAACATTAATAAAAAAAAAAAAGAAAGTGAGATCTGGGCTCACTTTAGGACCTTACCTTTCTGCTTGATTAGAAAAAGTAGTGCTGGACGCCAGTCTAGGAGATAAAGTAAACAGAGTCACATGAGTATCTCAGGCTTTCATGATGAAATGCATGAGTACTGTGGTAGGATCCATTGCGGCTCTGCTTTAGATGTGGAGACCTGTAAAACCATTGACAATTCGCCTGACCAGGGACAGAGGGCCCACTCAGCAGTCAGTCTCCAGGGTTCAACTTCACTGAGTTCCTGAGCCCTGCTTTCCGCATCAAATCAGGTTTTTCCACAGAGATGCATACAGTTAAGTCGGTTTAATATCACCCAGCCAATCTACAAAATGGCATCTGCAGCTAGGTTAGACAGATGACAGAGCAGCACTGGACCCAGTCCATCTCCAGATTAACTCAACTCAAAACGCATCTCTTTGTGTACAACCTCTGAAACCTCACCACAGACAAACTACAAACTGTAAGAGCCTCTATAAGATAGTAAAATGAGTAATAGGAGTTTTCGTCAGCTAATTGTTGGATTGCAATGACGTACTGAGAAGAGAAATGTATTAGGTTAAGTAATCAATATATAACGTGATTTTTGAAAAGTATAATTATATGGTGTGTACACATGGAAATATTCTGTATGTATGGAAAGAAAGAGAATGTACTAAATTGGTGAGTTTAGAAAAACATGTCTTGATCAGTAAGATATTAAAGAAACAAATATGGAGAATGCTACAAATTTATTTACTCAAGGCCACCAGAATGAGCCGGGCCAGGAAAGCAGTGGAGAGGAATAGAGGGTCCAGCAGCCACCAACAGCAGACACCATTCCCAGGTGCTTTGGTTATGGGCCCTCTCGTGCTAGTGACACTACGATGACAGAAAAGCATCGGCGAATAAACAGTGATTAAGGGTGCAGCAAATGTGATCTTGAAGGCTGGACCTAGAAAAAGGCGTGGGTACATTTTAAGAGGGATCTAAGTAGAGAGCAAAATACGAAATCATGTGGAAAGGCTTGGGTGATAAATGAAAGGGTTATGCTGAGGTTACATAACTCTTAGTATACCCTGGAAATAGTTCCCGGGGGACTAGCATAAATAAACCAAGTGTTTGTAAATTCACATTGCCTCGTGGAATTGAGGCATGCAAGAAAGCCCTGAATCAGGTGACTGCTGAATCTGTTTCCTTGGTAGTTTTGTGATTCGGCTTAGGTTGCTCAGAATTGTGGCGGCTTGCTTTAAATGCCCTGTCTCTTGCTAGTCTACCCAGGGGAGGTAGACATTTAAATATAAGTATATGTAAATATGTAAAAATGTTTCTGCTACTGTTTTTCCTTTGCTTTTCTTCAAAGCTCCTGTGTTCCCATCCTAACAGTTGGCAATGCTTGAACATGGTTTATTCTCACTTATGTTAAAACAAACAAAAACAAAATAAAGCGCCTCTATATATCTCTTACAACTTAGATCAGCTCTTCAAGGAGATGGTAACAAACAGAGCAATGCGCCTATTGATTCTACAACTGAAAAGTATTAATAGTAGGAATTGTGACCTTGCATTAAGAAAACCTCTCAATTCCACAAATATTGCTGGTAGCTGGTACAGCATTTATTCCACAATTATTATGATTAGGTTAAAATTAAGGGCTTAAATGAAATAATTCATCTTGTTTTAATCTCGCCATCTCCCTGTGTTCCTCACTTACTTTGCACATTGGCGATTTCTAAGTATTAGAGGTGGAATAGCTATACCATCTCTGATTATATATTCCTAAGAATATACATTCCTAAGGATACTACGAAAAATTGGGGGGAGGGGAATAAGGGAGTCATATACTTTTGGGATCAAGGGGTTTTAATGCTTTCCTGTTTATCTTTAACTTGAAGTCAGCATTTCTTCATTAAAAAGAAAAAAAAGATTAAATTTTAACTCTATTAAGACTCATTCGCTTTCTTTCCCTCAACTACCAGGAATTTGCAGAATTCAGTTTTTTCCCTACCCCCTCCATAGAGACTTTCCCTAAGAAATCGTTTCCATCCTGAACCTCTGTAGCACTTACCACTCACGCCACTCATTACAGCTCTTAACCATGTCCTGTCTTGTATTGCTATCAGTTATTCCACACGTCACTGTCCTCCTCAACAACGAAGCCACAAAGCCCTTGAGGGCAAGAGCTAGGTCTAATGCCCGCAGCCTGGAGCACCCGGCTCTGTGCCAGCGCACGCTGGAAACAGTAGATTCATGTGGATTCCGTTCAGTCCTCTCCTCTAAGTCGTGCACGCTAGGGCTACAGTTTGTTACTGAATTTGAACTTTACTTATATCCATGAAATACTTTTCTTCTGATGTCCTATCTACTAAGTGGAATGTTCTTAACCTGAAAATTCTCAAAGCAGCTAAGTTTCATCTTCCCTCAGTTAGGCGGGAGGCCCTGTTCCCAGAATGTGTGCATCCTTCGTTTTTCTGAGTCAGAAGCATGACACTGCTATACTACCATTTATCCCGTCACATGTCAATGCCCTAAGTTGCGTAATTAAGTGAGCCACTCCAAGATTACAAAATGCCTAGAGAACCCATCTTAAAGTAGGTAAAGGGAGATAATAATAACACAGCGTTTACCATGACCTATGCACAGTTCTGAGCATGGTTACAGACATTAGTTCGTATAGTAATAGAGAAAAAATAGAGTTTTCTTAGTGCAGTTTCCTCTAGCTTCACTCTGACACTGTGACTCCTAACCCTACACAGCTGGGGAATTCTATCAAAAGTTCGGTCCATTCATTTTTTAAAATTACTCTGAGTTGATCTTACAAATATCAAGTATTTATAAGTTTACTGAATGTTTCACTTTTGATCTGGTAGTTTTTATTTCAAGATATAGATGGAGTAAGCCTCCTTCCTACCAAACAAAACAGAAGCCGACATTCACCTTCCCACAGACTGCATGATGTCCAGCAATAGCGGGGCTGCCAAGTCTGGGCTTAAGTGAATGAATGTGGAGAGGACCACAATGGCCAGCCCAAGGGTCTCCTCATCATATTCTTCAAGAATGGCCCCACAGTCGTGGCATCTGCAAAGAAAACAGAGGAATGCTTTCCATGAAAGCCAACAATGTTTCCAGATATAACAAAGTACATATAGCCATTTCTGGTGAGTCTTGGAAAAGTCCCAAAAGGAGGTCAGTGGTCTCACTCTAACAACAAATAGGAGACTCCAATGCCAGCCTCCCCACAGACCAGAAGCAGCATATGTGGCAGAGATCAGGAGGGTTCACTGCATCTTTCTTTCAGCTGGCAAGCATCTGGCCTGTTCGTGAATCGTTGCTCCCTTTTACAGTGAGCACCAAGTGGACTAACTGTCTGAAGCTTCTGGTTGAAGGATTTTATGCATGTGAAATTATTGCTAGGGATCTCAGTAACTGGATAGTTTTTTCATTTGTTGAAATTAAAAGTGAAAAATGCCCAGACACAAATGGAAACTTTCCTAAGCTTTTGTATTAGAAAATGCCCTATTTGTGGGTGAGAGGCAGGGAAGCCAAGTCAATAGAACACTCTAGAAAGCTTGGGGAGTCTGGATCTCAGTCTCTTCTCTCCCACTCACTTAGATCAGTTTCATGAACTCACCACACCTACTGAACATAATATGTAAAACACAACACCTGCTCTTAAGTAACTTACAACTTATTTCTCTTTGTGGTGTCTAATGTAGGTTCAATTTAATATATATATATATTTCCCTATAAACTGACTTTTAAACATACAGGACTCACAGGGCCTGCCTGGTGGCACAGTGGTTAAGTTTGGATCCCGGGTGCACACCTATACACCACTCATCAAGTCACACTGTGGCCGTGACCCATATACAAAATAGAGGAAAATTGACACATATGTTAGGTCAGGGACAATCTTCCTCAAGCAAAAAAAAAAAAAGGAAGATTGGCAACAGATGTTAGCTCAGGGCCAATCTTCCTCACCAATATATATATATACACGTAGGATTCACATCTATAACTAAAAAAGAATAGACGTGGAGTGCACACAAAGGCAACCAGGAAGACAACTAGGGAAGATTGAGACTTGCAGGAGGACACAAAATGTGGAAATTATACCAAAGGAGAAGCTAAGAAGAGCCCTCCACAAGCAACGTGGTTCTCCCCACATGACATTCCAAGGCAGCTGTTCAAGACAGGCGCCTTCACTTCTTCAGCAATGACCATCAGCAGTGGCCAGCTGCACGGATCCTCACACCAGCCCCTTCCACCTCAGCCTTCTCTCCTTTTATCATAAGCCTACCCAATTTGTCACTTGGGGCACTTTTACCAGGAAGCCTCCCTGGCCCAAGGGGATCTCTCCAAACCTGCAATCCTACAAGTCTTCTTCTTTATCATACTCGCTGAACAAGAATTTATGTACCAGGCACTGTATAGGGAGCTTAAAGTATAAAATACAGAAGAAAAGGTCCCGGTCCCTAAGGAGCTCAGAATCTATTACAGAACATGTATGTAAAAACAACTACACAATTAAAATGCAATGTGATAAGTGATAGAATAGAGAGATGTATCAAATACTGTGGAAACTTGGAGAATGGCATGACTAATTCAGCCTTGTGGAATTAGGGAAACTTTGCCATAAGCTAGGTCTTGAAGCATGAATAGGAGTTCACTAGGCAGAGAAAGTAGAGAGAAGGGCACCTATGAAATCAGAGGAGAGAAAACATCAGGCATGCTCTGGAAGAGGTGAGGGGCTGGGGAAAGAGTTCCTGGCGTCAGGAGTGTTGGGCCATACCTTCACAATCTAAAGGGCCTTTCATACTAAGCTAAGGCATTGGGACTTTATCCTATAAGAAACCTGGGGATATTGAAGACTGACAAACCAGGAGGTGACATAACCAGTTTGAGATTCAGAGAACAGATTCTATTGGCAGGATGGGAGTAAGAATCAAGTCTCAAACTTAGTCCCATCCTAACAATTTGAGCTTCTGGTTGAGAGATGTTATTTGTGTGAAGTTATTGCTAGGAATTATCAGTAAGTGGATATTATTTGCTTTCATCCAAATTAAAAAAGAAAAATGTCTTGGCATAAATGGAAGCCGCCCATAAAATACTACGTTGCTAAAATAACAAATGCATACCAACTCTTATGGCTACAGCCATTTGAAGAACAAAGTATGACTTAAAGCATAGCATGCCTCCTCTGATTCTCACAACCACAGTGAGCAAACTCTCAAAATCTGTAAACACAGGGAAGAAAATAACCGTGCAAGCTTACTTGTCTGTCATCATTGTCGGCTGCTCATCTGTGAATTCTTCGGGTGCTGGCACAAACATACTGACAATGCTGGGTGCCGACAGCAGGCTGGATTTAGTGGCACCTGGGTAAGCAGCAAAGAGACAACTGGTGAATCAAGATCCGTTTCTGGGGGCCAGGAAAAGCCCCATGCTCCTCTTATACATCCTCCAAAGATCACATTCACAGGGATGTGACATGGACAATCCAACTGCACTGTGAAAAACCCTCAAGAGTAAAATGAATTCAAGAAAGACTGTGATTTGTTTCTATTTGTATGATTTTAAGAGCCCCCATCTCTCCCTTTGCTTCTTGACTTTGAAAAAATCAGAAAGAGTTCAGGTGTGCCAACAGGATACTAGGATAAACATGAAAAAAAGAGAAAATCTATTCAAAGGTACCCTTAAATGAGTTATTTAATTAACTCTTATTTGCTAGCATAAATGGAAGCTGCCTATACGATGCTATGTTTCTAAAATCACAAATGCAGACCAACACTAAAATGTTGCTCATTTTGGAAGGCTGTAAGATCCCAGAACTCCACACACCTAAGCAAGGGGAGAAGTTTGAGCTAGGAAATAGCAGGACAGTTTCCTACTTTGAAAATTAATATCATAAGCTCCCAAGCAAAAGACTTGATTTTTTTCAAACTGAAATATTGTTGAATGAAATATCACGTTTTGACAGAACCATCCAGTGACGTCAGCCCATTAGTATCACAGAGTTTCAAACTTTAGGTATTGATGCCTTCAAAGAGCTCTGAGGCAGGAATTTTGGCAAGATGCTCTAGTGGTGAGTAAACCTGGAGAGCCACCAGTGCCGGATTCTCCAGGGACTGTGGGAATGAGGTGCTCCAAGAAGAATCCCAAAGTGACAATCCAGAATAATGCCATTTTCTAAAAAATAATAACAGTGGCTCTGAATTCTTCAAACAGGAAAGACGGCAGAAAGACCCAATAGTTTCTCATCAAGGAACTGGTAACCTGGTGCCACAAAACAAACCAAACTCTGCATGATCTTTACTTAAATAGGAGAAAGAGAACAATTCAGATAATTGGTTTCTAAAGAAATCAACATAAAAACTTTAGAAATCTCACCAAGTGGACAATGTGTTTCAATCTGAGGGAGAAAAAAATGGTATTGAAACCTTTGAAGAGTCAAGATGCTTCCATACTATACAGACTCTCCTGCCTGATCAAAGGCTACCAAACGTGTTTATGAGAAGCAGAACCACAGACCCAATGGCAAAGGAAAGTATCTGAAAATATCTTTAAGTCACTTCCAAAGATCCCAAATGGGAATCCAAATTTTACTACTCTATTTACCAGCTATCTCTGAGATAACACTCTTCCCTAAGTGTATCCAAGTGTATCATTAACAAGGATCTCCAATTCTTTCATAAAGATGGTGCTATGAATGGAAGCAAAAGTATTTATTACAAGCATAAATACAAATTGATTAATAATAGAAAAGGCAAGAATTGGGCCAAGATAAAAAAAGACATGATTGGTTATTAAACAGTAAGGTAAACAGCATGAAGTTGCTTCAAGAAACCAAACACAGAAAGTTTAAATCCAATACTGAACACTTCTTGAACGTTGACAGACTATGTCTACCAGATACCAAAATGTCTGTGCTAAAAGTGAAAATATTCAGCTCATAAGATTTATAGTGACATATGAATAGTCTTATTAGAAACATGAGAAATTGATTTTTTAAAAAAAACTCTGAATCAAGGCTTTCAGAAGATTATTGCCTATTACTATTATATATAAATCATAATTCAAGTCAAGAAAAGGGAGAGAATCAAAGTCATTTGGGTGGTTTCAAGCCAATCATTACCCAATATACATGCCAAGGAACAGGTATTTTTGACAACAGCATTGTGAAGCTGTTTGTCTATATGACAACACAGAATGTGTGATGCAATATTTATGGCAGTCATCTATAAAAGCAGATAGGTTAAGTTATTGGGCGTTGGCCCCCATATGGCAACATTAGCTGAACCAATGGATTTCTGAATACTCCTAATGATGTGGGAGCAAAGAGTAATGTGCAAGAAGGTGGGAAATACAAAAAGGAAGCCATAGACCTCAGCTACCTTTGTTATAGCTGAGTCACAACTAAGTCTGCAATATTAAAGGCAGCCCCATTATCCTCCAGTTGTTGGCAACACTTTAGATGCCACCACTACTGGTTCCCCTAATGAATACCCAAAGTGTACTCTATTTGGAACTAGGAATAGAAATAGAAAGTTCTTCGAAACTTGAATAAAAGAGGGGACTTCCTCTTAAGCCCAGCTTCAAAGCTGGAGATTTTGACAAAGCCCCTTTGGGAATGTTAGAGATAGGAGAAAGTGTAAAGGTGTTGGTTTGTCTCAAAGCGTGTATGCACACATCAGTCCCCTAGCTACATCAACGGACTCTTCCGTTTACTGTGAAAGAGACTCACTTTCTGTATCTGTTTCCATTGCCTCATTCCATTTTTGCTGTTACTAACTGAGTCACTGGATCATGGATATGCACCAGAGTTTGTTCAACCACCATAACGTCTCATAAAAACTTTTCCTAGGCCCATAAAGAAGTCTCCTTTCATTGGATAGAGAGGCTAAAACTGTTACTCATTGCCAAATAAATGTTAGCAGAAGCTGCAAATAGCTCCTCATACCTAAGGAAAATTAGAAGAGTGACATAGTCTGGAATAATTGGTCTGCTTGATTTAAGGGACTAGCTAAGAGATGTGGTTGTCATAATTCATTTTTTGTTTTTTTGCTTTTCACAAATGATAGGTTAGCCTACTTCCTGAATTAAAAAAAAAGAACAAAAGTAATGATTAATTAGCCGTGAGATGAATTTTGAAAATACATGGGCTGATGATCTTAGCGTAGATTTATTCTGAGTTTGGTCCTATGAGCAGCATAAAGTCAAGTGTATATTTTGTGCAATTTCAGATAGCTGAAAATAATGTATTACTCTATGATCTCAGCATTCTAGAAGGAACACAGATAAACCGGACCATGCTCAGAGAAGTAGATACAAGATGATATTGAAAAATGATACGTATTAGGAGGAATACCAAAGGACCCAGGGATGTGTGGTTTAGAAAAGACTGAGGGAATAAGCAATGGGTAGCTGTTTTCAAAGGTGTGAAAAATTATGAGAGAGACTAGACTTGTTTTGTGTGGCCCCAAGGCTTAGAAAGTCACTACAGGGATGAACTTTCTGTCGGTCATGTTCAAAGAGGAAATGGCGTGCATTCCAGTCCCTGGAGGTGTTTGAGCAAAGGTTGGATCCACTTCCTGGAGCAGCTAAAGAAGAGATTTCAGCAGCTGCCGAGTGACTAGATGATTAGCATACATAGTTTCTTTCAGCTCTTACAGTCTGAGGTACTCTTACTCAACTAACCTCTCGTCCTCAATGGCTGGCCCTCCAGGTCAGGGTTGAGGCATACTGGCACATTACACTGGCGTTTCCCGGGCTGTATCTGTTCTGTGGATAAATAGAGCATTTTAGTCTTCAATGTGGTCAATTTAGCACAAGTCACAACACAAAGAATTTAACCAGTAATCTCTTGGGGCCATTTTTGGGTCATTGTTCTTGTTGATTATTAACATTTACAGGAAACATCCTAGATTTTAGGGTAGAGTTGTTTGGGGTTTCACTACAAACCTGCCATTCAGGTATATGAAATGCAATTGAAAGCAGGAGAGCCTTGAAAACCATCCAAAAAAAGTCCAGAATCTCTAGCCACCCCCCCAAAAAAGCTCAAATCCCATATCTCTTGATATGAAATGAAAAAAAAATGAAAGGCTAATGTCACAACCATGAAAGAAATGTTTTATGCAAATCGATAAATACATGAGTGATCATTTGGGGCAATGGCCAGAAAGGTCACATAGAAAACATGTGGAACTGGCAGCAAGGAAATGACAGGCATTTGCCTGAGGGCTGAGGAACAGAAGTGGGGCAGAGGCAGAAATGGAGGAGTGGTGCTTCAGAAACATTTGTTTCATATGAAAGATGAGGCAAAGAAGCAAGCCATCGGATGTGCACAGACAGGAAAAAAGGCAGGTATTCTGTGAGCAAGCAGGTGCATGCTGAGGTGAACTGATCATGACCCATGTTTTCGACTGCCTTTCTGAGTGCATCTCAGTGCATCTAAAGACCAGATTTGTTCTTTTGGAGACTAGCAAGTCACTGAATCAGCACAGGTGCTGTAAAGTGACATGCCACCTAACACTGAATTACACATTCATTGACTCTCGTCTGGTCTTGGATTTGGGGGAAACTTTTTATGGCACTAAGAAAAAGAAAAAGAATATTAAGATGAAGCTCTGGTAGGACTTGGTGACTAGAGAACCAAGTTGGAGGATGGAAAACAAGCCCAGGAGAACTCGGGTGAGAGAAATTCAGACAGCGTGTAAATGGCAAATACTAAATGAGAAACCAGAGGGACATGAACAAGGCTGAAGCTTGGTTGAAAAGTGGAAAATTCAGTTAAATGGGTTATTTGGCATCATGTAGATTTTTTTTTTAGGGTAAAATTTGGATTGTAAATTGAGATTTATTTGCCTTTTTATAACTACTGATTCAATCAAACTAGGCTGTAATTGTTGTCAGAATCTAAAATGGTTAGCTTAGGCTGAGCTACTTGCTAAGAAAACAGTAGCATGGTAAAATAATCTTCAGAGCCCCCAGGCCAACCTAATAAAAGCGGCATTTCATTATCAGAGAACTAACCAAACAAAAGCTCCCACTCTCAGTTCCTCACATAGCTTCATCTCAGTACAGAGAGACAAAATCCTCTCTGGTCCAGAACACCAGAAACACTTCACCCAAACCCGGTGAACTCTCCAGGCTGGTTGTCCGATGTCTTTCTCCTTATCTCCCTTGCCCGCTGGCTTTTGGCCATTTCATTACTCACTACCACTTATCACTGAAAGGAAAATAAAACACTAAACCTTTAAAATGTTAAGAACCCTTATAAAGGCCAGGAGAGTTGAAGCTATCTGTCAAATGTAGGATTGGGTATGGTGTATGGGATTTAGTTATCTAGACTAGCTCTCTTTTTTTGAAGAACAATGGGGGAAAATAAGATGAAATGTGTGTAAATATTATGGTTTTGAAAAAATAACAGTATCTCAAGATTTTGGTTTTGTGGACATTAGAATTCTCGGTCATAAGGAAGGGTATTAAAATAATCTCATGTAACTGTAGCCAGAAAGTACTAGACAAGATACTAAAATAGTCCGATCCAAGTGCTGGCCCCAGAGCATATCACAGTAATAAACCCTGATATTTTCATAGTGCGTGCATATTGCAGAGTGCTTTCACATATATAATCTTGTAACTCAAATGACCCATTTAATTAAAAAAGAAGAAGAAAAAGAAAAGGCAGGCACTCAAAAGAGCAGGATTGCGGCAGTACTACTGGTTTGAGAAAGTAGTACATGTGCAGAAGGTGGTAACAAAGTTTAGAAAATGCAGAGTGATCATGTTTAAAATAGACATGTCATGGCAGTCAATTCTTACTTTACAATTGAGGTTAGATGCAGTTCCATCATATGAGCATGAGGGTGTGCGGCTGCAACCTGGTGACCCTGCTGACTAAAACACAGAGCTCATATTCCCAGACCTACCGGCAGATCATGACGTCACTAGGCGGACATTTGTTATTATTATTATTACTATAAATATTCCCTTATTCTGGTACTTTATAAAACAGAGAATATTGATAATCAGATGTTCTGTAATTTGCATCATGAAATCATAGTTGCATTCCCTCCTTTATGCATTTACATCATTTAACCCCCAGATAGATCACCTAATATCTGGAATCTGGGTCTTAGAGGAAAAAAAGAGTTGGACCAGCCTAGATGGACAAACAGGTGTTTCTAGAACACTTGGAAAGTTTAAATAGACTTATTATTACCTTAGGTTTTTAAAAAAGTTATTTGAACCACAAAACACAAGAGAAAATCTATTCCTTAGTAAGGGAGCAGAGGGGACACAGAGAAAGTGGCATTAGCTAATCTGAGAGGTAAAGCAAGAAAAAAAGCTTGACCCACCAGTGTCCCAGTTGCTGATGTTATGGGGGGCGCTAGACTGGTGTTCCAGCTGTCGCTTCATTAACTGGCTCATTGTCAGAGCTCCCAGAGATCCCCTTTTCATCTGCCTATACTGAGCTATATGGAGGAAATTAGGAGATGATTACTAGGGGAAATAAATTTCCACAGCACACAAAGGCTCTACACAGCATATAAAATCGTAATTGAACCTTCATTGGCTATTTGTAATTGTTTGGTAAATTGTATGCTCCTGTCCAAATGAGAAACTAAGACACTATGCTATTCCGGGTGCCTTTCTTCCCTCAGTAAAGACAGAAACAGTGCCTATGGGCGCTTATCTGTAACCTGTAAATATTTACTCCAATTACAACAATATGATTATTTTCATTTACTTTTTTATTTGCATACTCTGCCTTGTTCCAAAAAGGATTTAAGACAGACAATACTACTTTGAATTTATAGCTTAACTTTCTTTAATGGAACTTGTGCATATATAGTTTCACTCTCCATTATATCCCCATGAGGCCCTCGTGTGTGTGTGTGTGTGTGTGTGTGTGTGTATGTATGTGTATATTTTGGAGTAGGATGACACATATCAACCCCAATTTTTAGAGAGAGAAATTGAAGCAAATGAAATTGTTACTTGAACCAACCAGCAAATGAGCTGGCTGTAAAACCAAAACATGTTGACTCCAAAATCAGTGCTCCTTTCAGTTTCTGTATAAGCCTCATCTACTGTTTGAAAAATGTGAACTGCATAACATTCCACAAGTATGTTCTAGCATACATCTTTGCTTTAGAAAATAGTGGTAACATTTGTATCCTGCAATTAAGTACTGACAAATATCCCACCAATGAAATGTCAAGTTATAAGCGTTTCCAAACCAGAAAAACAATGAAAAGCACTTCTGCCAGTAGACTGCTGAGTGGGACAGCAACCTGCCTCCTACCCTCCTCTTCCTCTGCGAGCGGTCCCACGAACCCTGCCATCCGCCCAGCGAACAAGCCAGAGCGTCGCCGACGTGCCTTTTCTACATGATCCCAAACACCTGGATATTTGAGAACTTGTGGTTATTCACTCTCTTATAAGGACGATTCAGAAACTGAAGCTCTGAATTACACGCCCTAGAAAGGAATGGTAGAAACTGGGATGATTGATGGCCCCTGGAAAGCCTTAAATGTTATACACAGGTTTCGCAATCATGATACCAAGGCAGCAACTTGGTGAGATGTGAAACCAGTTATAACATTATTCTTAATGTACTCAGCATGCTGTTTGATTCATGGCGGTCACGGCATGGTTAGCTACAAAGTAATCAGCTAATAAACTGATCAAAAGAGAGGGGTGTGATGGGAATTCTTGTGTCTTGGAGTCCGTGTTAACTGAATTCACAGAAATGACTATGCAAACCAACGTGAAAAGTTTCTGATTCTTGTTGTTGATTGGTAAAATTTACAATTTTATGACTCACTTGATAAGTGCGGTTTCAAGTAAAATCCAAAAGCAGATATCTTTTAGAAGATTTAACAAATTTAGAAATTAGTAGGCTCAAAGGATTTAAAACCTCTAGTGTATGAATAATTTCTCCAATTCTCAGTTGTTTGTAAAGACAGCAGAATTCCCTGAGAGTAAAAATCCTCAATGTTTAGCTCAGTGTGTAAGGCAGCTGGCATCCTGCCTCCAAGAACACGCCACAAAGAGCCACCCCACACATGCTTTTAATGGAGAGGAGGAGGAAGCCGGGAAGCTGATGATGCACTATGCTAACTCCACGCAGGCTAGATGCGATCATGACACAGGTGACACATTTATTTTACGGTACATTTAACTAGCACTGAAGTCAAGCTGACTTAGTCATCCTATCGCAAATTACACCTAATTTCTAATTAGAATCCACTATCATTTTCTTGGATGACTCATGCAAAGTAAGAGGAGAGAATATGCTTTCATGATTTTAGTATGTGGACTTAAAAATGGGCACTTTATCCTGTTATCAGACTTTTGTGATAAAAGAAGAACATGCAGATTCAGAACTAGCCGTTCTTCTTTGCTACCAAAAGGGCAGGTAAGTGTCACTTGGAAACACTTTCTTAGAATTTTGATGGTCTCTGTTATAACTGAATTTGAATTATTCTAAGGCAGTGTAGTATACTAAAAAAGAGCATGAGCTTGAAAATCCAACAGACCTCGCATTAATCCCTGGCTCTATCACTTAGTACCTGTATGACTCTAGGCAAGTCATTTAACCTCCCTGAACCTCCTTTTCCTAGTCTATCAAATGGGGTCAGTAATATCTGCCATGTAGTCCTGATGTAAGGATTGAATAAGATAATAATGTGTGTAAACCATTTAGCTCAGTGCCTGGCACGTGGTAAGTGTCAAATAAATGGTAGCTATTATTATACTATTATGACTGTAAGCTCCTTGAAAACAAGCGGTGTCTTATTTATTTGCTTTTTCATCTCCAGTGCTAAAGCACAGTGCCTGGCACCCAACAGACACTTAATAAACAGTTGCTGAATAAAAAATGAATGAATGCATGGATGAATGAACAATGAAGACGATGATGTTGTTCCATACTACCAGTCCAGCATTTAGGTTAAGATCTTTTTCTGGTTTTCAGGATCACCCTCATTTCAAAAGACGGTCAAATGAAAATTAACTAGCTCTTCAGGCAGTGTCCACATGGAACACAAAATATACAGCCTGTGTGACAAGGGTTTGCAGAAGTTGCACCTCTGTTTGTATTTCTGATTGCTGCTGAGAATTACCCAGGCTAAAGTCTCTTAATAGACCCCCCCGAGCCAGGTGGACACCGTCATCTCCACCCCAGTGGAACTCAAGCTCCTCATGGGCAAATCTAGGACCCAACAACAGAAGGCAGTTTCAAAACAGTCGCTCCTATAGAGCCTGTAAAATTTCATCTCATTTTTATTTTCTGATCCCCAAGGGCTAGATCCAGTCATGAGTTTAGGCTCATGATATTTCTGATAGATTTATTTTATGATAACCTAGATAAAATTTTGTCAATAATGGAGGTTATTCAAATTACACAAAGCTGTTCCATGTAAAATCCTGTCACAGACAATGCTTTCCACTTGTCCCGAATGAGTCCCATGCTTATGTTTGGGCTAGTCATATACAATTCTTATTTGATTGAATTATGAGATTCACTGATTATTCCTTAACAAATTAGGATTCTTGGCCAATCAGTAACCATACTGATTTATCAAATGCTTGAGATGTTGACAAAAGTGGGCCTATGCCTCAGGGTCTCTGAGAACATACAACACAATGTCACCTAGGAAGCTAACACAACATTAAAAAGAGAAAAAAAAACAATACCAAGAGTGTGAAAATTTAAAACAACACAGCAGATAATGTTCCAAAATCTCAATGTACTGGTGAAATGATCACAAAAGGAAATCTTACTTGATATTGAGGAATGGCTACTTGTTTCAGGCACACCTGCTTCTAATGTAGGGGCAGATGAGGATTCCCGTGGCATTTCCAAAGTTGAAAGGCCTTTAGTAGAGGGATCTACAAACAGAATATTATTTAAAACTCAGGACATTGATTCAAAGTAAGTTCAAGAACCTTTTCCATATCTTTTCCCCTCTTGCCTAATACACCCACTCAAATCATTACATACTTTCTGGCCCTACTAATTACTTTCATGGGATTACAGACACACCGGTTTCACAGTTCCATAGGGAGTTGCTTCCACATTGCACTCTACCTGATTATAATCTGTGGATATGCCTTTCGGAGATTAACGGTAGCACAATTACAGAGCTAAAGCTTGGCATGCTCACATGGCATATCCTTGAGCAGGTCACTTAACCTTTCCAGAACTGAATTTCTTTTCATCTGCTACCTAAAGATGCTTACAGTTCATTCCACCTGTATCGTTCCTCCACTCCACTTTTGTCTAGCAATTTCCTGCTCATCATTACATCTCAATTTATGCAGCCAATTCCTCCTCCACAAAGGCTTCCACGACCGCCCCCCCCAAACACAAAATACAAACAAAAAACTGGGTCAGGTGACCCTCTTATATCTTACCCAGAGCACCCTGTCCTTAATCTTTCCCAAACTTAACACACTCTAATGTAATTGTCTATTTACTTATCTATAACTTTTTGCTTAACCAGAAGGAATTTAAGAGCAGGGACTGTATCTAATTTTGAATAAATACTATTAACTCAAATTTTCTTTTTTATTAGTTGAGCGAGAAACAGAGTGTATCATTTTCTTCTTCTATTTGACAAAGGTATCTAAAATGAACTATTTTCTGCATAAAATATTGTCATTAACCTATCAATAATGGGAAACAAGCTGTCCCACATTATTCTAGGTAAAGATTATCCTTCAAAAGTTGTTGAAAAGTTTAATGGTTTATCACAGCAAACCCCCTAAAATTCTTTACAAACTTCCTTGCCATCTTAAGCAACACTATATATTGAACATAGTGAGCAGCCTGGAGTTAACACTGTGGGCTTCCATGATTATACCATGCTGTAATTCGGGGATACCCACCTAATTGGCTTCAAGTTCTTAAGCTTCATACATTGTCTCTGTCTCATCCTTTTCATATTGTCAATTATTTCTTCTTGCCACAGGGCAAGTCACTATACATTCACACATACTTTATTTAAGTATGCAGATGCTATTCTATTATTGGATGATCACTAAACTTGTTAAACTGTCAGAAATAAAAGTAAAATAGATCCTAGGTGAGAACCTGGGAGAAAAGTTGTTTTTTGGTTTTGGTTTTTTTTTTTTTTTTTTTTTTTGCTGGGGAAGATTCACCCAGAGCTAACATCTGTTGCCAGTCTCCCTCTTCTTTTTTTATGTGACCTGCCGCCACAGCATGGCCACTGATAGACGAGTGGTGTGCTTCTGTACTTGGGAACTGAACCTGGGCCACCAAAGCAGAGCACACCAAGCTTTGACTACCAGGCCATCGGTGCTGGCCTGAGACAAGTGTTTTTTGTTTTTTTGTTTTTTTAAGGTATGCTTTTTGGTGAGGAAGATTGGCCCTGGGCTAACATCTGTTGCCAATCCTCCTCTCTTTTTTTTTCTTTTCTCTTCAAAGCTTCAATACATAGTTGTATATCCTAGTTGTAGGTCATTCTAGTTCTTCTATGTGGGATGCCACCACAGCATGGCCTGATGAGTGGTGTGTGGGTCCGGGCCCAGGAAATGAACCAGTGAACCCTGGGCCACCAAAGCGGAGTGTGCAAACCTAACCACTCAGCCAGAGGCCGGCCCCTGGAGAAACGTTTTTAAGCATTGATTTTGCAACATCTATTTTTTATTCTCAGAGGGCTTTCTGAATAGGTATGATTGCCAGATTAATAATTTCTTGTAACAAAAAAAGTATAACTGTTACGATGTTTCCTGAACTCTCTTATTAAAGCATAAAATAACTACCCATTTTAAATTACCTCAGTCATTTAGATATTAAAGATTAGGTTATTCTTTTTCTCTTAGGTATTCTCCCCAAACCACTAGTTAAAAACATGCGTAATTATCTCTCTTCCCCTTATCGGCCTCTATTTTATGTATGCTGCTTCTGTGCCATAACAATCCCACCAACAATGGAAAATGAGGAGGCTTAAAGCGAATTTTCAAGAATTCTTTGAAAGATAATTGGGACTTTTAGAGTTTTGGTATGCTTTTTAAAATTCCTGGTGTATCTTTAATTTTAAAGAAATGTCATTACTGTAAGATAGTTATTAATAATCATTAGTGTACCAAGATTCTCTGAGCCAGGCAGTTTTTGCTCAGTCCTAAATCATTTTATGAAGCCTTCTGTTTGTATCCTGTTTAAGACAACAAATATTTGATTAGAGCTATGTACTCAGCTTAAAACATCCCTCTTCAGTTTTTTATACTGCTGTGCAGAAAATGTCATACTGTCAATTCATTCATCAAATATATGAACTCTACTCGGCACGTGGGATACAATCAGCTAAGAGGCCAGGCAAAAATCCTTGCCTTTGGGAGTTTTCATTTTAGTGGGGAGAGACAGATGGTAACTAATATGCCTAAAAGTAAATAAATTACTGTAGGTTAGAACAGTAATTCTTTGTAGAAGAGAAATAAAGAAGAGAAAATGATTCCAAGATGCCAGGTAGGGGTGGACAGGTGGGGTGCAGTTCAGACCTCATTGGGAACCTGATGTTTGACCAAAGAATTAAAAGAAGTGAGAGCCTGCCTGAGCCAGGCAGGAATCAGGGAACGACAGTTTCAGGCTGACGGAACAACCTGTAAAGGCCCTAAGGTAGGACTATGTGGGGAGTGTTCAAGAAATGGCAAGAGGCCACTGTGGCTGAGCAGAGACATGTGGAGAGAGCAGTGCCAAATGAAGTCAGAGAGCTAATGAGACTTGGAACCACGTAAGGCATTCTAGGAATTTAAAGGATTGAGCTTTTACTACAAAAGAAATGGAGAGCCATTTGTTTTGGTAATGGAATGTTTGCCCGCATGACAGTGACCAAAGGCTTGAAAAGTGCCTGTGCGATTGGGCTTGCTCTCTTGTGCCTCTTCCATCATCATGAGAAGAATATTCCCAGGCTTCATGGGTCTCAGGAGGAGGTTGGGCACCGGCCCAGCCTGATTAGCCAATCCACAGTGAACAAGAGACACTCAAATTAAATAACTGCTTATTATCGTATGCTGCTGAGATTGTATACTTATCTGTTACATAGCATTATTCCAGCAACAGGTAACTGATAGAGCTGCTAACATGTAAAACCATAAAACTAGATGAGATCACCCAGAGTGTACCAGAGGACTGAGAAAAGGATCAAAGACAGAGACATTAAGGCACTCCCTTGTGACGGAGATAGGGAGGAACCAACAAAAGAGATTGAGAAGGAGTGACCACTGAATAAGGGAAAACCGAGAGAGTGTGGTATCCTGGAAGCCAAGGGAAGTGGGCATGATCAGCGGTCTCAAATACTATAGGTATGTCAGAAGATAAGACCTAAGAACTGACCATTAGATTTAGCAGTGGAGGTCATCAGTGACCTTGACAAGTGAAATGTGGGTGAACTACTGGGGATGAAAGCTTCATAGAAATGAATTCTTTTTAGAAAGAATAGAATGGGAGAAAATTGGAGTTAGTATAAACAACTCTTTTAAAAGTTTTGCTAAAAGAACAACAAAAAAACAAACAACCCGATCAAAAAATGGGCAGAGGACATGAACAGACATTTCTCAAAAGAAGATATACGGATGGCCAAGAGACACATGAAAAGATGTTCATCATCGCTAATCATCAGGGAAATGCAAATCAAAACTACACTAAGATATCACCTTACACCCGTTAGATTGGCAAAAATATCCAAAACCAAAAGTGACAAATGTTGGAGAGGTTGTGGAGAAAAAGGAACCCTCATACACTGTTGGTGGGAATGCAAACTAGTGCAGCCACTATGGAAAACAGTATGGAGATTTCTCACAAAGTTAAAAATAGAAATACCCTATGACCCAGCTATCCCACTACTGGGTATCTATCCTAAGAACCTGAAATCAGCAATCCCAAGAATCCCATGCACCCCTATGTTCATCGCAGCATTATTTACAATAGCCAAGATGTGGAACCAACCTAAATGCCCAGAAACTGACGACTGGATAAAGAAGATATGGTATATATACACAATGGAATACTACTCAGCCATAAAAAAGGACCAAATTGTTCCATTCGCATCAACATGGATGGACTTTGAGGGTATTATGTTAAGCAAAATAAGCCAGACAGAGAAAGACAAACTGTATATGACCCCACTTATAGGTGGAAGTTAACATAGACATGGAGAACCGATCGGTGGTTACCAGGGAAAAGGGGGTGTGGGGGGAGGGCACAAAGGGTTAAGTGGTGTACCCACAACATTACTAACAATAATGTACAACTGAAATCTCACAAGGTTGTAATCTATCATAATCTTAATTAAAAAAAATTAAAAAAAAAAGTTTTGCTAAAAGGAAAGGAGCAAAATGGGATAATAATTGGGAGAACTGGGATCAAGAGCTTTTTTTTTAAGAGAGAGAAATAAGATTATGTTTGTATGCTCAAACTTAGAAAAGTTTGAAAAACTTGAAAAGTTAGAAAAGCCTAAGCTCAAGCTTAGAAAGAAAAAAACTAAGAAAGGAGAAAGAGAATTTCTTGGCACATATCCTTGAGTAGATAAGAGAAATGGAATCTTGTCCACATGTGGAAAGGCTGGCTTTAGACAGGAACATGGACAGTTCACTGGTAGCACCAGGCAGGAAGGCCAGGTGTATGAGTGCAGACAGTGGAAGGTAGGCAGATGAGGTGTAGAAGGCTGTGGAACTTTCTTCCAATTATGTCAAATAGGAAGAGTTATTGAAAGTTTGGAAAGAAAAGTAGCTACAAAATAGTCACTTAGGAGAATGGAAATATCAATGGGCCAGAGAAATATGGTATGATTTCCACGCAGCCTTAAGGACCCAGTTGAGGTTCATGGTGGTGAATTTAAAATGAGACCAGTCAATATTGTTTTGTGTTTTTCTCCGGTGACATTCATCTGATAGGCACAGGCGCTGGTAGATGGAAATGCAGGTTTGATGAAGGTTGTGTTTAGCCAAGCAAACCTGAAAAAAACAAAAGGGCCAGGGAGGGTGTAGGCAGGAGGGTTGACTTGAGTAAGGAAAGAAGACCTGAGGTAGGGGTGCAGCAGTGAAAGACAGGATCAGTACAGTTGTCCAGAGAGAGGAAATGGCAATCAGAGAAGGGGAGCCATGGGATTGACATGGAAAGGGTGCAGTTATTGGTAATAACAAGGTCTGTGTTATGACCATGGGAAGGAGTAGCTGAGCTAGGGTAGAGGATAAAAAAAGCCTCTGGAGAAGATGAATTCAAAAACGGAGAAGCAGAGTGTCAGAAAAGTCATCCACATTAATATTAAAATCAATGAAAATTAAGACAGGAATAGTTTAGGAAAGAGTAAAAAGAGCCAGGAGTCAAAACTGTCAATAAATGAGAAAGTCAGGGGTTAGTAATATGAGATTCAGGGCTGGATCTTTTTAGAGACAAGGTGGGAATGGTCTGAAAGGGGCAATGATGAGCAAGGAAGATGCCTACCCCCTCGCCCAAGCCTAAGGACATAAGGGCTTGAGGAAAGCAATGTCCTCAGCGGACAGCTGGGTTTCCATTAGACCAAGAAGGTACAGGAAACAGTCAGAGGAGAGAGCATATAAGGAATTTTGCTCATGAAGGACCATGAATTCCTGACCAAGGAAGGGTTTCAGGAGTTGGGATAAGGTAAGAGAAAGGTTCAGAACAGGAGATGTGGAAAGCCTTATGGAAATTCGAGCGAGGAGATGAAGGATATCCTGGGGCTTCTTGCAGGGACTGACACAAACAGAGAGAAGGTGCACAACATGATTAGACCTGGTGGACCCAAGGCACTTAGCAGTGGCAGGCTATGTGTGTGGAAGGATTAGGAAGCGCAGATGTCTGGGCCTCTCTTGACTCCAGCTGATGGAGGCAAGAAGGGCTGGAGAAGCCCGAGTCTCACTCTGAGCACACGGGCCTCCTTCCAACACCAGCAAGGAGGGGCAGGAGCTTTGTATGTCTGTGGAACACGGGACACTACACAGATTGAAAATTATTATGACAGTATAACATATATTACAAAAATTTTAAAGACATATTATAATTGTTAGACCTTTCTTCCTGTTCTGGTAACAAATGTGTCAATACAAACCAACCTCCTCCCTGGTAGCCTGGGGAACAACCTGACATAAGAATGAACAGAAAAGGCAACACACACACACACTCACACATACTTACAACCTACATACAACCTATGTATCATATCTGCCCACCCTATAGACCTTATATGGTTTCTTATATACCCACCCTACAGATGTCTATAGTTTCTGGGTCATTGCTTTCTTCCATCTATGCAGCAGTTTTCCTGGCTCCAAACAATAAAAAGGTATCCCAGGTTCCCTAGAAACCTTCTTAAACTTCCTTATTATTACAGCATGTCTCATGGATTAGGGTCTAGGTTGCAACTGGGTTTTTTTGGTTCCTGAAAGCCACAGTGTGCACCAGACTGCTGCCATTTGGTGAGAATATATAATCAGGTGTAGACCCTACATGATTACACAGTCAGTTCTTGAACATTCCAAGCACTCTTTGCTTTTTTAGTCCTCCATGTTTGTCCCCCCCTTGGATTACATCATAGCTCGCTAAAGTATAGCAGGAAAAAAAGGGGAAAGCAAAAAGAGTTCACATTAATTGCTGACTACTGCTGTTTGAGGAAGGCTAACATAATATTTGGAATATCAATATGAATTAACTATTGCTTCTTATTGCCAAGGATGGTCAAGAATTTACTGTCGAGTTTGGAAACAATAAATACAGAAACATTTCTGGAGCCAATAGAACCACATCTGAATCCAACACGCTCTAGTAAGCAGGAAGGATTCCGAGTGATTATGAGGCAACTATAATGTCAATCCCTGACATTATAAGATTGAGGGTTTGATGCATAGTCAGTGCCGAGACCCTAACAATTAAGATGCACAAACTTGAATGTAAGGCCGGGAGAGAGCAGAGAGACGAGCTTACCTGGGTCTTTCTGTTCTCCCAATTTGTCTAGAATGTTGAAGGAAATGTCGAGGTACTCCCTCTGGATGGCACTGACGGCAATCTTCCTCTGCTTCCTCTGCCTGGGGACAATCTGAATCTTAAATTCGGATTCCTCAGTTCCCTCCGCCTCAGTCTTCCTCTCGGGATTCTGTTCCGTATCCGATTCAGCACTGGTGTCGGGCTTCTCACCTTCTGTTGGATTCTCAGCATCTTCAGGGACTTTGAGGAGGACAGTTTTTGCCCCTGAACTTGGCATCAGCCCATCGGGCTTCTCCTCCTCCATGCTGGGCTCGGGATTATCGTCCAGTGACATCTCGGGGAGAGCAAATGACTTCTGAAGGAGATCTCGTTTTTGTTTAAGCGTGAGCGGGCTGCCACAGGGAAACTCTTGCAGCTCCTCTGGCTTCGATAACTCTTCAGAGTCCGTGGGGTCTTCCAGAGCTATGAGAGCAAAGTCCCTGTCACCTGCTGACTGATTATTTCCTGAGTCCTTAGAAGAAAAGTCTTTAGAACAATCCTCCACACTTACTTGCACAAGGGGCGTGGTGCTTAGGCTGAGGACAGAGGGGTGGCTGGGGATGGAGGGGGAGGAGGCAGCGTTTTTACCAGAGGCACCATCATTTCCTTGCTCCATGGCCTCGTCTTCTTCGTCACTCTCTACTATTCGGAGAGGGGGCAGAGGCTCAAACACAAGAGAGTCGCTGTCAGATGTTGAGAGCATGGAGTGTTTTTCAGGCCCAGAGGTTGAATCTGAGGACAGGTCTATCAGATCTAAATCCTCTTTGGGAGCAGGCTTTAGTGGGGAATCAACTTTCACCTCGAACGTCTCCATGCAGTTTAATCTGACTTCTGGTATGACAGGCCTTCGAGTCTCTTGAAAACCTTCCGTAGCCGGGTTCTCAGGGACGTCAGTACTGTCGGGCCTCGTAGCCGAGTTCTGTCTCGGATGCCCGTGGCCGTGCTGTCTTTGCATGACATAAGCGGCATGGGGAGGCCTATCTGTGTCACACCGGTCTATGCAGGACTTCCTGCGGTGCTCGTCCAGTGTGAACAAGAGGGAGTCTGCATTCCCTATATCAAGAGACTTTTGTTTTAAAGAGCGTAGCTTTTTTTTCTGAATGCTTTCTTCTCTCACACAGTGTAGAATGCTGTCTTGCAATGCACCCGTTTCTCTATATTCAGCCAGTTCTATTTCACCTGATTAAAACAGAAAACGCTAGTACTATTTTACTTGGAGATTTCTCCATTTTTTGTCCCCCTCATACTTGGGCACACACTTGGCATAAATCATAACCACAGTCCCAGCCCCACCAGAAGGCAAAGCTGACTTTCTGGCCAAGTGTTTGTAATGTTCATTCTAATTTCAAAAACCAGAAAACTTTGGATGAAAGAACCCAAAATGGCAGTTTAAGATCTTATTTCCAAAATCAGGCCTCGGGATAATTCCTCAGCTCAATTCATTTGTGCTCAGGAGAGGGGATCGCTTTTGGCTGAGGCAGATCTGGGAAACTGTATTCAAATTGTGTGGAACAGAAGCAAACATCTGACAACAAATCAACTCAGGCAATGGCCCTCTGAGACGGTCATGATGGGAACGATGCATCTGTCAATTCACGTATATATATAAACGTGTATATATATATACTGTTTGTGCATACATATATATAAAATCAACGGTATTAAAATGCGTAGTAACATAATAAAATTAAGATTTCACCCCAAACAAACGGTAGAGTACAACATTTCTGCATAAAATTACTAAGAGGAAAAAATTCATACTTCTCTGAACATTCATCTCAACCGGCTGATATTTCACCATTTTGCTGCCGCCTATCCTTTTCAATCTTGCAAAAAAAGTTTGAGACTCTTTATTGCAGGGTCCAGTAGGTGTATCATGAATATCAGATTCATCAAAAACACTATCTTCTTCTAATTGGGGAGAGAAAGTCAAAATTACACTTGAGGCGTTATTCTCTCTTAGGCTGTGTCTACACAAGCATTTCAATGAAAGCATTATGGAACAAAGGCTGGGGTGGTTTCTACACCAGCCCAAGTCTAGCCACGGCCTGGTATTTTCTCCAGGCATCAAATTATCCATATGTTGAACACAGCAACCTGTTAGAAGGTTGCCTCTCATTTTCCATATGACAATTGGCAGCATTTTCAAGAGAGGCATCTCAATCTTCCAGTAGGACCTTCATGGGGAAATTTTTTCAATGCACTTAAAACCGAATAATATACATGTCAGGAATCTGTGACACTCCTTGAACTTGCCTGCTTTTTGGTCTATTTTCAGGTTAATTTGGCAAAAGAAAATTAAATTAAATGAGTGGACCTCATCCTCTCCAAAAATATATGGCTTCCTGGGATTTGAGAACTGGCATAGACACAGCCTAACAGTACATGCACCTTACACTTTGTGAATGCAAAATACTGTACTCTACATTTGGTAATGAAACACACAACACACAGAGAAAGCTTAGAAAAGCCACTGGTCATCCCAAAAGCTCCACAAATGATAATGGACTGAAAAAGTAAACAAAGAAAAAGAAAAAAACAGAAAATAACATTTCCCCCAATTAAAGTAAGACTCTTCTCTGAGGAGTTTGCCACGTGTAACTATTATGAATCCTAGAAAATCTCTTTGACTCTTACGACCCAGAGGCTCCATAAGCAAACCGGTCACTTAGGGTGTCTATCAAGCTTATTTCTAGTCCTCTTCTACTCCCATTTGGCAACTTTTAAATCAAAGATAAACCCTAAAACACATTAATGAGGAAAGGGTTGCTAGGCTACAACCCATGAAGTTCACTTAATAAAGTTTCTTCTTTCATCCTTTGGAAAGCCCAAAGCTATGTACAAAGCAGCAAAAAAAAAAAAAAAAAGGCTACAAAAATGCATTTAATACCACAATAAACATAATTAACCTACTATTCAAGTTGAGGATCACTAAAATCGTAGTATTTGGCCTATATTTTTATCGACCTATATGACAAAATAAGGCTCAGGCGTGATTATGATTATTGAAGGTTTCTTGAGTGTAAGGGAGCACAAGCATAGAGTTAGGCTTTAAGGGCCGATTCTGTCCTCACACACAAGATACTACAGGAGCCCCCCCTAACCAAGGGCGCCTTTCTGCAGTTTCAGTTACCCTCAGTCAGCCGCGGCCAAATATTACACACGATCAGATATTCTGATAGAGAGAGAGACCACAGTCACATAACTTTCATTACAGTATATTGTTATGACTGTTGTGTTCCATTATTAGTTGTTAATTTCTTACTGTGCCTAATTTATAAATTAAACTTTATCATAGGTATGTATGCATAGGAAAAAACAGTATATATAGGGTTCAGTAGTATCTGTGGCTTCAGGCGTCTACTGGGGGTCATAGAAGGTATCTCTCATGGATAAGGGGGGAGTACTGTAGAAGTAAATGAAATCTGAAGCAGTAGATGTTAAAGTATCATACTAATCTTTTTAGTCAAATAAAAAATGTGTTAATGATTAAAATGGGGTAGAAAACTCCCAGTGAACTTGCACAACGATGAAAAGGCCTGTCAGATTCCCAGGTTTCTGGGGAGATGCAACACAATGACCTGTTTTATTTCTTAATTCCTTTTTAAAAATATTCTCCTTTGAAAAATACAGTTTTTCGAGGAAACAGTTATATGATTTCCATTACATAACTTTGAAATAATTCTCAAAACGTACTGAACGAGAGAGACAGAAAGACTTCCAGATGGCTCCTCCCATCTAGAAAGCTTGGCCCAGACACTGAGCCCACACTGAGGACATCTATAGTTTAACTCAATCTACCCAATTTCCCAGAAACCAGGACCTTAGCTGGTAGATAAGATATTCTTAAGGAAGGATCTGAACGGTACCAAAACTTAAAGAACTTAGTTCTCACAGTTCTCTCTATGGCCAACCTAGACATCTGGATCTTTCAGCAATAAACGAACAGTGGAACACCAGCTCCTACGCATCCTACTGAAGTATTTGCAGAGCAGTTCTACCAAATCAGAATCTACTAACACCACAAAAGGGTCATGGGGCACTTGGCTTTCTCCCAGGATTGGATTAGATGATGTCACCTTTTACACGTCTAGTCACCCTGTGACATGCACTAAAGACATACGCCTTGATTCTTCAGGTCTCACCCGAAAACATCCAGGCTGGAATTTTACTCTATCTAAAGTTTCACTCTGCTGCCTCCTTTGCAAAAATAGCTATCAACATAAAAAGTGTTGATATTGGATATAATTTGAACCTCTGCAGCAAACATGTTTCATTTTAGTTTCCTTAAATCAATTCTTATTGAATAAGAAGGCTAGGAAAAAGCACTTTAGCAAATTCAAATCTGTGAGCACAAAGTTTAAGAGAAAACCAGAGACAGATAAGATTATGGCTCCACTGAGAGCTGACCAATATTTACGTCACGGCCCAAAGCAAGAAGCTTACAAAGGCTCCTTAACCAAACAGCAGACAATATTTTACAAAATATTATTCTTACGAAATGGGCTCTAGAAGCATATCAATTATTTCTCTTGAATGCTCATTTAAAAAATTAAAGCAGCAACATTCATGGGAAAGTTAGAATATTAATGAAGCAGTAGGTGTTTTTTTGACTCCAGAATAATGTCTAGAGGCTCTCCTCTATCTCCTAAGAAAAACATTCTCCATAAATGTATAACGTATTTAAGCTGAGTTTGGGAGAGAATTGAGATATGCAAAGTACCTTTTTCTTTTTCGCTGTATCTGCTTATGTTACTGTTGTCACTGTACAAAGGTCCTGCCGTGGCATGGGGCTTGCAGCTATGATACTGGGCATTGAGAGTATTGACTGTTATGTGAATCAGATGCAGCAGGACCTTGCTGATATCACAGTCTCGATATGGATACTGCTCAATAAAATGGAGGGAGAAAAATATAAATGGTTATTTTGAAGGGTAAGTTTTTCCACTTGATCTTGCTAGATATTTTTCTCAGTATCTCTTGGGGATAAAAAGAAATATACAGAAAAGCAAGAACATAAATTCCTATCATGGCCTTATTTTGACAAGGGACCATATTCCCTTCCTCTTGCACCAAACCACAGACAGCAATGCATGCCGGTTCTTGGTTATAATTCCTTTCAAGAAAATTACCTGGCATAAACATTTGGTGTATGAATACAATTTTAAGTATTTTCCTTATTTTCTGACATAATTAATACATAGATAAAATATGAGATTCTGAGCATAAACAGAGATTGTTGATCAATATCCTCCAATTCATCATTTTTTGTTTTAAACATCTGCAGAGTATACACTGGTATGGTCTCCATTGCTATTCTCATTCCAATGGCTCTACTTCTCAACACTAACTGTACAGCATGGTTCTTCCTTTGAAGGTCAAATTACTATCCTACAAAATTCTCAACTTAGATCTCTGAAGTGTTCTCCTCTAGAAGAATCATTCCACCCACAAAAGGAGTGACTACAGCACCTCACCTTGTAAAGGATGACAAGCAAGGCTTTCAACCACATCTGCCTGATGTGAGGCTTTAGGGACCAGAGGGAACAACGAGGTGGCTGTTGGAAATAATGCCGTAGTTGAGGACAAGAGCAGTATTTGAGCACCTGAACCACCAAGGGGAGAAGGTGTTTTCCCAAGTTAATGTTATAGTCCATAACCTGAAACAGGAAAAAAATTAATAACTGAGGGAAAAATATAAAGAACACATAAAGCCAAAAGGAAAAATCTGAACCATCAAAACATAGGCAAAGTATTTAAAAGGCATGTTGCCCGCAGCTGCAAAGGGCAAGGAATGACAGGTACCGCCAAGGCTACTTGGTTGTTTACGCAATCAAAGTTTCTCGATAAAGGGAAACAGAACAAGGAGCAGGGATAAAGGGGAACAACAAATTGGTACATAGAACATCCACACCACAATCAGCCGGGGAAGTCCCAATAGTTTGTAAGGCGGGTGGGAGCGCCGATTGTCCAGGTCTGAGGCAAAGCGTCTTTTCCTCAGTGAGACTTCCCCAGCTGATTGTGGTGTGGACGTTGTACGTACCGATATGTTGTTCCCCTTTATCCTTGCTCCTTGTTCTGCTTCCCTTTATCAATAAACTTTGATTGCTTAAACAACCAAGTAGCCTTGGCGGTACCTGTCATTCCTTGCCCTTTGCGGCTGCGGGCAACAAGGCATTTCACAAAATATTAATAGTAATGGCCAGTACATATAAAGCAGGAAAAGTCCAACCTCACAAGAAATTGTAAAACTTATAAATTAAAATAGTTTTAATCTACTTAATTATCTTATTATCTTTTTAATTTATCTACTTAATTAGCTGTTGAAAATAAAATTTTATCTATTAAAATGTCCTATTAAACTGTTAACTATAATTAAACTAGAATCAATGAAAACACGTAGTATTGGTAATCATGTGGAGAAGTGGGCATTCTCAGACACTGCCAGCAGGAGTATTTACTCAGTATGGCCTTTCAGAAGAGCAATTTAGCAATATGTATTCAGAAGAAAGAAAAAACACATCATCTCTAATACAGCAATTAAATATAGCCTAAGGAAATAATCAGACAAATGATCCAAGAGATATGCATAAAGATATCCAGCATTATAATCACCCCAAATTGAAAATAACTTCCATATTCAACAATATGGAATTAGTTAAAAGATTGTTTGTATGACAACAGAATGCTGTGTAGCCATTCAGTAGAATATGATACAAATTTGTTTACATGAAATGATGTTCATAATAAATTTTAGGTTTAAAAAAGGTTACATATATAACAGTATGTATAATATGATTCCATTATTGCAAAAAATACATGTGCATATACATATACATATATTTATACATATACACACATATGTATGTATGCATTTATATATGAATGTATGTAAATTTGGAGCCAGCAGTATACGCCAAAATGATAGAAAGCTATTTTTGTCATAGGTTTCCTGGAGATTTGTATTTTAATTTTTTGCTTAGGTTTCTAAAATAAATATGCATAATGTGGATTTAGAAAGAGAAGTGAGGGAGAAGGGGGTCGGTATCTGACATGGTGTATCCTCTCTTTATCACAGATAGCTGAGTGGTGCTCCGTCTAGTTATCAGCATCAGCAAGAGACAACTACATAATACTGCTCCCATTTTGCTTATCTGTGTTCATTACATTATAGTCTCTTTGAGCTAATTGATAGCAGCTACCATCATTGAGCTCCTAACATGAGACAGGCACTGATTAAGGTGCTTTCCAAAATCTTCTCTCTAATTTTTCAAAACAAATCTGTTACCAATGAGCAAACAAGCAGAGGATGTCTAAGGCCGTAACAGTTAATAACAGTGGCAGAGCTGAAATTCATATCCACGTCTCTCGACCCCCAGGTTCTACACCCTCTGCAGATTGGTGCAGCCATTCTGGACAGTGAAATTTGTGGCACTGGTCAAATTAGGCATACATATATGCGGTGATCCATTAATTCTGCTCCTGAATCCATATCCCAAAGGAATTCTCACCTTGGTGGATAAAGTGCATGTACAAGGATGTTCACTGATGAGCTGTTTGCAGTAGTGAGGGGTTGGGAGCAATGTGAGTGTCCACCATTGGGGGATTGGATAGTTAAAGCATGGTAAATATACAGCATGGCATACAATAAGTTAAGAGTAGCAGACAAACATGGAAAAGCCAATGATGATAATGTGACATGAAGTAAGTTGTATGAGTAACTCAGATCTCCACTTGAAGCCAAAAAAGAGAAAAGGATTAAAAAAAACCTCACAAACAAAAATTCACACTCCCTTATTGTTTAATGGGTAGAGTTTCAGTTTAGGATAATGAAAAAGTTCTGGAGGTAGATAGTAGTGATGGTTACATAACAATGCGAATATACTTAAAGCCACTGAATTGTCCACTTAAAAATGGCTAAAATGATAAATTTTATCTTACGTGTTTTTACAAAAAATCCAATACTCCTTTTATGACATCAGGCTGCTGAGTCTTACTCATCTTTAAATTCCCCTCCATACAACCCTGCCTAATAAAGTAACTTGCACAAGCCTTTATACTGAACCGATGTTGGCTAAATGGAATCTAATGACTTGCTTCTATTAAAAGCCTAACGGCGTGACTCCTGAAAGCTTACACTTACTTGGGCAATTCCTGCAATAAATGCATTAAAGCAAGTTGACAGGCGCATTTTTTGAGGTGCAATCATGAAGCAGCCCTCCTGTTGGTCATAGCCGAGCAAGACATACAGGTGCCGCTTGACCGTGTTGAAGGCCTTCGCACTGCTGATGTCTGACTCAGCGCTGCTCTCATCCTTGGCCATGAACTTCATGAGCACCGTAATCAGCTGGTGAACTGTCTGGTGGTCGATCCCAGCATCTTCTGGGAGCAGGTCCTTGATGGTGTTGTCATTCTCAGGGGATTGTTGTCCTGTCAGTACAAGAAAGGCCATTGGGGGGTGGCTCCCCCACAAGTAAGTTTACACTAAAATCTCACTTATTGATAAAGCACCGTTATTTCTGCTTTCACTAAATATTTAAAAGTTCTGTTCTAGACAAACTTAAAGGCATAATGTGGCCTAGTAAGCAAAGCATTAGTCCAGAGGTGGAAGTTACTGTGTTCATCAATGACCAAGTGCTTTGGGAGCAATAGGGAAGAGAAATAAGTATAAGGCACTATAAAGCAAGGTTATCTGCAGACAACAAGACAAATAACTAAGCAAACTTTGCATTTAGTGAATTTTTAAATATCTTGGCAAAGTTTTTCCTCAGTGATAAAGAAAGATAAGTTTCCCTTCCAGCTTTGTAAAATAAGCATGTAAGAATAACCACAAAAATAATATTCTAAAATCCACTGAGCAGAAAAACATCCAGTGGGTTATTTTGTTTAAATTATCGCAATTCAGTTATGTTCATAAATCAGCTAGTGCAAAGAGTTTTCTTTTCCAAATCCTGAGATATTAGCAGTGTGTACTCTTTGAATGATGTAGTCAAAATTATAAACAGCAAATTATCAGGCCTGCTGCATGTAATGAGAAACATACAGAGGGAGGGACACACACAGAAAGAAAGAAGCATGAACTTTTAAAAACAGAGAGAAAGACCACATGAAGGTGAGCTGAAAGTTCACATGGAAAGAAAAAATACCTTAGCCCTCGACTTACTGTTAAGCTAAGAAATAATTACATCTGAGCAGCTCCCTAACATTGACTTTCTCTGTTATTTTTCAAAGTCAGAAATTATACCCTGTCTTCCCTTGTTTTTCTGCCTCTGCTGATCTGGTTTAGTTCAGGCCTTTTGGTAAAGGAAGACTAAGATTTGTTCCTCTATACTTATGTTTTGGGGCTTATTCAAAACACTCTTTGCGTGTTTGTCCTTCGTTTGACAAGCAACGTCAGAATTTCTAAATTAAAGACAAAGTTTTTGCCTGGTGGATTGGATCCGCACACCAGCATTCTCGTCTGTCATCCTGCGAGGAAAAGTTCTACTAAATGATGACAAGCTTTGGTTACAAAGCATTAAAACCAAACCTTGATTATATCCATTGTAATTATGGGATAAAGGATACAACAAAGAGTCAGGTAGTAATTTATATCTGTTAACTCCTCAACTAATTTGGCAAATTCTCAACCTTCCAGGACACAGCCAAGAGAAGCAAGATAGGAGAAATGTTTCTGGGGACTGTGGAAATCAGCGTCTCAAGCCCAAGCACTTTTCTCTGGAGCAGTGGCGTGAAGGTGATGTCAAATTCAGAATTTACAAGTTTAGAACTGCGCATAAGGTAACAAGCCTGGTTGCCTAGTTTTCCCCAGATGATCATAAGAATGTTGCTCTGTTCAAAAGTGATATCTTGAGAAGGGATGGTTGATAGTGAGTGAAGAGGCAGCTGAATTAACCAAGGCTAGGAGCCTCGAATGTAAGGGAAAACATGGACTAACTTCAATATGACCCTAGGACATCAACCACATTTTCTGTCTCACAGAGTCTGTTCATGAAGGAATAAATATGTGCAATGTACTTTAGAGAATTTCTTACCAAGAATTACTCAAGTAAAACCTAAGGATTTGTTTATTACAGTGTTTCACATGCAGAGAGGATCAATAAATTGTTAACATTATCATGATTTATTAGGCATGCATCAGCCAGCAGAAGAAAAAAGCGATATGTGTGGAAAAGCCTCTTTCAGCAAGAGGACAGAAATGTGAAGCATCACTGTATATTGTAATTAAATTAAATGTCTGAAATAGATGATCAGACCAAAAGCAACACCCAAGCAAATCCTCATAAAACAAAACAGAAAATGTTTAGAGAACTATCTTTTCAGCATTGAAAAATACTTAATCTCGATTTTTTTTCCCTCTAGAGTATTTACAGCTAGAAGGAGGTTATTGCTTTAGGCGAGCTTGGACCAAGAATGTGACAAGCGTGGGAATCTAGGCTCCCTGCAGGATTCAGCGTTATTGCAGCAGCAAGAGATGGCTGTCACCATACAGCTTCATTCTTCAATTCACTTAGCGCTGGGGGGTGAGGGTTAAGAGAGCACGTGTCACTCAGGCCTACTCAGCCACCTCCAAGTCCTTACTGGCTTGACTCCAAAGTCTCAAAGTTAAAAACGGAACTAGGGAGTGTTTGAGAAAGAGTTGCACCTTTATTCTATAACCCTGAGACTCTAAGGGCCTCAATAAAGAAGGGGAGCTCCAGGCAAGGCCCAACAAGGACACTGCCTCCCCCATTTCATTCTGTCCCAGTTCAAGTCTAGAAAATCAGACTTCATCTTTAAATATTTCAAAGCTCTTCTTTCTATTTAAGTAGACATGTATTTAAAAAGTGTGTAACCTTAGCTTTTCCCATCAAATCATATTTTCCTAAAGACTAAGTATCATGTCAAAAATGCCCTGTTCTCTCTTTAGATGTGTCTCCACTGATCTTCAGTGCTTTAGCTGAAGTTTGCTGCTCTGACTTTGCTTTCCCTGAACAGCCAGTAATGAGTGATCTGTACCAAATCATTAAATGTACTGAAAAAACAACTAGTTAACGGAACCTTTGCGTAAAGTGAAAAAAATAGCTTTCCATTGCAAAAATTTACTCCCCTAGGTGTGGGCTTTGCAAGTCTGTGCCTTGGATATTACTCCTCTTTAAAATAGTGCAAGCTTGTAAGTGGTACACTCACCAAAAAAGAAAAGTTATCTTAATCAAATCCCTAAGAAAAATGAGCTTAGAAAAGCTGAAATTTTCTTTATTGATAAAGACAATACTACTGTTTTAGTTATCTATAAAGGGAGTGAAATTTCCATTTTAAAACTACATGCCTGCAATGTTTTCTCTACAGTGTGACAATTAAAACACTAGTTTTGAATTCTAGTCTATGAAATTCCTATATCTGTTTTAACCTTCAAGATTTAACATGTTAAGAGATTTGACTTGATCGTTTCTGAAAAGAAGAATATAAGCATTTTTATAATCATGGAGGCAGAGCGATGCCTGCCATCACTTTAACTTGAACTGGGGCCGTCACACTCTGTCCACAGAGTGGCACAACTGAACTGAAACCCCACGTTTATTTTTTCAGGTGATTTGAAACCAGGCAGGATCAGGATCTGCTTTTCCAGACTTAGCTCCTCTCACTCCACCCAAATGCTCAACATTCTAATAGGCTTGGCTACTAGTGAATCTCATCGCGTCTTTGTGTCTTTGCTCATGGTGCTCTCTTCACCTTGCAAGGTGGTCCTTCACCTCCACCCCCAGTTTTATCCTATGGATCTGGTTTTCAGACGCCATTCTTATTGCATATGCCCACCCTCCTCTCAGCAATTGGATGTGATCCCTAAATTCTGCAAATCTCCAAAGACAAGAAAAGGAGGAAGATGGGAGGTAGGAAGGGAAGAATGGAGGAAAACTTCTTTAGCATTTCCTAACTCTCATGTGGCAAATAACTATTAAGTAAGGGAGGACTTTTTAAGTATGCATTTGCCTTATTTCCCCTGTAAGAAGAAAGGCTCCTTGAAGGCAAGTGCTATGTCCTGTCCATTTTTATATCCCTCAAAGAATATGGGGCAGTGTCTGACCTATAGTTGATGCTTAGTATTCATAAATGTCTAAGTGCATTGAACCCAAATAAATATTTCAGATCTTGTCTTCTATATAGGAGAAAAACTGATGAAGTCCCCAAACAGCAAGGAAGTGGCAAGGGAAATACGGAACATTCCTCTGTATAAGTCGACTCACTGACCTCTCTGTCAAACCAATACGTGACAATCAGATAGAGGAAGGAAGGAGCCCTTCCACGCACTTTCTCTGCATTTGAAGCCGATGATCAAGCTCTATGAATGAGGTTGCACTATGTCGGTAGTTCTGGTTACACCACCTCACTGCTCTCCCTAGCTCACTAACTCAACTGAAAGCTTCATTCACAGCAATTCTGTTGTGTGCGCACATCCACAGAAGGGCCATAAAGCTGGGCCAGCCACTAACTCCCTCCCTCGTATGCTCCCCATCCCTGCCTTTGCCTCTTGCTATCCCACATCCTATCACCGTGCGTTTATATCCCATCCACTAGGCAAGGCCTGGCTGAACAGCCACCTGTACACAAGACCGTCCCCATGGCCTCTAGCTCTCTTCCCATTGCATTTGACGTGAACCATCCCGTAGTCCCATCACTTTCACTCTAGATGAGATTTACTCATTGCCTACTTTATCTCCCTTACTTTAAGCAAGTCCAGAGTATAAAAATTTCCGATGTATCTTTGCACTTTTCATATTTCCTAGTACAGCAGGTGCCCAATGAGTGCTTGTTGAATGGAAACTCGTTTCCCAAAACGATCATGTCAAACAAAAGCATTCCTATAAAAACAACTATACTCTTTGGATTTAATGATCAAAAGGTATTTTGCAAGTTAGCAAAGAAGTAAATTATAAACCATCTCTAGAAAGAAAAAGAGAGAGCCCAAAGAGAAGTAATTTGGAATTTTAGGCTGGGACATTAAGAAGAAGGCAAGGAAAGGTCAACATAAGAGAGTTACACCAAAGCTACCTAGCATTGGGCACCTTCTCTTGATACAAATTCAGACCAAGAGATCTCAAGATTTCTCTGCAGGCTGGAATAGAACTGAGAACATCCATGTCCCTTGAGGAACTGGGACAGCTCCACACCAATCTGCGGGTCCTGACTGGGACGGTCCTTTGGTGATTTGCATAAAAATGCTCTTTATAAAGAGGTACTATACATATATGAAGTATTATTATTATTTACCTACTATTGTTTAATTATTCATTCCAGGGGATGAGCAACAAGATATAATTCAGCTCTTGTGTTTATAAGGTTGATATCATTTGTTCAGTTTTGTGCTGTGATACCATAACTACTGCAATATATTCAATTAATATTCAACAGGTGTTCTGAATCACCAAAGACAAAGAATTCCTGGTTCCCACAGCATCAATGAAAATACACCTTATATCTAATTATATTTATACCCATTTCAGATTAGCAGGTGAGACTGTATATTTCATCAATTAGGATTAAATGCTGAGCTCCTGCTAGCATTTACCACCCATGCCTTGCAAGAGAGATCAAGACATCTGGTGCGAGACCCAGATCTGTCACCAATAAGCTTGTGAAACTTGTTCCTTTCTGAGAACCTCTGTTTCCTTTCCTGTAATGAGAATATTTACATATCTCTAATGTTTCAGCTATAACAGTTCTATGAATTTTCTATATACACACAAAGCCCTTTGATTTGACTCATAAAAGTCACAGAGAAATGCAGCTCTTCACTAGCTTTGCAGAGTGTACCTTCTATATAAGGGTATTTCTGTTGCAAAATTTGCCGTGGGTAATATGTGAAAGCTAAGATCAGGGAGCCATAAACTGTAAATCCAATGCCAAAAAGTTCAGCCTAAACAGCAATTAAAATTAAGTCTTGCTGCATAATTAAAGGGAATCTGCTTTATTTCGGGCCTAATCAATATGAGGTCTTGCACAGAGGAGCTCATTACTTGCACCAAACAAAAGTATGTTCGTTAAGTAGCAAGTTCCTTGGGTTCTATTTAATTACTATCTTAAACCATCCCATACAATCTTACAATTATCCTGGCAGGTCTTTGCTTGCAAATTAAAATTTTCAGCGTCCAGCAAATAATAGTGTCCAGTAAATACTAATGCAAAAATGAAAAACTAGTTTGAAATTGCCTTATAAGATGAGCCAGCTTATTTCCAAATCAAAGCAAGTTTTGCTTATGGTGGTGGTGTGTAAATTATCTTTCCAGAAGTTTAGCTTTATATTTAATTTTTAAATGCTGTTATCTGCCCCATTTTCCCACTGGGCACTTTTTCTGGGACAATTAGATGCCTGAAGGCTTTTCTTAACTTCAAGAATCGTATGTGCATGTTTACCAAAGAGATGTCAGAGGACTCCTTTGGTTGGATTGTTAAAATAGGTAATAATAATTAAACACTAGCTTTTCAATTAAGCCCTAAGACAAAAAGAAAAGATGGGGTAAAATAAAGATAACTCGTGGAATTGTCTATGACCAATCTGAAAACACCTAACTGAAGGGCGCCTGGGTAGATTCACATCTGCAGTGAAGCTCAGGATCCGACATTCTTCTTTTTATTCGGTTTTTTTAAAGCCCGGCACAGTTGAGGCTTGAGCAATGTGCAAAACGAGGTAGAGGGACTCTGCCACGTGTTTGCTGTTCCTTTTTTCTCATCAATTTTAAAGGAGCAAATATACTTTGGTCAACATCTGCATTCATAATCCTTGGGCTTCTCTCTCTTCTCCTCCTCTCCCACCCCTAACTGCTTCTCTTTCTAGCGTCCTTCTTATAACAAATAACACACACGTTGTTGAAAGTCTCCTCACTTGGAATTTTCCTTCAGTACCATTCTGAAAAGTTTATCTTAAAATTATTCTTAGATGAAATACCAAATGTTCTATAGCATGACACATAGGTGGTAGTTACCAAGTTTGTTTTGACAAATAAATAGGTATTTGGAAACTTTACAATCTTCCCAAAGAGTGGTGGCAACATCTGTGTAGTTAACATTCAGTCTATAATAGCCTTGCCAGTGTCCCTTCAACCTTTAGGATACTTCATGTTAAATTGTATTCTATCATGGAACATCAAACGATAGTTACCCTGTACTGAGCTGAATATGGTCCTATGGTCCTCCAAACAAGGGAAATCCTTCTTTCTCTGAGAGACAGAAATGCATGCAGAGTTGCAAAGAATCAGGAATGGCTAAGGGGATGAGTGAATGATGGTGGTTCAAATGTATAACCTTTTAAAATGTAAATGAAATGTATGTCTTTCCTATAGCAGATATACATGAACATAATATTTCTATGTGTAAATACACATACAAATATTCGTACTATGTATAGTTCTAGTCATTGGCTCTCTG
The DNA here is from genome assembly GCF_021613505.1 of Equus quagga. Lineage (NCBI taxonomy): Eukaryota > Metazoa > Chordata > Mammalia > Perissodactyla > Equidae > Equus > Equus quagga. The sequence goes on along the minus strand of NC_060286.1, from coordinate 34,870,194 downwards.
GGGAAAAGTGCATACTTGGGTAACATGATGCTTCTCACTGGACCAAAAGTTAACCGGATCAAGTCATCAGTCAGTATTAAGATGGAAAGAACTGCTACATCAGGGGCTCAAACTGTTGAGCATCTGGGGTAAGACCCTTCGAGCTTGCAAATCCTAAGTGTATCACTCTGGTCCAGTTAGAGACACGGTACTCTTTACCTTGTCCACCTGTGATAGGCACTTGTACATGGCCCTTCAACGTCAGAAGTACCCACCTGGAGTCTGTTCAGGTGTCCCACCGAGAGCTGGAGCAGACTGCTCATGCCTGGTCAACCTCATAGCTTAAAAATCAACAACAACTCTATTTAAATAAGCATTGAAAACAACTTGAGTCTAGAAAATATACTCAGTGCTAACGGCATAGGATAGTAGGGGCAAGTTTAGTTTTCCTATTTGTAATTAACATCACATAAAAGATGTTTATGTCACAAAAGGTTTGTGGTTTTATTTGAATCTCAAGAACATCCTTCAATGTTACTTCAATTCTTAATCTTCAAAATTGACAGGTGACTCAATTGACAAGAAACAACAATAAATAAACTTTATGTCCCAACCTGATCCCTTAGATTATAAAAAGGCTGGAAAATTCATATAGAAATTGTAATCTCTTTAATCTAAGTATTGGTTTCTAGGATCTGACTCAGTTTCCCCTGGGGCCTAGCGCTACCACAAGTTATTCTTACATGGCCACCTGTTAGTATCCTTGCTCCTGAAAAACTGGGTTATTGATTGCTTAGAGGGCTTTCATTGACTCTTCCAAAGTTCCAAATGCCACATTTCCACAACTTGTCATCAAAATAGAGGAAAACACAATAAATCAAATCAAATCATATTTATGATTAAAAATGGTTACGTTACATAGGCTGTCTTCTAAGAAACGCCAATGGAAAAGCAAACTTTTCAGCTTCTGACAGGATAAGAAATATGTTTTGTGGTGTTATTTTATTACCTTCACAGCAGTTATTTAAAAATTAAATCACTTAATAAATTTTACAAGTTAGAAATATATTTAAATATACTCATTCACTAACATGGTGATTTAGTTATGAATTTTTAATTATTTGACATTCATGAGCCATTGCTAATCATTAGAGTTCATTTAGTCATTTGGTAATGTGTTCCTTTTAAAAGTGCAATATAAAGAAAGACCTTTAGAAAACAAGTATATAGGGTCTTTTTTTTTTTTAGGTTGGCGATGAAGCTTGTTTTTATTTATAAATTAGCTAGTGAAGTTGGGCAGAAATTCAACTTCTCCTCAGCCTGATTTTTCTTTTCCGTTGCACCATTATTTTTGGTTTGGCTGCCTCTATCATGCATGAAAGGAAAATGCTTCAAATTCCCACTCGACCTCCTAGCTGCCATGGGTCCTGTCAGTCTTACTCAGGAAGCTCTTAGGTTACAAGGCTGGTGGTTCAGATCTTCATACCCTAGGACTTAGGAGCAAATAATTCTTCTATGTTTCATGACAAGCATGAATGGATTTGCTGCCTTCTACATTTCAAAACAACCTACAGGTGGATGAGGGGTTTGCTTCGCCTGCAAACTGGGAAAAGCCACCCAGGGCACTGGCACCTCTGGGTTGACCCTCTAGGGAATCTGAAGGCCAAAGCTGCTGAATGAGCTCAGTTGCTAAACCTGCTACTCTTGTGAACACTCAACAAGACAAGTCAGCCTCAGAAAGACATTAAACAGATTTAAAGGAAGGATGGAAGAAGATACTCAACGAATTTTGGAGGTTAGGGTCTCAGGGAGGGAGAGCGCCCTCTTGGATTCCGCAGGCCCTTTCACACTGTCTCTCAGGGAACGCACGCTCTTCTGGCGGTTTCTTGCAAAACGAGCCCTCTTGATCTTCCACAGTGCTGCATCACTGAGGTTAGCGACGTTGGTCCTTACAGCAGTGATAGCTTTGCCAAAGGAATTAGAGGTTATCATTTTCCTTGACCAGCTATGTAATACACCTAGTTTGACACAATCCATCTGTGTATATTTTCAATATTAAAATATTTCTTTCAAGGATACATGAATCATTCATCTTCCTTTATGATGAGTCTCATATTAAAAATCATGACCATTGCCTCTCATGACGATCACCTATCATTTTTCTGTTTAGACCATAAGATTAAATTATCTAATTTTTATTATCACTGCATAAATAGTTGATTGCCCAAAGTCTTTTCCCATGTATTTAGAGCTACAGGTAACTGATTAATCAGCATGTAAGAGTGAACTTGCAAGGTGCAAACATATCTCACAAAACTGTTCACAAACATCATAAACATGATGATTGAATGATATTTAAGGAACACACAGTCACAAATGGTTATCATAGGTCCTCAAGGAAATGAGGAGTTTTGACTTTGGAATGCCAGAAAATAGTTAACCTATGGATTACTACAGCAGATATTCAGGAAACGTTTGATGAACTGAGTACGTGAAGTTAAGGCGTCCTCCATAACGGGAAGTGAAACTGCATGCAGACTGCCTTCTGCTTAGCTAACAAGCTCAAGGACAGGAGCTGTGACTGTTTAAAGCAAGGTCTTTGTTTCGCTTACTTGTAGGAAAAGGAAATTCTTTGTTGCAATCCAAATGTAGCTGAGCTTCCAAGGAAAGCGTCTCAAATCTATTGACAAAGAACTCCCAGCTCAAAGCAGGAATATCTTGCTTAAGAAAATGCAAGAGTAAAAGTTTGCTCAATATTGTGGGTCGATCTTTAACCACAGTATCAAACTGGAAGTCAAGACAAAGACACAGACCCTGGAGAAGAGGGGGAAAAAAGGAAAGTCAGATACAAACATCTGAGTTACTTCAAAGCAAATACACTAAGTCAGTGAAAGAAGGCAACCTCCTCAATCCATACTTATAACGTAGAATGATCCAACTGATATAATTTTTGATCATAAGTTTTAGTAGGAAAAGAAAATGCAGAAGAGGAGCTACTCCTAATTGTAGAATATCTCTTAAGTTTTGATTCAGAAATCTGAATTAAATGAATATTACTGATTTTCTGATGCATTTAATAATAACCAAATACACTCAAACGAGTGCTTCTTTTTTTAATCTCTGCAGTTTCTATTAGGAAAAACATACTTTCCAAGCTACATTGTAGAATATCCAAGAAGATGGTCTTTAAAATTCCTTTCAATGCTAAATTCCATGATTCTAAAAGAAAGTAAAGTCATCTTGTCTTATTAGAATGTGAGTGGAACATATAATCTTAAAATATCAAGTTGGAATGGATTGAGCATCCATTTCTCTAATATATGTCTACCATTCCTGTTTTTAACTGAATGAAATTTAAAAAACCATAATTCATCCAACTATTCTATTCATTCCTCAGCTCTCGTTTAATAAGTCCCTCCTATATTCCAGACCCTGAGCAGAAGTCAGACATACAACTACCTAGTCTGATTAAGAGCAGCAGAGAAGGACTATCCAGAAGACAACGGGCAATTTTGACAAAGGAGGTGTGGGTCCACATGCAGCAAAACCCTATAATTTTTCAGATCCTGCTCAATTTGCCCTTTATTAGTGTCTTTTACAGAAGAAACCTTACACTGGATTTCAAGGCAGTGTACACACACACACACAGACACACACAGACAGTTAAGAACATAGACTCTATTACGAATCAGACCTGAGTTTGCTCTGCCACTTAATAGCCGTGTGACTCTGAAAAAGTTACTTAACCCTTCTAACCCTCAGCTTCTCTAACTGTAAAATGGGAACACATAAAGTGTTATTGTTAGGGCTAATAAGATAACGCATGAGGGACATCTTCAATACATGGCCCTGGAAACATAGTACCTATTTGATAAATTTTAGCTCTTGCCATTACTTAGCGTTAATAATAATGATATAATAATCAGGTGCCAACGTGGAAAAACAGTAGATCAGGACGCGGGAGGTTCTAGCCTTGGTTTTCGCACTAATTCACTCTGTGTCCTTTGGTAAGTCACATTATTTCTCTGAGACGTACTTCCTTCAATGATAAAATAAAGGTGCCAAATAAGATCAACACACAGCTCTCTCCAGGTCTCATATTCCATGTTCCTTTGGCTTTAATTTGTGCTGTTTCATTTTGGTAGCATGTTTACCTTCTTATGTTTTGCTGTGACTTATGTTATAATTCATCTGATTTCTCCTAGCGTCTAGTCACTAATGACAAGGACTTCCAGCCCTGGAGCCAGCTAAATGATATAAGATAAACCAGCCTAGTTTAAAATTCTGCTACAAAAAAAGTTATACAAGAATCAGATCTGTCAGAAGTGATATCAGCATATGGACAAAGACTGAAAAGCAGGTATAAACAAATAACAACAAGAGGTCTGTTAATAAGGTGTGTTTCTGGGATGTTTTTCCCAACTGAAAAATTTCCACTGCTACCATCATCACCGTCGTCAGTGTTATATGTGTTTATGTGACAAATGGCTCAGTGACTTAAGAGAGCAGAGCAGAGCACTGTCTGCAGAGCAGATAAGACACATCCAAGGCACGTCACCTGCAATGCTGGCCTCTTTATGGTGTCAAGCAGGAGACCGGCCCTGGTGGCCACTGCTGGGTTGACGTCCTCCACAGCTGTCAGAAAGCAGCAGAAGGCATGGGCCAGGGAGTACTTCAGCAGGTGGTTTTTGGTCACTGAGTGAATATCCAGAAATCTACAAATTACAGCCACTTTTTCCACTGCAACATAAAAGGCAGAGGACCAAAGAAATGGCATTATTTAGACAGTCTGAGAACTGAGCCCACCAAGAAAAAGTTAACTCTGGGCCCCCCCGACACATTGATTTTAAATACCAAAAGGAAGTTCTAATGCCACCTTCTCCAGTGTTCCATTTCATCTGTGCATCTGTGTACTCAGTGCAGTATTTTCTGCAGGCAGCCTTGATTTAGTGCTGGGTTGTTGGGGTTTTTTGCATTTTTTTTTAATGGTCTTGCCCTTGTTGAACTTCCAGCTACATGTCAAACTTTTCAGAATGCCTCCATGCTCATTTCTTTGTCTTTTCCATAGAGGTTCTGCAGGCTGCACGGGGAGGCAGGAGGTGCCCACCAGGTCTGGCTCTCGGTTCTGGATCCCCTACTCCACTCTTAGTATGTCACGATGTGAAATGACAACCAGTCTTCCTGGGGCTATAGAAGCCACATATTTCTTCCATGAATAAATGCACCCTTACTTGATAAATTTCTAAATCTCCTGCAAATCTATGTTAAATGATTCCAGCCACTCTTAAAACATAATTTTATAAAAAGTTATAGTAGCTAGTGAAACAATATAGTTCCGTGCAAATAAAGACATTTCAGTACTTTGCTTAAGCTGTTCCAGCAACCTGGAATATTCTTGATATTATTTTCTGCTTATTGACACTCTACCATCCTTAAAGAATCTGCTGCTGAAATTCCAGCTGTTCTCTGAAGTCTACTTTGCCCTCCTAGAGTGGCCTCTCCATCCCATGAACTCCTGCAAAAATACTGTTCATTTACATACAGCATTTATGTGTTCATATATGGCTATATGACTTATCTCCTTTTGTGTTCTTGAATTATATTTATACCTTTATAGTTTCTTAAACTCTTCTTACAAGTTTATATTTGGTCTTATCAATTAAATTAGGAGCTTTTGGAGAAAAGGAATCAGCTCTTATACTCTTTTTATTGTTCCCATAGTACCTAGTACATATAGGATTTATTCAATAAATTCTTTGATTCACTTATTTAAAAAATATATATTAAGAACATATATACAACTAAGAAATCATCCTAGGTACTTGGGAGGAGATGGAAGTAAATGGAAAAATAAATTGTTATGGACTGAATGTTTGTGTCCTCCCCCAACAAATTCATATGTTGAATGTGATGTGTGATGGTAGGACTTTGGGAAGTAATTAGGTTTAGATGAGATCCTCAGGGTGGGGTCCCCATGATGGCATTCATGTCCTTATAAGAAGAGGAAGAGAGATCAGAGCTCTCTGTCTCTCTCTCCACCATGTGAGGAGACAGCAAAAAGGTGGCCAGCCACCTACAAGCCAGGAAGAGAGCCCTCACCAAGAAAGTGAATTGGCCAACACCTTGATCTTCGACTTTCCAGCCTCTGGAACTGTGAAAAATAAATTTCTGTTGCTTAAGCCCCCCAGTCTGTGGTATTCTGTTAGTGCAGCCCAAGCTGACTAATACGTGAATCGTTCACAAGTCTTGACTTCAAAGTCAAGTCAACTAAAACAGACAAGTATAACTATAACTGAAATGTAATATAAAAAGCTGTAAATCCTACTGAGTTGTAAATAAAATGCTATGGAGGATCAGAAGATAAAGAAATGACTTTATCCACTGGGACATCATTGAGGGAACCAAGAAAGCGGAACTCAGTGTGGGCATTTGAAGGAAGATCAAATGGAGGTGGCATTTGAATAGGACCTAGAAGGGAAGACAATTTCAGGTGGAGAGCACAGAGTGGCCAAGACATGGTTGAGGGGAAGCAGGCAGCAATGGCATGTGTAGAAAGAAGAGAGGGAAATGAGGCTGCAAACACTTGTAGTTAGACCATGGGAGGCTCTGAATGTCAGGTTAAGGGGTCTGAACTGTATTCACTAGGCATTGAAAACCCATGAAAATTTTTTGAGGAGAAAAGTGACATAATCAGGGCTGTGATTCAGAAGATTAATCTAGCAACAATCTAATCTTTAAATTGTAATGAAAGAGCATAAACATTTATCTGCTTTATTTGTATTTAAATGCCTATAAAATGTTACCAATACCATGTTGTTTTTTGCTAGAAAATTTTAATCTAATTCCCTACAACATCACGTGCTATTATATAAATAAACCAGCCTCTGGAATTCATGGGGCAGAAAAGGCAAGAACTCTTTGAGGTGGCCAGATGTTAGGGAACTGAGCTCTAAAGTATAATAGTTAACTCACCTGATGGAACTTCCATTTCTTTCCCAAATTTTTGAGACACTAAAATATATGGAACCATTCTGATGAGGCACACTATGGTATGCCAGCCCCACTTGCTGCCCGTTGAAGATGGGAGTCCTAGCAGATTGGGGTGACAGTGAAGCCAGCAGATGTGAGGCCAAGAGAACACATCCACGTTCCTTCCTGACCCTGTTCCTCTGAGAACTTGCCATTCTAAGCACTAGGAAATTGTACCCCTCACTGCACCAAACTTGGTCCCTGATGCTTCAATGGCAAGGGTATAACAGCAGAGATTCTCAAACTTCACCAATTACCAGAAGAACTTATTAAAAATGTAGATTCCTGGCCTCACCCCCTGAAATTCTGACTCAGTAAGTCTAGGATAGGGCCCGATAATCTGCATCTTTAACAAACATTCCCAGTTACTCTGATGCAAGCAACCTGTTAGATTGACGACATAATTTATCATTCAAGCCAGGACCCATCTGAGAGTAAACAAGGGTACAATTAATAAATACACCTGGACAGCAGGCATAACCTGGGACTGTTCTAGGCAAACCTGTGCAGAGTCACCCTACCTAAGGACACTGCAAAATACTATTATCAAAGAAGCCTGGCTAAGTAGAACCACAAAGAACACCAGCAAGCAGGACAATGCCCTTTAAAAACAAGGGAGGATAAAGGAAGGCCAGAAATAGATGTGGTGCCTGGACACCTGGTTTACCTTGTGACCAGAGAGAATTTTTAAGCTAATACAGAGGTACCTGCTTCAAACCTCATCTTCCAGTCCTTGCTGTTGAAGTTGCCATTTATAATTGTCCAGAAGATGTCAGCACCATGAGGAAGTGACAAAGCATGGAGAAGGAGAGGAACAGCCAATGAAGAGAGCTGGGAAAACTCAGATTTGACGACTCTCCACAGGCTGGGGAATCAAGAAGAGCAAAGTGGTCACAGTTATGATAACCTTTCTAGAAAAAAATCCTATTATCTGAATTTATAGGAAATGTGGTTAACAGGTAGCTAGTAGAGATTCTTTTGGTGAAATTACACTCAAGACACAAGACTTTAATCCTCTGATACACTTTTTCTATGCTCTATTCTATTAATGTTTTTTTTAAAGAAATTACTTTCATGTAACAACATAGAAAAATACTTACGACTTATGTTATTTTTTAACATAAAAATTATATATTATAAATTCAGGTATATAAATAAACAATGACTGTTAAATAATACACAAAATTGATATTAGTTATGTTAAGATAATGGGGTAAGTGATTTTTAAAAAATTTTCTTATAGTGAACATCTGGGGAGTTTTGTTGATTTTTTCCTGCCTACCAGCCTTTTCCTCTTATTCTAGCAAAGAACGACTCTCTTTCTATTAAGAAAAGCCTCTCCATCAACTGGCAGGGCTGTCAATCAAGGTGTCCCACCTTCCCTACTGTAAGAGTGATCACAAACCCAGGTTGATCAAAATACTTCAATGCCATGAACAGAGCAATTAGTCTGGGGTGGGCATATGACCCGAGCCTGGGAAAGCCAGAATCCTTTTCCAGGTATCGATATGATCTGTCTCCTAAGATCTCAGGAACAAAATGCAGTGTTGGTCTAGAGCTGCTAGTGAGCTCTTTCCCACCTCACAGGGACAGCCTGCAGAGAAGAAGCCAACACAGATGGAAGCAGGCTAAGTGCTGGGGAGGGAGGGAGAAAGGGGAGGAGGGAGAGAGGGTGCGCGAGAGCCCTAGTAACGTCTCATGAGTACTGGCCATTCCTAAAACCAGACCACTATGGTCAAAATGTACCTCAGCAATTTTAGCTTAAGTCCGTATCAATTTCTACCAGGAAAATTCTGAATATATATTTTTAGTAATAATATATTATTGGCTTCAAATTTTTTACTCAATTATTTAAAGTATGCCTTTTGTTTGTTTTTGTTGTTATTTTGTTTTGTTTTCTATTTGGCTCCAGAGTTAATATCAGAATCAAAACTATTTGTGACTTTTAAAAAACTCCTAATGCACCACTAAGAGGGGGGGAGTGACATACATCTCCATTTACAGAGACCACGGGGAGGTACTTGTGCACTAGAGTTGCTTGTTTCTGAGAAGACATGCTAGAGCTCTGGAATGAAAAGAAACAATTTTCAAACACCACATGCTTCATCTGAGTCATGGAAATCAGACAAATATGGATCTAATCCCAACACTGCCATTAATTAGCTGCATAGCTATGTGTGAATTTCCTAACTTCTCTGAACTTACACTTGCTTCCAATGTGGGTTATATAAAATGAGATGATGCATCGTGCTTGACACATAGTGGGTATTTAAAAACCTCACACTACTGTTATCATTGTGAAGCTAAGGATGATGGTGCTTCCAGAACACAATAATAGACCCTACACAGAATGCAAAGGAAAAGAAGACGTAATCTGTGTCCTTGTGGAGCTTGCAATTTAGATGAAGAAGGCAAACCAGGTACAGCACTGCTAGAAAACCATCTCAGTGACAAAAGCCATGGATTTGGCCAGTCCCATGTGGCTTTCCCAGTTCTCTAAGGCAGCTTTCTTTGAAAAACACAGAGTGTCCTTTCCCCAGATCCCTTCATTGTCCGTCACAGTTTTTGTGTCAAGGTGGTACTTTGAGGAAAAAACCTGGGCTATGTAGCCCAAAGGCTGAGGCAGAGATCCCATGGCACCAGTAATCCATTTGGCTTGGGTTCGTGCCTGGTAGAGGTTGCTTCAACAATAAAAGATGGCCCACTTAGCATTCTCCCTCCCCTGGAATGCCCGCAGCTTCTGCCTAACTCTTGACCCTGCTCCTTCATCACTTTTGCCTGGACTTGCTGCTTGTCTCAGCTGTCACACTGATCCTTTCAGATTAGTCCTACTCTTCCCCACATCCAGGTCAGCCATGCTACCCTTCACCAGCTCCTCCCACTGCATCTGTAGAATCCCCATTTTATTAGGAGGAACGTTCTTTAGACCCTCCACTTATCCCGTAGTATTCTTCTCTACTGGGTTGAATAATGTCCCCATCCAAAAGTATTCATGTCCACCCGAAACTTCAGATTGTGACCTTATTTGGAAATAGGGTCTTTGTAGATGTAATTAGTTAAGCTGAGGTCATGCTGGATTAGGGTGGGCCCTAAATCTAATGACTAGTGTCCTTATAAGAAGAGGAGAGGACACACACAGACACACTGACACACAGGAGAAAGTGACATGTAAAGATGGAGGCAGAAATTAGAGTGATGCATCTACAAACCATGGAAGGCCAAGGATTGCCCTGGCAACTGCCAAAAGCTAGAAGAGGCAATGAAGGATTCTTCCCTAAAGCCTTCGGAGGAAGCACGTCCCCACCAACGCCTTGATTTCAGACCTCTAGCCTTAGAACTGCGAGAGGATGAATTTCTGTTGTTCTAAGCCTCTCAGTTGGCAGTAATGTTACAGCAGCCCTAGGAGGCTAAGGCAGCTTCCCTAGCCTCCACCCTAGCTGAAACCTGACATTTTCCTGGTAACACAATTTCCCCTTAACCCTCTCTGTGAGTCTTCACCCCAGTGTTCCCTGGCTCCAAATGATCCTTGCTTCCCACGTCTTCCTCCAGGCCTTCTCTTACCAACCTCTTTCTTTTGAAACCCATTACATCTACTCGTAGGGCCCTTCTCCATTCCTTGGTGAATATGGTACCTGCTCAGTCTTCCTCCTCACCCAAGCCTCTGCTGATACCTTTAGTGAATCAAGCTCTGGTTTCATAGATCTCCCACTTCCTCAGTCACAGTGGCCTTTATCTCTACTGGCTGAGCCACTGACCTCACCTCTCAAACACTGAGAACACTCAACTTTCCCCCTCTGACCCTGACTCAGACTTATTTTCCCTCTTTTCTATACCCTTCTCCTAAACATCAATCCTCTCCGGCTTCATTGCCTCCAGGCTAGATGAATCCCAGAGTCAACCATTTCATCACTCTGGAATTCCTTGTCGCTCTGATCTTCCACTATTATCAAATCACTAATTCCCACTCCTAAATAAACCCATTGCCCACTTTCTCCCATCCACTCCCAGGCCCTGGAGCATTAGTGAAAAAGAAACACAAATTCCTGCTAACTTGGTCCACCAGAAACTGGTGCTAGCTAACCTCAGCTGGACTTGAAGCTGGCAATTCTTTGGTCATTTCTTGTTGACTCCCCACTGCTTTCCTCACACGGGCTGTTCCATACTTTTTTCCATGTTCCTCAAGCTCCCAACCCAATTTCTATGCCCCCTACCTCTCAGCAGAAGACATCAGCACCTACTATTTTTAAGGTTCAGTCACCTGTTATGAATTCCCATTAACACTTGATTTCTTTTTTCCTCAAAGTCTCTCTCCTTTCAAAGGAAAGAGCATCCCTCCTCTTTTCCACCGTTGTTCTTTTAAAGCATTTTCTTGCCTTCCAGGACCTGGCCCCACCAACCTCTCCCTTTCCTCTGATCCTTTCCCACTGACATAAATATGTTCAGATCTTCTTTATCCTAAAAATCCTTGATGTCACTCCCTTTCCCCTCTAAGTATCTGATGTTTCCCTTCCTTTCCTAACAAACCTTTCAGAAGAAAGTTCTGTGTTGTATCTTTATATTCCTGAAGCCCTTGCAACATGCTCTTTGCACCCCCTTATATGTAAGTGGTTCCCAAGGATCTCTCTTTTCTCCATACTCATGCTGTTAAAGCATAACTCTGTCCCTGTTCATTTTTTTTAAGATTTTCCATAGATCACCAAACATCACTAAAGTCCCCATCTTCAAGGCCCTTCACACTTATGTCCCAACCTACTTCTCCAGCCTCATTTTCCATTTCTCCCCTAAAACCACACCATGCAGCAATAAATAAAACCTTGGTATCACCTAAGTATGCCCTGCTCATTTCTTCTTTCCAACTCTACCATCTGTTTACTTTTGACATTCCCACTTTCCACAAAATGTGCTGCCCATCCCAAATCTCTGCCTGTCAAAATTCTATCATTATCTTAATGCCCACCCAAATGGGATCTGTTCCTGTGCCCTTTTCTAGTTATCCAGAAGTGAGCTCTCCCACCTCTGAACAGTGCACAACCCTCATCCATCACACGTCCCTTGGCTTGAGAGTGACTTATATAGACACAAGGTGACCTTGTATCTCAGTTTATCCAAGATCTTAGTCCACTTTATGCTTATTGTTTTGAGGTTATGAAGATCACACCTATTCACTCTCAAAAGTAAACTAATTCGAATCACAAATTTTGTGGTCGCCTTCTGTATACATAGTATTCAGCCCCTTCCAAACTAGATTGCAAATTCCCAAAGTGCCTAGAATAACAATGTACTTAGTGAGCCCTCAGTAATATCTGTTGAATGAATGAATGAATGAGTAAATGATCAAAAGGAGTAAAGGCAGATAGATCCTCAACTTGGTTTTGTCACCAAGTTAACCTCAACCAACCTTTTCCTTTTTTTTATTACCTCATTCTCTTACATATAAAATGAAGATAATATTTTCTGACTTACTTCCAGAAAGACTGTAACACTCATTTTAAGGTTTTCAGGAAGAAAAACACCATGTAAATCTAGGGCAATATTTTACTATTTTTCTCAAAATGTCTCAGTCATCTCTAAAAAAACACCCTATCAGACAATATGTGGAGAGATTTTAGATGTCTATTATCAGTTCTATTTCAAGTAAGAAATTGAGTCTTTACTCAATTATACTCGGTAAATATTAACTTTAGTACCTATTGACATTTTTATACAGTACACTGTATTCATAAGCCATCTAACAACCAAAAGGCATAATATAATCCTTATTTTGCCTTTTCTATTTCTGCAATATCTAGCAAAGAAAATTACTATTGACATACTTAAAAATTAGACTAAATAGAAGAAATAAAACTAGTTTCTACAAGTGATTAGGCTGCCCTGGCTAAGAAAAATAACCAAATGAGTTGGTAAGTCTTACTCTAACTTTAATTTTCACAGCTAAAACCTAAAATATAAACAAACAAACAAAAAACTTAGGAAGACATACCTTGCAATCAACATATGATCCTGAATGTAGGCTAAAAATTGAGGATGGTCTTTTCTAGCAATGTATAAACATTCTCCATGTAAACAGAGAATCTTCAGGCAATTGAGCATATTAAAAAGAATGTCTGGCTCTTCAAACTTAGCCATTTCCTATGCAAAGAACCACATAGTTACTAAGTTTTCTAAAACAGCAATGCTACCAAACCAAAAATTCAAATATTTCAAAAAATATACCTGGAAAATGGTGTATATTAGTCTCAAAGTGACTGGAAGCTGCTGGTAACAAAACTTTCTTTCAGTATCATTCTTTATTGCTGTGAAGAAATAATCACACAAAGGTTAGCATGATTCCTCCTTTCCCCCACCGCTCATGAACTGATCAAAATCATAAAACCGAGAGGAGTAAAGAGAGATATGGTACATATGAGAAAGTGTTTGTGTAATGTTTTTATTTGCTCTCCAAGTTAGCATATATCCCTTCTATGGTGCAAGTGCAGGAAACCTTCTAGACTTAGGATTCTCAGCTTCCACTTTGCACTGTGCAGTGCATCACGTGTTCCAATGTCTTTGGCTCCATAAAGCGACCCAAGCCCAGCCCTGTGCTCCTCTGAGCAGCTAGTTCTGCTGCTCCCTGGAGGGCCTGGGGCCTGGCTAGGCATACTTTCCTAACTGAAAGGGAGACGAGCAGGCATTGAAGAGCGGTATTCAAGTTGTAATAGCACCCAGCGAGCGATTTATCCCAGGACTCACACAAAAAGGGAACATTTTGAAGAAGTTGAGCATATTCAACAACTACTTGTGGTTTTATCTTCTTGTGAGGATCTCTGAAACCCTCGCTTCTCTTGTGGGAGGTGGTGTTTATGTGCATGAGGCGTGCTAGAGAAAAGGATTCACAAATTAACCAAATGTAGAAATTGGTATAAAATGTTTTCAAATTACCATTATCAGTTTTGGCAATTCCTAGGATCAGAGACAATGGGAGTGAAACCCTCTTGGCATATATACTAAATAGTTTATTGGGGATCTTCCACTCTAATGTATTTTAAATATTTGTTATCAGCATTCAACTCTATTTGGTCTAGTGTGAAAGTTTTAAAAATATTTTTAGTGGAAGACATATCCGACTGCTATAAGAAATAGGTGCCAGGCCCCAAAATGCAGAAAAAGGAAATCTAAAATCTCTAAAAGGAAGGGGAAATCACTGAGCACATGTCAGCTGAGCTCCCCTTCATTCTATGACAGGAGCTCAGGACCAGCGCCTGAAGGCCCAGAAGGCAGAAGCAGGATCGGGGTGCTGAGCATCAGGGAAGGCCGGTCATGGAGGAAAATTAACGGAGGCCTCCCTGAGGAGACAACTTATAACTGTGTCCTGCAAGACAGACAGCAAAAGGAAAACAGACCAGAAGCTTTGACAGGAGGCTTAAGGAGTGTTTGGGGGATATAAATCAAGCAAATGTTTAAAACAACTAGAGTTTAGAACAATTAAGCAAAGAAAAGAATAATGTATAGAAAGATATTGTTTAATTTTAACCATTGTTCAAATAAAATACTACATATAAATAAAAGTTTCAGTTAATTGATTTGTGTGCTATCTTGGGTTTAAAAACTATATTTGCGGGGCTGGCCCCGTGGCCGAGTGGTTAAGTTCGTGCGCTCCGCTGCAGGCGGCCCAGTGTTTCGTTGGTTCGAATCCTGGACACGGACATGGCACTGCTCATCAAACCACGCTGAGGCAGCGTCCCACATACCACAACTAGAAGGACCCACAACGAAGAATATACAACTATGTACCGGGGGGCTTTGGGGAGAAAAAGGAAAAAATAAAATCTTTAAAAAAAAAAAAAAACTATATTTGCGTTAAAGAGTACAGGTTAGAGGATCATAAGTGAAATCCATCCTTCCTTTAGGCATTAATGCCTCATAGAAACACAGCCCTGGGCTTGGGCCTCAGCAAGTAATTAATTCCAAATAACCGGGAGACCTGGGTTCTAATCTCAATCCTGCCACTAACTAGTTGTACAATATTTGGATTTCCAATTCCCAGACCCCCACCCTAGGTATACCCAGAATTGAGGGTGGGTGGGTGGAGCTCGTTCATTTTGTTTGCGTTTCAACTCCTCAGACGATCCTGATGCTCTCTTACAGTTTGGGCAGCATGTTAAGCACAAAGCATAAATTAGGAATGAATAATACGAGCTACATGCCCATGGGCAAGTTGTTCAGTCCATCTGGGATGTATTTTCCTCATCTGCAAAGGAAGAAGGCTGAACCAGATCAGCAGGTTTCAAACTTCTTTTCAAGAGAATCCTTTGTTTGTAGAAAATCTGACTTAGAACTCCAACATATGAAATAGATCAAGTCAGAGCACTCTGGTTGAAGACAAGTGGGCACCTGGGTCTTTATGATTTGCCCCCATGTTCCCATCAATTGCCACCCTAATTAAGGAAGGTCCAGAAGAGACAAGACAGAGCTTGCACATCTCCAAGTACTTGCTGAAAACCAATGAAGTAGGTCATCTCAGGCATTCCTTCAAATTCTCAGTTTCAATGATTGTAAATAGTAGGAGCCGAGATATTCATACTCAACTGGTCATTTATACAATCCATGCAGAAGCAGTTAGTTCCGACCAAGCATTTTGTGGTAATGATGTAGTTACCTTGGTCTGAATAAGACCCCCAGGAGCTACACTGAACCCCACACAGCAGTCACTTAGTAATGTTTGTTCACTGAAGGAATGATGGACAGCCCACGCTTCCCAAACTTTGCTTCAGTGGGTGGGCCACCTGGAAGCCAGCTATTCTAGCAGTTCAAGAGAGTGGAAACAGAAAGATAAAAAGCTACTCAGATTTGCTCCAGGTCCTTACAAATTCCCAGAGTGCCACAGTGCAGATCTAGAAACCAGGCTTTCCCAGAGGCACGTGGGGTCACATCCTAAATTCCCAAAACTCCTTCAGAGTGTGAAGAGCTAGAGTATGATTCTGGCCAGCCTGCTATCTTGCTGTCCTCATTTAGCCCACACAGAGCCTTTAAGCAAACTAGAAAGAGGTGGACATTCCAGCTCTGAGCCAAGCCAACCAGCCTTAGAGCACAAGTTGCACAGCTATACACGGTGAGCCTGTGCAGAGTCCTGGTCAAGCCCCCGGGTGCAGAAGCTGCATGAGCTCAAGTTCCATCACCCCTCTCCCAGAACACTCTGCTTTGGCCAAATGCTCTGAGTAGCTGCTGAGTGTCAGCACCCTTGGCTTTAGCTGTTCAGCCTTGGTTCAGAGTTAACTCTCCATAGAGAACATGATACACCATAAACAGAAAAGTGATCATTTCCACATTAACACGGCAGCTTTTTGTTGATAACAAGCTCCTGCTGCCAGGAAGATGCTCAGTTACCTCTCTTCTACCAGAAGCATATCCTGGATCTGTTCACTTCATAATCTAGGGGGAAATGGTTCATTTGCACACATCTACACTAAGGAAGCCAAGTCTGTACTTGCCCAAGTTGATAGTAATCTAAGAAACCAGTGTGTGAATGTCAGGCCTGTGCAAACTGGGATGTGCACACAGCTCTCCCCCATGAGCCAGCATTCACCTACCAGCATGTTCCATGGGCTCGGTGCGATTTCCTGGGTTCTCCCCATGCTTGGTTGCTGGATTCTCCTCCTCCTCGCCTTCAGGACCAATAATAAACTCTGGTCTGGAGGAAAGGAGGCTATCCTCAAGGCTGTCTGTGGGCTCCTGAAACAAATATGACAAGCAGCCAGATGAGCAGCCCTTGGGGGATGTAAAGAACGGTTCCTCCTGGTTCAAGAAAGATGGACCGAGTGCCCTGTGCTGAGCCCTGGAGGGCAAAAGCAGCTGCCGCAGAAGAGACTTGAGCTTATTTCCATAATGGTTAAAGGAAATTTGGATCAGCTGTTACTGAAATATTTTCATTCCCTTGAAATAAATATGGACAATCTCGAAAACATTGTTAACTCTCCATAAACCTACTTTCCCATAGCTGCTTTAATCCTGTAATCAATGTTCCACTCACCAAATGATTCTAATCCATGCCCATTTTGCTCAATAACAGGACTTAATTAGCAGGGAATAATAAGGGGCTGACTGCAAAATGCTAAGATGCAAATACTGGGTGTCTGGAGAAGTCAAATTTTTAGGAGCAAGAAATTGCTATAACATGTGAGTTAAAGAGAGTTATGGCAACCCAAGTGTTCACCGACAGATGAACAAATAGACAAAATGTGGTATAAACATACAATGGAATATTACTCAGCCTCAAAAAGGAAGGAAATTCTGATATGTGCTACAATGTGGATGAACCCTGGGGACATTATACTAAGTGGAATAAGCCAGTCATAAAAAGGAAAAATATTATATGATTCCGCTTATATGCAGTTTCTATAGTAGTCAAACTCATAGAGACAGAAAGCAGAATGGTAGTTTCGAGGGGGAACGGGGAGTTACTTAATGGGTATAGAGTTCTCATTTTGCAAGATGAAAAAGTTCTGGAGATTGGCTGCACAGCGATGTGAATATCCTCAACACTGTATGTACATTTATATATAATATGTTATATTTGTAAATGTGTATGTAAAACAAGCTGCAAAAATATGTGGAAATGAGAAGATTAAGGAGAGAGAGAGTGCACTAAATATGGCTACTGTTTAAAATATCCATCTCTAGTTACCCTCCTATCCCAGCATTTTTCTTTCTTTCAAGTTCCACCTTCAAATATCCTCTTTTAACATCATCCTCTTTTAGCTAATACTTTAACCAGAAAACATTTTTTTTAAGAATTATTTGACAGCCAGCTCAAAGCAAGAAGGAGATAAAGATTGATAGGATACGGGAAGGATGCCAAGAAGAAAGAAACGAGTGCTTAAAACGGTGGCTGGGAGGGCTCTGAGAGGAGCTTCGGCAGCTTCACGGTTTTGCTAAGGCTGACGCCGTTCCTCAGTCACCCGTGAACAAGACACTACCTCAAAGTACAAACTGAGTCTCGTGAGATGAGATACGGTGAGAAGTTTCCGGCTGCATATTGACTCTTCTACACACGCCCACGTTTCCGTCATCCTCCTCCGAGGCGGCAGGGACTGCAGTGGCCTGTCTGGCATACTAGTCTAAGCCTCCTATAGCCCACCCCTTGTGTCCTCACTCTCGTGCCCTCTGCCTGTCCTGGGAGGGAACTAAAGAGCTAAGGCGGCTGATGCGTGCAGTGGAAGCCACGTGTTCCAAGACATAGTCCTCTTTTATTGATGAGCATCTCTCCCGTAAGACTTTGCGAAAGGAAAACTGAATCCTTTAGCTTCACCTCCAAATTTGATATTTTAGGCACATGACAAATGTCAAAGGCATTGTGCATATGTTCCAGTGGCTCAGATTCTCCACATTTACGCTTATTCCTCCTTGTTCCATGGGTTGGTGGTGTGAAATAGACACAATATAGAACTCCTGCTGGGACAGGGCAGAGGCTCAGGACACCCGCCTCCACCTTCTTCGCCCTCTCCTTCCCTTCCTGAAAGACAGGACTGTACTTCATGTAGCTACTCCCTCAGTGCTTAAACCACAAACTACTTGGACCCATGGCTATTACCACCCACAAGGGCACAAAGGACCCTTAATTTCAGAACCCCTGGGCGTGTTTTAGTCTTTTACTTTTCCTCTCTCTTCTTGACATGATCAACTATTCCCTCCTTTTCTAAACTTTCTCCTACTTTGGCTTCGGAGTTAGTGCTCTCCCTCAGTTTTTCTCTTGTGTCTCTGGCCTCCTCTCGATTGATTTCTGCTCTTTACTTCCCCTGTTTTCCCCTGTTAAGAGCTGGTACTTCCCGGAATTCTAGCCTTAGGTCTTCTCCCTTCTCATTCCGTACAGCCTACCACAACATGCTGGTGACTGCAAACTTTATCTACTTCTGATATTTCTCTTAAGAACCAAATCCACATATCTGATGGTGCTTGGCATCCCCACTTGGACATCTAAAAGGTGTCTCAGTCTACTATGTCCAAGTGTGGCTACACCATATCCCACTCCTGCCAAAAAGAGGGTGTGGAGAGAAGGGAACCCTTGTTCACTGCTGGTGGCAGTGCAAACTGGTGCAGCCACTATGGAAAGCAGTATGGAGTATCCTCAGAAAATTAAGAATAGATCTACCATATGATCCAGCTATCCCACTGCTGGGTATTTATCCAAAGAACTTGAAAACACAAAGGCATAAAGATACTTGTACCCCTATGTTCATTGCAGCATTATACACAATAGCCAAGACGTGGAAGCAACCTAGGTGTCCATCAAGGGACGAATGGATAAAGAAGATGTGGTATTTATACACGATGGACTACTACTCAGCCATAAGAAATGACGAAATCCAGCCATTTGTGACAACCTGGATGGACCTTGAGGGTATTATGCTGAGTGAAATAAGTCAGAGGGAGAAAGCCA
Source organism: Equus quagga (assembly GCF_021613505.1). Classification (NCBI taxonomy): domain Eukaryota; kingdom Metazoa; phylum Chordata; class Mammalia; order Perissodactyla; family Equidae; genus Equus; species Equus quagga. Next base: position 34,850,774 of record NC_060286.1, on the reverse strand, counting down.
GATACCATATGATCTCACTCATAAGTAGAAGATAAAAACGACAAAAAAAAAACACATAGCATTGGAGATTGGACTGGTGGTTACCATTGGGGAAGGGGGCGGGGGGAGGGCAAAAGGGGCGGTTAGGCTCACATGTGAGGGGATGCACTATAATTAGTGTTCGGGTGGTGAACATGATGTAACGTGTACAGAATTCGAAATATGATGTACATCTGAAAAAAATAAAAATTAAAAAAAAAAAAGATCACTTCTCCTATTACAGTAACAATCTGCTGTAGATGGCAACGTTATCAGCTCCCAAGCCAGAAAACGTGGATTTGTCCACAACTTTTCCACACTGGAACACCGAGTGCTGCTCATTCTCTTTCCTAAAAATGCGTCAGGCCCTCCCCTTCTCTTCCTCACCACCACCTCTCAGTTCAGGCTCCCTTATTCTCTTCCCTGAGTGACCACATTAACCTTCTGACTAGATTCCTGTCCCGAGGGCCAATCCTCCAATCTCTCTCCTCGCTGGCCAAATGAATTTCTCAAATTCATTGAATTCTACCACTACCCTGATTCAACTTCTTTAGGATTCCCCCACTGTCGCCAAGACAAAATCCAAACTTCTTAGTTTGGCAGACAGAGCCCTTAATAAATGTGAACATAAAACTGAGTCTAACTTTCTCCACTCAACTCTCACTACTTTCCCATCCTCCTCACCACTCTCGCAACACTGAACCACCTGAAGTTTCCTGAGTGTATCATTCCCTCCTTTCCGCTGTATCATTTAAACAGAGAGTTTTCTGGGTGTCCAAGTGCTTCTCTCCTACCACCTTCATTTCATTGACTCCACTCCTCCTTCAAATATAAGCTTAGGAGCCACCTCCTCCAGGAAGACCTTCTGGATCCCTATCACACCTCTAAGCTAGATTTGTTCCCTCTCTGTACTCCCATAGCTATCTTGTTCATATCTCTCTCATAATGCTCATCACTCTGTCCTATGTTTTTTCATTTAATTAAACATTTTCCTGATTAGACTCTAAGCGTCTTGATTTTAATTTGTTTTTGCATCATCTTTTACTATAACTGTTTCAAAGTAAGTACCCAATGACAATGTTAAAAGACCATACTGTTAGAGATGTTATTTTGCGACAGGTAGAACTAATGAGTTAAGTGGGCCGAAAGGTATTTACAAACAAAAGAAACACTTTACTGTGTGTATGCTATACCTCAAAAAAAATTTTTAAAGAAGTCACTTTCTACCTAGACAACCTTAGGAGACAGGAAGAAAAAGAGAAGATGGCAAACACTGACTCAAATAATTCAGGTCCATCTACCTAGGATGGTATGAGGGTATTCTGGTGATGTGTGAGTCTTAGCAGGAGAGCAGGCTAAACAGGGAATAACAATGTATGGAGTAGCTAATGTATGGCATATATTAACTGTTTCCTGTTCAAATGGTTTTCTTGGAAAGCAGGAAATAAAAATGAAGTTTTTATTGGTTGTTGATGAAGTCAATGGATTTTAGAAACTGAGGTCACCTAGGAATTCTCAGTGTCCACACCCAGTCCACTTACTCAATATTTGATATGCATGTTTTATACCATTCACTGTTATCTAAACTTTGTAATATAACTTTGTGATAAAAGTTATTTCAAGAATATCAGTAATGCCTTGTATTTATGAAAATTTTATGAATGGATGTGCTACAACCCTACCTCCAGACTCAAGAATTCTAAGTGAAGAATTCTGTATCATGTAGTTCCATCTCATACCCCCTTCCAGAAGCCTGAGTTGGTGGAAGGAACAGGAAAACTCTCTTTTAACACAGTCTCACGTATAACCCAGCATGGAGCATAAGATAACACTGGAGGAAGACTCCATCACACCAGCCACTGCAGTCCTTATTACTAACAGAAATGGCTCATCTCATTTCATCCACTGCTTACCACCAGCCGGCTTTCTTCTTTAGGAGCCAGTCTCTCCAGGAGTTCACAAGCAAGCTGATAGCACAGAATACTAGACTGACATAAGTTACACTCAATTGCTTTTTCCTCCTTCTGGCATGTGTGGGAGCCCCCCCAGGGGGCTTGGAAGACATTGTTTATAATGGAAATAATGTCCTTTGATAGGCTGTGCTCTAAACCCATCGTGATCCCATCATCTTGTAACTCCATCTGAAAGACACCAAAAAAAAAGGCCAAAAAAAAAAGAAGGAGTTTGGTCCTTTTGTCCAATATTTCATTGGCATACTAATTGGGGATAATTTTCACTAACTGACAATATTAAATTATTTAAAGATGATAAGGCTTATAGAACATGAATATACATTGTTTTCCATGGATTCTTGTAAAAAGAATATAAACACAAGACAAAGTAATGGGAATTATTTTTAAAATCATGTAGGACATTTAAAAGAGAGGTTTTTTTCAAATTTATCACTTTGTGAGATTTACACATTTAAAAAAATGCTCCTGACTTGGTGTCCAGATCTTGATTTCTAAATACCATCATCCACTAAAAAGAACCAGGGCTCCTTGAGGAAATGGCTGATTTCAGGATTGGGGCTAGGAAAATATAAAATGAGCCTGGAACATCTTGTCATGCCAGCAATTAAGGTAGTGTTCAAAGAATGATGAGAACATGTCAAAAGAACACAGGAGCCAGCTCAAAGGGACTCTTACTGGCCAAATATGGACAGTATGAACATCAAAATAAATAATCATAGTAAAAGATTTTAAGCCACTGAATAAAATAAGAGTCCATGAGTACATGCGGGTATAAGCAGATAAACAAATAAATATATACACGGGACAGAAGGCAGAACTGTTCCTTCGGGAGAATGCCAGCTAATGAAAGAAATGATGGAATTAGAAAATTATCATTTGGTAACCATCATAGTAATAATTGATTCAGGCATGAATCATCATGGATGCTAAAACTAGTAAGTTAAAGTCTGAAGAGAAACAGGAAATCTCAGTCTTAAAGGCTCTCCCTCCAAGTTACTTATTAATTACAAAGGGGTGACTTTGTAGTTGAGAAATCTGGCCTAAATCACCCTAACGGAGTTATCACCACCACTAAGGGGACATTATCATGTCATGTGCTTCCTGATATGATGCACTGCAAAGGACATAACATCATGTCTGTTGTATTACTGCCAAAAATGCTTAACCCAAATCAATTCACAAGGAAACATTGGACAAATTCAAATTGAGGGACGTTCTACAAGATAACTGGACTGCACTCTTCAAAAATGTCAAGAACACGAAAGATAAACAAAGTCTGAAGAACTGTCCTGGATTAAAGAAGACTAATGAGACAGGACAAACATTTGCAATGAGGGATGCTGAACTGCATCCTCCATCAAAAACAATTTTTTTCTTTTGCTATAAAGATGATATGATTATTATAACAATTTAAAAAATGAATAATTTCTGTAAGTTAGATAATAGATAATACTATTACAAGAATATTAATTTCCTGATTTTGCTAACTGCACTTGGTTATGTAAGAGAATGTCATTTTTCAGAACACACACTCTGAAGTGTTTAAGGATACAGGAAGTTCATGTTTGCAGCTTATTCTCAAATGGTTCATTAAAAAAATCTACAATTCGAGCCAGCCCTGAGGGCCTTGTGGTTAGAGTTCCACGCTCTCAGCGCTTTGGTGGCCTGGGTTGCGGGACCACACCACCCGTGTGTCAGTAGCCATGCTGTGGTGGTGGCTCACATAGAAGAACCAGAAGGACTTACAACTAGAATATATGACTATGCACTGGGGCTTTCGGGAGGGGGAAAAAAAAAGGACAATTGGCAACAGATGTTAGCTCTGGGTGAATCTTCCCCAGCAAAAAAAAGAAAAAAGAAATCTACACTTCATACATACAGAGATTAAGAGAGAGAAATAAATGTAAATGTTAAACATCTAGAGAATTTGGGGGATGAATATTTGGGAATTCTTTCTACTATTCTTGCAACTTTTCTGCAAGTCTGGAATTATTTCAAAATAGAAAATGAAGAAGAAATGTTCTCCTAACCAAAGCCTTTTAAATTTCTCTTTTAAAATTACCTTCAAAAATCAATTTATAAAATATATTAAAATCAGCCTATCACTGTAGAGTTGTACCTAGCTCTTCCTAACAATAGCATTACCCAATTTGTTCACCAAATTTGTTCAACAGCGTCAATTCTAATGATGCTGGGGGGTTTCTAAAACTCATATCCAATCTCATATGTCAACATCATTGCAGATATTCATACAAGTATTTTTCAGGCTCTTTAGGAAATCCTCAAAGGAGTTTGCGAAGTGTCTTGAGTGATGTTGCATCATTTCAGTAAGTGTGAAGAACACATGGAAAGAAGCACTATACATTACAATGCTTTCTCTAATTCTTCACCTCTGAACTAAAGGAAGTTCATGCCTTAGCTACCTGCTTCAGGAGAAGATCAAACATGAGGATGAAACAATTTAGATTCATTTCATCATCTTCACAATCAAAGTCAATAGTCCTTCCTCCTGGGTGTCCAAAATTCTTGAAAGGGCTACGAAATGGACTACGCATAGGACTCCGAAATGGACTCTGAAAAGGACTATGAAATGGACTCAGCATATTGTGCTGAACTCGTCGACCAGGATCAGAGGCAACACTCACCTAGAAGAGAGAACATCAACACACATAAGTGAACTTGCAGAAGTTCAAATGACTGTATAAAATTTTGGGAGGACTCTGTGGAAGGTGTTTCCAGCTGTCAAACTGATTTCCTTCCTTAGTCAATAGCATTGGTACCTCCAAATACTATGGATCTTCTCAAAATATAAAAATGAGAAATAAAATCATCCCAACTTTATGCCTAATTGTCAGGGAACGAAACATCAGCACCCTGAAGAATGAAGGTGGCTGTCTTTGCCATTATATTTTTCATCCCATAAAACATTTCCAATTAAACTGAATTGTCCACATCTACCTAAAACCATAACTTGAAAACTGAGAACTTACAAAAGTAAAATATTGCAAGATCAGTTTTAGAATCACAAGCACAGAATCTCAGATTGATATAACTAGTTAAAGAAGAACAGCCTCTGGGTATTATAATTATTAAACTATCATGAGAAAACAACATATGTCAGACCTGTTGTACTGGTCATTCTCTATTTGCCAACCCAAGCCTCCCCCCTCTCCCCAGGCCCTTAGTGTCCTTCTCTGCCCTGCTCTACGCCTGAGGATGCCAAGAACTGAGGCTCTCTTAGCTCTCTTCCTGGCTGGCTTCCAGTTGGGTTCAGTCAATGGGAGGCACCAGCAGAACAGCTACTCTGGAGGAGACAGAGGTAGGAGCATTTCTCCCCGCCCCCTGCCTGCTTTGAGGCATCTCTGGCAGTCTCTCCATTACTCAGCAGCTCCTGTACCCAGCCCTTCCTTATAATTTCAGCTCCCAATGAGCTCCAGGAACTCTTTCCCTTGTTTCGTCAACCTTAGGAGTATAATGGCTTCCTACCGAACTGTTGCTGGCCTCTGAGTCCCTCACCAACCCTTATTGCTCCCTTACCCTATCCCATAACTCTGTAGGCAGAGTCTCCATGAAAGTCTCTTCATTTGAACCATCTGGGATAAATTCTGTAGCAGGACCCTGACTGACATACCTGTACATCACTCTCAAATCATATTTTATCTCTTAAAGTTGTCTCTAATAACCAGAAAGCTCCTTGAACACGATATTTAAAGTAAAGAAGAAGAGTATCCATTAAGAATCAGAATACCTGGATATTGACAGAGTTATCTATGGCAAATCACTCCATTCACTGAACCTGAGGTTCAGTAGTTGTAAAATAAGGACAATGAGTTCTTCCCCAACTGCCTCACACAATTCTGTGATGTCCTTAATTGTGAATACATCACACAGTATAAAGTGCTGACAAAGTAATGTAACATTAAAGATTACAGAAGAAAGAAACAAAATATAAATGTTTGGCAGCTGGTTTCTAGGAGGCAGATGAGCAAAGAAGTATGATTAAAAAACAGAAGGCACTGAATACAAACTACGATCCCATGATTGTATTTTCTAATCCCTAGATATCAGGTGGGATGACTGGAAAACGGTACGGAAAGGCATGACAAGGAGAGAGCTGAGAAGTGTCCTCGCCCACCGACAGGAGAGTCAACCTCTCCAAAACTGGCCGTGGTCTGGGCATGTCAGTACGTCAACAGAACTCTATCGGGGCCTCCACAGAAAAATTATCAAAATTCCAACAGTTTTCATACACTTCGGACCAGACTATATGGACTTTTCCCAACCACGGAGGTACAAAGGCGTCAATAAAATGGGCTCAGTTGGTTCATAGTGACAGCATCACTCACAGTCACCAGCCATTGATCACATCTTCCAAAAACACAATAGAAAAAACATCCAAACTCCTCCTCCTCAGAGTGAAGCAGTGATCTGCCCAGCAGCTGGTAAAGAATTCTCATTTGCCAGGAGACCAAAAAAAAGCTACCCTTTTTCCTTTCATCAAGGGAGAAAGATAGCTAATAGGGGCGTGTAGGAGAAAAATGCAAAGGAAAATGAAAATCCAATAACTTAGTGGTTACAGACTATACCAACATATTTTAGATAAATGTTTTCTGTTATTTAATGTGCTTAAAAGAGTAACAAACAGAGTGTGAGATGGGATGAAAAGGCATTTTCAGAGAAGTTTATTATGATGCTACTTTTAGGCCAAGTATAATTGACAATAATAATAATAGCGGTGAAAAGTGACAGGATAGTGCGAAAGAGCCGGGCAGGGCTCCACTCTGCTGTCCACGGGGGCGCTAGGGGTCGGAGTCAACTCAATGGCGCTAACAACGACAATAATAATGGACGAAATCTTAAGAAAGACAAAAAACAGTTGTGGCAATAATTACCCTTCGAGCTGCAAGGTTCCCCGCCAGTTCACTGACTCTTGATTTTCTCTGATTTGCCAGCTCTTTGACAGAATTAACTCCATCAGAAAACATGCTTATTAACAGCTGAAGTGGAACCATGATGTCTAACTCCGATAATACCTGAAGAAAAAAGGCATATATCCCCCCAAAATTTAAACTTTAAAACTCAAAAAAACTACATTTAACGTATTTTTCCAAAGTGTACTATTGAACATAGGGACATTTAGCCTTACACATATTCTATCAGTAGAGTCATCCTCAATTTTTTGTACTAAAAAAATCAAAGCTATCATTAAACCTCCCCCCTTCCCACTCCCCACATCCAACAAATGGTCATGTTCTTTCTTTTAATACTTCTAAGCATCTCCTGATGCTGTCCCTTCTTTTCCATAGCACTGCTAGTGCCTTCATTCATTGCCTTTCTCCTGGACTAGTACCATCTGCCAGTGCCTTCCTCCGGCCCATCCCACGCTGACCTCAGTGCCCCATCCATCGTGCTCTCTGGTACAAACTCAGGTATCCTTCTGCTGAAATCGTTACTTTATCTGTAATAAATTTTCTGGAAATAGATGCCACCTTCTTTTAGACAGAATGAATCCATCCCTCTTCTCTACTTTCTTAGAACTTTATACATACCTTTAATAGAGGAATTATCACTTTTCATTATATTTGATTATTTGATACTATCTCTCCCACTGTGATCTCCTTGAAGAAAGGAAGTATGAGGAAAGGACCGTTTCTTGCCCCATTTTTATCCCAGTGCTTATTACAGTGCCTGGCACAGAGGAGCTCTACAAACGTTTCTATGATTAATAAACGAGTCAACTCCAATCCTTACATTGTGCACTCTATTCCCCAAATGCTTAGACTAGCAGTTTAAACCGTCCTTCAATTGCAGCATCCTGTTTTCAAACCAAACCTGTGTCAGAGCCCAGTCCATAAAACATGTCAACTGTAATTGTTCCAGCTATGGAGGGGACAGAGGTTTATGGCCCTAGCTGCTGACCCCTAGATGGCACAGTTTAAAGGGTGTGTAACTGAGTAACAACATCTAGCCATCTGTAGGAAGACTGGCTTTCCTAAAATGGGAAATTATCTTATTGAGATCTACTTGGAGATGAAAGTTAAAATTCTGCATCCCAAAGGCGACTTTTTTTTAAATGGCCCCTTTATTTGTTGCCAGTTGTGAAAAATATTGTTCCTTAGTTGAGAAGCAGAAAGGCATTTTCACAACTTGAAAAGCTTTGGGGTCACGCCCTTCCCTGACACAGAAATGTACTGCCCCCGTGGCCAGTCTAAACATGGGTGCTGTCTCCTTTTTGAAACTGCCTGAGCTTGGTATTCCAGTCAAATTAATGAACTTTTATTGAACATCCACTAAATACAAAGCATGTGCCAGATGCTAAGAGGAAAGGACGAAGGGAGTTATAAATTCACAAATGAAAAACCCTGGTCCCTGCACTCAAGGCATTTGTCATCAGGAGAAGAAAAAGACAAAAATGAACTATAATAATAGACAGAAATAGAATTCACACAGAGAACCTGTATGACTACTGGGGGAAGGAATCATGAATCCTGATGGGATGTGAAGTAGCAGAAAACCATTATGAGGTCATTTTTGAGTTGGATTTCAAATGATGAGCTGGAGTTCACACATGGAGACAGGAAGGAAAGTCATTCCAGGCTGAAGGATCAGCATGAACTACTCCCTAAATCAGCAGCTCTCCACGTTTCCAAGTAAAGGACGGACTTCATATCAAAAGATTTAACAGAATCCCACGAGACAGCTGTTATACTTTTAGTATCTATTGATGGAAAAATTCATAAGGACCAAAAGCTACGATAAACTCAGTAATAGTATTGCACAGATTTGTATTTCATTAATCACAACATAGCTACATATATTTGAAATACAGCTATTTATCTATGCATACGAGACAGTCCTCAGCAAACATACGGATTTATGGACTCTGCAATAACTCGCTCCCCCTCCACCTGGGGACCTAAAGTTCATAGGCTAATAACTATTGCCCCAAATGGTCAAAAGTATCATTCACTTACATGAAGCCACAGTAAAGCTTGTTCCTGCACAGAGGATGGGTATCCTGTGAACCGACAGCTAATAAAGCCAAACATCTCTTCCATTGAAAAAGGTAGAGGACAGAGCTCAATGTCAAACATTTTGCTGGAAAGCAGAGCAACAAAAGTAGATGACAATGGGCATATATTAGGGTCTACTGTTGCATTTCTAACTATATCTTATTTGGGGGGCCAAACACTTTAGTCTGTGTTCTGAACTGTTATTAGCATGTTCCATTTCACCGTAATAGCTTATGTCATTGGAATAGCTATCTTATAAATAATTCATATGGTTGTTAATAACATTAGTGTTCATACTCAAATTAGGTTTAACAGAATAAATTGCATTTCTGAGGAATTAGAGTTGCTCTGCAGCATCTAAAAACATTTTTTCTTTGCATTTTTCCCACTTTATCCAAATCATAATTATATTTGAAAATGAACAAACAATATGATGTATCTATTTATTATTCCACAAGAATAAAATCCTTTCTGAACAATTCCAGATCATCTGAGCACAATTTATAGCAGCTATTTCATTTTGGGCCTTCAAATTTCTCCAGAGGGTTGTCAAAAAGTAAAGGAGATTATACAAAATGTTTAGCACAGTGTCTGGCACACAGAGTGTGCTCAGTAATGTTAGATACTGTTATAATTACAGTGACTTCATTCAACTACTTACCCACCTTAATACTTCCCTGAACTCTTTTAACTGGTTCTCTGGGACTTCTGTTCTGACGGCTTCCAGCCACTCCGGCATAACGCACTCCCACACAGACTGACTGATCACATTGTAGGGGATCAGGCAGAGGATTCGGTTGAGCCCCTCCTTCAGCTGAGTCACTGTGCTGCAGGACTTATCCCAGTAGCCACCGACCTGGCGGCGTTTCCACAGCCACGGGGGAAAGAACAAAATGCACTTGTCACAACCATACTCAAGACTGCCTAAAGGAAACGGGTGCAGAGAACGACCACGGTCCGTGACATCTGCATCCCGGGCCGAGTATCTTCAGAGAGAGGTTTGTAAGAATCTACAAACTGCCAGGATCCATTAGACAAAAAAGAAACCATAATTACAAATAGGTCCAAATATTAATCTCAGACTGAATTTGAACTATTCTACTGCAGACTTTCCAAATTACACATGAATTGAAATTCCAAAGATTTATTCCTAACAGGATGAGCATACTGTGGAAGTAATGTTATTGCTAAAGTTTGACAAAACCATTACAAATATGTGCAGCTATACCTGCGCTTCAGAGGAACACACATTCCTACTGCTGTACATTTTGTGTTGAAGATATTTCATTAGAAAAATAAAGTGACAAAGAGCGCTATTTTTCTCTATGCTGCATATTCCTCCACAATTTTTTCTTCCTAAGAATGTTCTAAGGCTGGTTGAATCCATGAATAAAAAAGATTGGTATTTTTTACTAATCAAGATAGTATATTAATTTTCTGGTGCAGAAAAACTTAAAATCACAAATTAGGTTCTGTTTATAATTCTGATTTTAAATAAAGATCCTATGTTCTTACTATATGTATCAAAGTAACAACGGGTTGACTGGTCCTGAACCTTTACCACGTAACACAAGATTTGTGGGAAACTACCTCATTTTAAATGAATCCAATTTTAAATGTTTAATTATTACATCTAGAATTCCAGATTATTCAAAACAATCAAAGCAATTCTATTTAAAGCTCAAATATCTATTTGGTACCATATTGGCCACAATCCTAGATGACTGACTAGATATTTTCGGAAAGTGACTGTATTTCTGGGATTGTTGTTGTTAGTCACATGGACTCAGAAGAGCTAACATTGATAGTGTTGAGATTGTGGAATATGTCACTGTTGAGGTTCCTTTGGCTCGGTAATTTATGGTTAAGCCACATAAAAGCCTATTGGTTTTGAGTCACATTTTGGAACAGGTATTCCCATAGAGATCCTAAATTGTTAACAGCCAGACAGTAGATCCTTTGATTTGGAAATGTTTTTATATTTTAAAGGATTTTTAGAGAGTTCTCACCTCCCCAAAAATGTCCTTTTACCAATATAGGAGGATCAGTTTGAAAAAAGGACACAAAACCAGGATCACTGCTAGCCTAAAAGACTCCCATAACAAAATTCAAGGACAGAAATCAGATTTAAAACAAAAATTGAAATCCTCACCCACCATAAACTCCCCTGTACCTCCTCCCTCCTGGGAATGACCCAGCTGGAAGCCAGTACTCAGATCCTGGTAGGAGCTATTTTAGAGGCCTTCCCTCCAAAGTTTAATTGGGCTAAAGTAGAATGATGTACACAGAGGAAAGAAATACATCCTAAAGGTTTTGTCAAACAATTTATAAAAACATTGCAAAAGGACACAGCTCTAAATCTACAGGACTGAGAACACAGGAATCCTTTGTTTTCCATCTTAGCTGGAAATCTTCTCTCTGATATAAAGAAGGAAATTCAAAATAATGTGGTTGGATGGGCAGGGCAGCTCTTTAATATTATTATGGAGGCTGCCATCTAATTCTTTGAAAAATTAAAAATAGCTGTCCTCAGGGTTGGCCCTGTGCTGTAGTGGTTAAGTTCAGCACGCTCCACTTGGTAGCCCAGGTTTGCCAGTTTGGATCCCAGGCGTGGACTACACCACTCATCAGCCATGTTGTGGTGGCAACCTACACATATAAAAATATATAGGAAGACTGTCACAGATGTTAGCTCAGGCCTAATCTTCCTCAAGCAAAAAAAGGGAAGATTGGCAACAGATATTAGCTCAGGGCTAATCTTCCTCAGCCAAAAAAAAGAACCCAACTGTCCTCATCTTACTAATTGAGTCTTTACAAAAATATAATTGTGGCTCCATAAGTATCCCAAAGTCCACTCATGTTTCTTACCAATCCCAAAGCCTCTCCTATTCACCTCAAGATGCCTGCAGATACTATAAAAAGTCAGGACATTAGAAAAGGGACTTTCCTGAACTTAAGAAAAAGAAATGCTTAAATAGTAATTGTCTTAGGCCTCAGCCTCCTCAGTCAAGCTGCTCTGAGCCCTCTTCTCAACTAAGGCCTCATCCTGGACCTATTAAAAACTTCAGGTAATTTTGTCCACCTCCCACACCCCTCCTCCCTTAAAATGCCTGCTTGTAAAAGCTCAATGCTACCAGGAGAACTTATTGTTTGTCCCAGCCAAAACCAGTGAATAGACAAATATGCCCTTGAAAAACTCTCTTAGACCAGTTACTTTAAAAGCATCCTTTCTCTCCCTCTTTGAGACGTGAAACTTCCACCACCCAGAACTATGTTCTCAAGGACCTGAGAACCATCTCTTTAGAACGCAGACATCCAAGGAGCCCAAGAAGATGTCCTCTCAGCCCAAGGGGGCCTTGCTTCTACTTGTACTATTGCCTCCTGTGATAAAATACGAGAAATTTATTTCTCTTCCTGATAAGTGCCAATTAACACCCACCTTAACAAACCCCCAATGCCTCTTTCCTTAGCACACCCCAGCCTTTAAAAGATAACTTCTTAGGCGACTAAAACAACTGCCTGAGGCTGGACCATGGCCTCCAGGAGATTACATATCAGGACAAATTAAGATCTTAAAGGTCTCCCCTGCAAATATTGAGAAAAACCTTTAGCCATTATATTGAACAGGTAACAACTGTTCTGTCTGCTCGAAACAGAATTTGAATAAAAGTGAGGTGAAGATGAAAATCAACTCTTCTATGAACTGGAGAGTTTTGTATTACTATGATGGTGTCTCCTCCAAGGTCTCTATGTGCATTTACCTGTGTATTTTCATATGTATGGTATATATATGTGGTATTTTCTTATCTCTGGATGGTATTGCCAAATTAGTTTATAACATCCCTTAAAAGATCTCTATTCTAAATGAGCTATTAAAAAAAATAAGAGCTTATATAAATTAAAAATTCCTAAAACTCTCAGAAACATAGGAGGTGACCCAAATGTTTTTCAAGTTCATGTGATTTGGGCAAATCTTTGATAAGTAAGACTAGTTTAATATAAACAGTTGTGTCTTCTGAGTTATCAGCACTGAATATGATATGAGCAAACATTTTTATTCTACATGGGTTTACTAGTCACATAAGTTAATATTTTATTTACTAGATCTTTAAGATTATAAAATGTATAGATTTCATTTTAATCAAATTAAATTATTATTTTGACAAACTTTATTTTAACAATAATTGAGTTTTATAATTTAACTCCTTAGAAGTAGTTTCCAAAATCTTTTTGGTAATTTGAAATTAAAATTATACTAAGTTAAGTTAAACAATAGATATTCAGTGAATATCTAGATCATTTCTAAACAAGATAAAAGACTGAAACATTAATTACAGTCATGAGCCACATAATGATGTTTCAATCAATGACAAACCACATACACAACAGTGATCTCATAAGATTAGTCCCATACAGCCTAGGTATGTAGTAGGCTGTACCATCTAGGTTCGAGGAAGTACTGTAGGGGAGGAAGAAATTTTCCTCTATCCTCTAGGGTCTTCTGGCTGGTCTAAGAATTAAATTGATATGAGACAGAACAACAGGAGAAAAACAAAAGTTTAATAACATGCATACATGAGAGAAACCCAGGAAAACCAAGTAACTCACCAAAATGGCCAAAGCGCTCACCTTAAATATCATCCTCAGCTCGAGACAAAAGAAGATGTTGGGGGTGGGGAGGGTCAGGGACTTCAAAGGGAGGGAAGGCAATTCACAGGTAGGTGAAAAGGAGCCAACATTTGGAAAACAAGTGTTTGGCCACACAGAAACAGAAGAACATAGAGGGGAGCCCAACAAACAGATTTTCTCCGTTCCTCCCTGTACACCACCTGGGTCTTGTGATGCTAAAGTGACAGGTCACTTCCTGGGACAGGTTTTTGAATCTGAATTCTTTTAGGCAATTAAGGGGGAGGTAACAAGAAAAACTTTCTGAGTCTCATGTTTCTAATAATCAGCTTAAAATAATCTTCGCGTTAAAGAGACACATTTTGGGGTGGCAACTTCTGCTCCCCTTCATTACACTCTGTGATGTTTGTGCAACAACAAAATTGCCCAACAACATATTTCTCAGGATGTATCCCGTCGTTAAGCAACACATGACTGTACCGAATATAAGTTTCAGTTTACATACTTTTGGCTTCTTATTTTTAGAGAGACTAAAGATATTTGGATCTGTTAATAAATATGTTCTTTTTGCCACATTGAGAAATTGTACTATGAGGAAGCATATGCCTCCACAAGTTATGAGATGGTATATTCATAAAATTTATTAATATGCTACAAAATGCTGGCATGTGACAGGCAATTCACAGTTATGCACCTCCCAGTTTCCTCTGAAATATAGAGGTTACTAAGTGTTGAAAATTATAATCAATATATATAAATGAAACTACTAGAAATAATAAGGGTGAAGAAAAAAACTCTGTATGCAAAGTATTCAAGGAATGTAGGATGTGTTTTTGTTAAGGACAAAAAGGTAATTCTGTCCTAAAGTAGTTGTTTAGGGGCTGCGTGAAGGCTTTCCAGAATGAGGAAGAGGAAAGCGAAGGACAAAAATCTGAAAGGAAATAGAAAGTTGTAAGGATCTGGCAGTGAGGGGTGGAGGCGAGAGAGCACCTCACCTCCTTGATCAAACTGGCTAAGATCATATGGATTTATTACAAAGTTCTTAAAAGGAGCTTTATTGTCAGTCATGTACCAATTCCAAACCTCTAAAAACCTCTAAAAAGGACAAAGGTTCTTAGGTTATTGGTCTGTTCTTGATAAGAGATTATTAGAAGTTTTTCTTTACCTTCTCAGTAACATGTCTAGGAAACAAAGATTCTGGGTCTTATCAGAATTTCCTGTGCTTTATGTTGTCTTTATCGTGTCCTCAATTATTCAAGAGAACTGAGTCTCCTCAATGTTAAAAAAGCTAATTTTTTTTAATAATCACGTTCCAGCCTACCTTTACTCTTGAAATCTTTATTGTCATTTTGGTTAAATGATAATTAAATATTATTTCACAGTGACCTGTGATGCTGGTTAATCAAGTGTTCAAACCTTTTGACATTTTAGACAACTTTTGATATTTTGCCTTCCCCAAATCAAATCCTAAATAAAATCTTGGTCTCAAACTGACTTTGAGATTTCTGAGAGGGCCTCTGGAAAATCTCAATGGATTGTTCTCTACTAGTAAAAAGAGATGATAAAGGGGCCAGCCTGGTGGTGTAGTGGTTGAGTTTGCACACGCTTCAGCGGCCCAGGGTTTGTAGATTTGCATCCCAGGCATGGACCTACACACTGCTCATCAAGCCATGCTGTGGCGGCATCCCACATACAAAATGGAGGAAGATTGGCACAGATGTTAGCTCAGCAACAGTCTTCCTCAAGCAAAAAGAGGAAGATTAGCAACAGATGTTAGCTCAGGGCCAATCTTCCTCACCAAAAAAAGAGAGAGAGAGAGATGTTAAACTAACTAAGTTTATCAGATACATTGAACTGCATGAAAAGCATTGTTAAGTAAGAAGAGATGCTTAACATTTCCTAGTTTATGTTCAGGTATAAATAAATTTTTAGGTAATTGTTTTTAATATAAATATTTCAGGAATTATAGGAAATTCTTAGAAATGTGTCAATGCCCTTTCTGTTCATGATTATGTCCTTATGCTGCTTTGCCTGACAATAGGAAAAACAGCATAATGTTATCATCATAACGCCAGTTACTCTCATGGACCTTTAATCACAGCCATTTTAAGCCTTTTATTATTCACAGATAGTCATTGTTTTATGCTGATGCTTTCCTGAAAGCTCTTGCAATCAATTCATCTTCAGAAGAAAGGACTGTCTCTGAGACCTGTGGAAAGGACCATGACAGGTAATCTGGGGTACAGGCTTCTGATGGCATTGCTTAAGTAACTTTGAGACCATACCACCGGACCAAGAATTGATTCCAGAACTCTAGTGGAGAAGCTGATGGGTTCATAAAACCACTAACCCAAGATCACACAGAACAAAAACTAATTACATGGGACTGAATGAACTGATGAGGAAAGATGATAATTTTTATGGTTTTTCATTTGGAAAAAACCATGGTTTTTTGGTTTTTATTTGGAACATTGCTGGTCCTTTAATGTTCTATTTTTTGGATATAAGGTTTCTCTTAAGCTACCTATAACTCACAATAATTTAGTAGATTATACCTTTGTAAACAAAAATGAACATTTGTCTTTTTCTCCCTACCTGGTCCCTCTAGAATTCAGAAACTCTTATTGGATATTCTTATTTTCATGGCAATATAGTTAGTTGCACAAGGTCAATAAGAATATGTTCTCCTTATACCAGGACATAATTGGAAAAATTGGTTATATTACCAAAGCTTTGACTGGAATGTCATATTTGAGAATGATGTACATAGAATCAGATAACGACCAGACAATTTTAAGGAACTAAGGTTGACATTATGGAGCCAGTGCTCACAAAGCTCTCTTGGAAAAACCAGCCTGGTACATGGCTTATGGGGTTCCCAGCCTGAAGGCAAGTAAGAAAGGTTACTTCCTGACAGGCTCAGGAACCTCAGAATATTTGGGGGACCTCAAGAAGAGAGAAACTCGCCCAAATCTATAGGTACTGCAGATGAAGTATGATGACAGTTTCCTGGCCTGGCTTTCTAGCTCCGAGAAGCTTTTAAAAGTCCAATCTGAGATTCCTTATAAAAGTTCCAGCAAAGCAAACTTAAAAAGGCCTATTTGGTCAATTACCATTCTTGCTGCACTTATATAAATAATCAGGCCAAATTTAATGAGACTAGACTTATTTTGTGAACAAGAGTAACCTTACTTTGTTTATCTTTGATCAGAACAGGGGTGATTGGAGAGGGAAATTTTGGTTCAATGGAAAACTATAACCCTGATTCTAGTCCTGTACGCTGTCTCTGGGCTATTTTTCACCTCTTGAAAACCGGATCCTGCTGTCTTAGACATTTTGTCAGTACTTAATGCTTCCACTTTTTCTCCCACCCTCCTAACTTGGTGTCACTAAGAACTAAAACCTGACCGCCCAGATCCCCATTGAGACTCTAGGTCGCCTTGTCCCAAAGCCCTGCAAGCTAAAGCAGGACCATTTGACAGAAACTTCAAAGGACTTATTGCTGCAACAATTCAGGCCACTCAGGAAGCTCACCAAACACCCGCATCTTCCACGCTCTGCTCCAGGAAATAACCATGACTGTCACACTCATGTTCTAACTCCAACATCCAAAGATGTTTCAAGTCTAATATCTAGAAATCTTCTTAACTGGCTGCCCCCTGGACTCAGAAGCTAGGTTCATAGTCTACTCTAACCATTAATCTTTGTTTTCTTTTTGTTTTCTTGTTCTAATCTATGCTCTTTTCCTCCTTTGCAGATCTCTTACCTTGCAGTTCCTAACCTGAAACTTCTCTCCACAGCAATCAACCTAGCTTTTTTGTGTGAACCTTCTAGGGAAGTTTCAGATGAGAGGAAGGTAGAGATCCACTCAGGCCCCCAGAGTTGGTATAAAGATTACTGTAAAGTGAAAACGTTCAAGCTAAAGAAGATGCAGAGAGAAACCTTATCTGAACTTCCCTTATCCGACTAAAGCAGGGCCTCCAGAAAACATAGCTTCCATTAACACCCTCTGAAATGAGTTTCCCATGAATTCAGCCACCTTGGAAACAGAATGCCCAGTCCCATTAGCATCAAAAGGCCCAACAGAACTTTCGGTATTTTCCTGTTCAAGCCCCCTGGACCCAAGTTGGTAGAGAAAAACTTTTCCTCCCAACATAACCATGTCTTATCTTTCAGAGTCAGATCACATCAATCCTTTACTATTCCAAAGAATGCCAGGAAATAGGGAATTTCCACTATGCAAAAATCCAGTTTGAAATGTGAGTCAGTAGGTGGCACCAAAGAAGAAAGAAGTATATCTTGATAAATGCAGAGAGTTCTCTGAGTCCTGGAAATCCAATAGAAGCTACTCCTTTAGATGGTCTGTGTTCTGTTTTATCCTCAAATGTCTTATTTAAACTGAAACTTGCCTCAAGACCTCATTGAAAGCAAACGAAAAAATCACAAATAAAAACAAAACTGAGAAAACACCTTGAAAAAAATTTCATGTATTGCTGCCGAACACTGATTCTGGACATCCACCTTCTTGGTGGACGTCCATGAGACACAAATTATATTGTGTTCAAGAAACGTGGGGTCTTACCAGCTGTACCTCTGAAGCCTGTGATCCACTGAGGCAGAACCAAGAGGATAAACATAGAGAAATTTTTCCTATAAGCCAGATGAAAAGGAGCATTTTGACAGTTCCTAACTCTTTTTGGAATTCCAAATGGGAGGGCAGGGACTTCTACCCCTCATCTCGAGAAATATCTGTGAAACCACAGAAATTGCCCCTAGTCAAATGTTAGCCTTTCCACAGACTCTAGACGGGAAAAGAACTGAGCTCTAGCAACCCCACAGAGAGCCTTTTTTTCCTGTTTCTTAGTAAAAATATTCAGCAATGTCATGAAAGAATATTCCTTTAAATTCTTAAAGATACTTCACACATTCATTTTGCCATTCTTCCCCATCCCAAACCACCATCAAAGCAGTACATCCCCTAAAATGTAGTTACTAAACTCATTTGCTGTGTGGACTAAAATAAGGAGTGATGTTCCTTTTCGACAGACAATGAGAGCACGCCAATAGCTAAGGGAGCACTTCTCCCCAAAGCCTTCTCTCCAACAAGGTCCAAGCTGTAGGCCTCCACTTACCCTGGCAAATTCCATTGGTTTCGGGAGAAGGCACATGACCATGACATCAAAGCGAACATCACACACTGTCTTCAACCACTTGGTGACAAACTGAGGCTTCAGTTTTTCCACCAGACTTCCAACTTCATCATCCATCATATATGCTGTGGAGTGAAACCACTGAAACACCATGGCCACCAGCCTGGCCAAGCTTTCCGTCGGGGTGTTCTCACTGGGTGTGCAGAGGCTCACCTGGAAAGAGGCGGGTCAGACCCTGCTTCAGCCTCCATCTATCTTTACAAATTATCACATGTTCATTTCAAGGCAAAAGAAAAAAGATGAACCAGATAATCCATCTGAAATAGGCAGTTTCATAAATGATGGAGGATCATGTATCCTGGAAACTGTGTTCCTCTCTACGGGAGAGATGGATTGTAACAATTATTTCCCCTCGAGGTTGCACCTTCCAATAAGCCTTTTCCCCCGTAAGAAATCTACTGTGTAATTTGCACTAGAGAAATGCTTTTAAAAAGTCAAGTCTAGGGGGCCGGCCCCGTGGCCGAGTGATTAAGTTCACCTGCTCCGCTTCGGCGGCCCAGGGTTTCGCCAATTCGAATCCTGGGTGTGGACATGGCACCACTCATCAGGCCATGCTGAGGCGGCATCCCATATGCCACAACTAGAAGGACCCACAACTAAAAATACACAACTATGTACTGGAGGGCTTTGGGGAGAAAAAGGAAAAATAAAAATCTTTAAAAAAAAATTAAATCTACAAAGTGAAACAAGTATCTTCAGTGAAAAAATAATCTGTATACATTTCAGTTCTAAAATGATCAGATTTAGGCTAAGAATTTTCTATCAGTAATAATTCTGAAATCTTAGAGCCCTCTAATTCACCACATTATAAATAGACTTTTTAAAACAGCTCATCATTTATTCATTCATTGATTCTGAAATAATCTTTTACCGAGCACTATAGTATATTCAGGAATATAAAAAATAAATAAAACACTATCCTTGCCTTCAAAGAGTTCACAATAGTAGTCATTGTGTCCATTTGGTTAAAAAAAAAAAACTTTTTCAGGTGAAAGCATGAAAGAAATGTGTCACTAGGGAGACTTAATCCATGTCTCCAATGGGCAAACACAGAAGTCTGCTTCTCGGCTGAACTGGCAAATTTAGCTTGCTCGCAACGTTGGATCTGTATGGTCGATCTTTCCTGAATGAATATTGCAGTTGAATCAGTCAATAGCAATCAAATTCCTCATGTTAATTTGGCTATAATTTTTCTGACTGTATGCAGACTTGCCATAAATACACAAAAAGCTCCACAGAGACTGAATTTTCAAGAAAATGTCATGTATATAGACAATGGGATGTGAATGATCTGTAAATTACACTGAATCCAATATTTCATAATAGACCCTAGCAACTTTCCCATTTGTTTCCTGTCAAAGGTGCCTTTCAAACGGTCTGGGCGCCTGGCACAGGAGGTTTCAACACCTGGGTCTTCATGAGAATCAACTAGGGAGCTTATTTAAAAGTTCCCAAGGGGCCCCATGGCAGAGTGGTTAATTCTCGCACTCCTCTGCAGTGGCCCAGGGTTTCTCGGGTTTGGATCCTGGGCACCGATATGGCACTGCTCATCAGGCCATGCTGAGGTGGCGTCCCACATGCCACAACTAGAAGGACCCACAACTAAAAATATACAACTATGTACCGGGGGTGCTTTGGGGAGAAAGAGGAAAAATAAAAATAATTTAAAAAATCAAGTTCCCAAGATTCTGAGGTGGGATCTGGGCAATGTCATTTTTTTAAAAGCCTTCCCAGGTAAACCTAACGTGCAGCCCAGGGTCAAAAGCCTCTGTCCTGGAGTTTGGAGTCCCACTGCTAAGGTTAATTTTCCACTGCTTGCTTCTTTAAAAACAACAGGAGACAGTCCACGTCGGTGCAATGTTGGAAGGAGAAACAGAGTGGACAGTAGTTAACTTCTTTTCTTACCAAGAACCATATTCCAAATTGACTGAGCAGCCGCTGGTCATGCTTATCGTCATCCTTGTTATCAAAGTCGGTGTTATCCAGGGAGTGGTGGGAAGACGACAGGCCCAGCTGCCGCCGGCGGTTCAGCTCATGTTCCCGCTGCTCCGCGTGGAACTCAGCTTCTTTCAACAAGCTGCCACGGAGGAGAGGTTTCAAGTCAGACTATTGAAAAACCACACTCTAGACTATGACCTATTCAGAGCAGCCACTTCATGAGTTCTCGGGCATCACTGATTGCTCTCCTCTACATTGGTAGGAGTTACTCCAAAGAGCCTAATTTCATTTCCTTACTATTTTGTACTCTATCCTCATTTCAAAGATGAACAAATTGAGCACAAACAGGCTACTTCTTCCAATCAATTAGAATCAAGTAGAACTGATGCCTCTGGCTTCTGGTTCACCAACCATCCCACTAGAAGTCCATGCTTCCTGTACATCTAATGTGAACTTTGTGGACATCAAATGCATGATACAAGGAGAGATTGAGGACTTGTACCAAATAGGAAAATATTCAATATCTAGGATTCAAAGACCTGAAAATGAGCAGCAAAGACTCCTTTTTCAATTTGCTAAACAAAGTGACAATTTTTAAAAATAATACCCAATGTTGGCACGGTTGTATCTAAAACTAGCAATTTCTGGGCCAGCTTGGTGGCGCAGCAGTTAAGTGCGCATGTTCCGCTTCTTGGCAGCCCAGGGTTCATCGGTTCGGATCCCGGGTGTGGACATGGCACCGCTTGGTAAAAGCCATGCTGTGGTGGGCGTCCCATGTATAAAATAAAGGAAGATGGGCAAGGATGTTAGCTCAGGGCCAGTCTTCCTGAGCAAAAAGAGGAAGATTGGCAGTAGACAGCTCAGGGCTAATCTTCCTCAAAAAAAAAAGATTAAAACTAGCAATTTCATACAGCACTTTTGGCATTATAAATTCATATACGTACTTTGAAAATCAGTTTGGTAACATATCAAGAGCTGTTAAAATATTTATGCCCTTTGACCCAGTCAACCACATCTAGTAATCTACCCTAAGAAAATAAAAATATAGGAATAGCACTATATATAAAAATATTTATCAGAGTTATTTATAATAGGAAAAAATTAGAAGCAATCTAAATAACGGTGAAGGAAAATAATCCAGATGAATATAATGTTTCCACCAAAAATGATAAACATGGAAACTACACAACAACATAGAAAGAGCTAATAGTATAATATTATATCAAAAAGAATTGTGGCTATGCTGTGATTACAGTTATATAAATAAAACATGCATTTGAATAAAACTAGAAGAACATGTGCAAAACTGATGATATGGTTGATTTTTTTTTTCTATTTCCAAATTTTCTGTAATGTTTTATTTGACAAATATTTATTGCATTTCTATATGCACCAGCCACTGGGATAAGACAAACAGAAAAGACTTAGTCCCCATCCTTAAAACTTACATTCTAATGCTTTCATTTTTAAAAACCTTGCCGCAGTGAATATTATACAAAAAGAGAAGAAATCTAGAGGTTATCATTTCCAAAGCTGCTTTTTCTGTCACGTGATAGGAAGAGAAAAAGCCAGCAGCCTGCAAGATCAGACCCCTGTCTTGTTCCACAGCCTCCTGGGTTACCCCTACTAGTACCAAATTAGCCCTCTCGCACCTCGCTGCTGGCACTCCGGCCTCGGGTGGCCCTGTCCCCACCCCCTGCTCTGGTGACAGCCTCCACTTCATTCCCCTGAGAGTCCCTGCCCTGTGCTGTCACTGCGCGCACCACACGGATTGCAATTAGGCGCTTCTGTTTCTGCAGGCTCCACATGGCTAACCTGAGGGCAGGGACTACATTTTATTCTTGTCTCTCTCCCAAGTGCCCAACACACGCCTGGCACATAACTGGCATCCGATAAAAATATTTTTGAATGAATCAATTAAAACATCATCACTGCAGCATTGTGGACAGCGAGCTGCTGGGCTGAGGGCACTTGAAGTTGAATTGAATTTACACACCTCCATGGGAGAAGGGTGGCTCAAAGCGAACGTGGTGTTTTCAGGGGAAGCTGCTCAAAAACTGCTTGTTACCTAATCACGGCCTCCACGGCGCAGACCAGCTCCTCGGCACCGCACTCCCGCGTGTTGATGGGTGGAGGGGAGGTCTGGTACAGGTGGGTCTCCGAGGCGGCCCCCACTTCGTTACTGTGATGATTGGAGTGGCATCTTTTGCAATACCGCACAGGCCTGTTTCCGTGGCGACCGCAGCACCCTGCTGAAAAGCAGGTGACAACTGCTCTTCTAACGTGGGAACTGCAGTTCTAGGAGGAAAAAAGGGAAATCAGTTAAAGTTAATTGCTGAGGTAAATTTGGCTAAGAATTGGAACAAATGGAAACTCAAAGGGCCCCAGGAAGTCACAGCACATTTCTGAAGTGCCACTAGCTTCCAAAATGCGGGCCATCTCTAACCAGTTAGATTTCAGTCACGGATAAAAGTAAAGGTGAGAAGTGGTTTCTATTAGTGTGAGTGATAGGAACGTTCTAAATATGAGTGGGACTGTGATGAAAAGCCCTTTGTAAAGTTACCTCAATCATGGGAGGGAGGGGGCGTTCTGGATTATTCCAAGTTAGTGTTTCAAGAGTTTTCAGCAGACATATGAAGAAAAAAATTAAAACCATGGTCCAGAGAGAGAGAGAGCATCATGCACATCAGAGTAGGAAGGATCATTTTAAGCCCCAGAATAAACTTTCAAAATTACTCCTAAAAGAGCAGATTTCCATTACAGCTCATCCGTCCTTGCTGCCTTCAAGGTCAGGCAGGGAGTTGTGCCGAGCTGAGCTGATAACCCAAAAGCAGACCTTTCCACTCCCCCCAGCACTCTTTCTATCAAGACCTAAAGAATATGTCCACTGACACCATGAGAACATATCAAAAGGCAGCAAGAGCCACTCACAGAATCAGCCTTGACATCAACTACTGGAAGGGTCAACAGATGAAGCAATGGAAGCAAGGACAGTGGTGTAGCATCAGGGAGATGCCCCAGATCGGGGGCTGTTGTCACAGCTGCCCTGACGAGAGGCGGAGGAGCAAGGCAGCATCCACACGAAGCAATTTGAGGAGCTATCAGGAAACGTCCCTGACGTCCGCAAAAAACGTGCCCCAAGCCTATTGGAGAGGCCACCACCACACGCTCAATGCCTCATGTCCAGAGAGCATTTTCATCTTTCAACAGAGATTATAAAGATGGGAACACCTCTAGGGGATATAATACCCTTAGCCATTACGATCTCAGAGCCTGGTGAAGATGTGAGAGCCTCCATGACAGACACCTTGTGGAGACAGAAGAAGGAAGCAGGCAAGCAGCACAAAAATCTACATCAAAACCATGACACTGTATTGACTGCTTATTGGAACAACCATTTCAAAGGAAGGCTTGTTCCACTTCAATTTTAGCACAAAGGCTTTGGATAGCAGTGCTGGGAAATCTCATTTTCTGAACAGGACTCAGGCCAACAAATCATAAAAACAAAATTTTTGCAATCTTTTTTTTTCTATCTATTAATAAGGGGTTTTTGTTGTTGTTTCCTAAAATACAGAGTGTTTCTTCTGCATCTGAAGCCCAAGTCGTCTTTGGCCTCCAAGCCAGCCCTGACTTCTCCAAGTGGAGTATTTTTTCGGCTCTGTGCCCTTTCTTCCTCTTTCATACACTAAATTTCACTCTGGAAGCACAAGAATCCCTATTGGTTTAGGGCTTCTCCTGCTCACCCACCAAACCAATACCGCACCACTAGCAGCGCGGCACATGTCGGAGCTTATTCTTAGTGTTTATTTCTTCCTTTTGGTTACAATGAGTCTTTGTTCCTCTGGGATGCCCACTGTTATATAAACAATAGGAAGTGGATATGGGCTGGTGGGTATAATGAAGACCTAAAGTTTAAGGCCTGCAATTTCCCATCCTATTTTCTGGTCACAAATTATTTACACTTTTGCCACATGCAAATTCCTGGCTGGAGGTCCAAGGTCTTCTCATATAAATTAAGCCCAGCTGTGGACGAGGCTCTTTGGGTTTGCTTCCTCAGGTATGTTTCCATTCTCCTTGAATCTAGATGGGCTTGTGGCTGCTTCAATCAAGAGGATGGCAGAAGTGATATTTATATGACTCCTGAGGCCAGGTTTTAAAAAGGCATGCAGCTCCCCCTGGCTGTCTTGGAATGTTCTCTCTTCAAAGCCTGCTCATCAGTCTACTCTTCTCAGAACTCTGCCGTGGCCAAGCCACATGGTGAGGCGATGTGTAAGTCTCTAGTCAATGGTGCTGGCTAAGCCCAGCCTTCAAGTCACCCCATCCCAGAGCCCAAACATATGATCTAGAAGCCTCTAGATACTTCCAGCTCCAAGCTAGTCAAGTCTTCCCAGATGAGGCCCCTTGAGCGGAGACAGGCTGTGGACTGTGCCCTGTCTGAATCCCCGACCCACAGAATCTGTGAGCATAATTCAATCGTTGTTGTTTGATGCTGCTACTTTTTGAATGATTTCTTATCCAGTATCTGGACATACTGCATATATTGGTATCTGGACTACCAACTAAAAGTCAACCTGCTTTCTCACCATGTGCCATCAATTCTAAATAATATCAGCAATAAATACTTTGCCCCCAAATAACCTTTGGTTAATCAAAGTTCTAAACAATTGCTGTGGTTCCTACTAAGTTTTAATAATATACTTCCAAGCCACCGTTGGTCCTCAACCCATGTGATGTCAGCCATTTGTCTCCATTTCAAAGTGAACCTGAGAGACTTTCCTTAGATCCGGATTCAGCTGGGCACGGTTTGCAAATATTCACTCCAGCACTCTGTTCACTGCTTTGAATTTTAAACATAAATAAATAACTCCAAGTGGTCTCATATAGTGACAGAATTGAAGTAAATCAAGGTCTGTCTCTTTATCTTCACAACCTTGACATTTATTTCAAACCTACTGTTCAAGAGTAGGAATATGTAGTACTGAAAGAGGGAAAGACACAGACTGTACCCGAAGCAAGCTCAAACAATTCTGAACTAGTATGAATTCAATGGAAGTTCCCCATTTTAGCTTTCATATAAAATACAATGTTTATAAAGGATGCATAATAAAAAATCTGCTAATTTGAAGGTTATTACTAAAAATACTTTTGTCATATAAAGGAGGAGAGTGTTAAAAAATGATCCACTCTCAGAGTCAAATATGTTAAGAATACCACCAGAGCCAGGACATGCTGATTTAGAAAATAAAAGTGTTTCTCATCCTAGTCTCTCTAGTTTGTAAAAGATTCTCAAAGTGAGAAACAGCCTCAGGATAAAAGTCAAATCAAAAGTATGACTGTACTCCTTTGTTAAAATGTTAGAAAGATATAAAGTGATGCCCAGTTGAGCCTCTCAGCTAGAACAGGGCTTCTAATAACTTTAAGGGCAGACTAAAATGTCCAAAGTACAGAAAGGACTGTCTCGAAAAGAATTATATATGTGGCTTTGGGGGCACTGAACCCCAGTGAAATTCACTGAAAATCCACAAAGTTTTAAAGAAAGTCATACTAGCAAAAGCACCACCAGCTTAAACTAAAGAGGACAGACACAGGTCAACATGAAAAGACGTCTGTGGGAACCCCAACTTCTACAAGAAAACTAAGAGAGGTACTCAGCCGCAACATGGACCATTCCTCACTGAAAAGGAAAGATATCTCAGAGAGTGGAGCAAAGAGCCCAGAAGGACAACAATGGATTGAGGAACTACTCTCAGGAAGCAAAACCAGATCCTAATCGAGGCACATTGCTATCCCTGGAGACAAAGGAACTGTTGACATGTTGATGGCTGGACTGCTACAGACTAGCCATCCGCTTCCTCTTCTTCTTTTTGAATAGAAGTCTACTGCTGTTATCCTGTCCCTATCTCACCGTTGTGTGGGGGGTGTGTAGGGAGCAGATAACTTGCCTTTTTAGTTCACAGGTGTCTGAATCAAGAGAATTTGTACCAGAGGAGTTTCATCAGTGACCAGACCAGATGCAGATCACAAGATAACTGACTTTAAGCCTGAAGCCATAAATGGACAAGACTTTCGAAGGTCTTATAAGGTGGTGAGAGTATTTTGCATATGGAAAGAATGTAAGTAATTATGTCAAGAGGGTGGATTGTGATAGATTAAATATGACCACAAAATTCTTGCTGTTCCTTCTATGAAGAGGAGAAGTCTATTTCCCCACTCCTCGAATCTGGGCTGGCCTTGGGGGATGTTTTGACCAATGGAATGCAGCAGAAGTGATGCTGTGTGACTTCCGAGCTTCAGTCTCAAAACACCTTGCCACCTCCTCTCTCAATCTTTTGGAACACTGCTGCCTAATGAACAAACCCAGCCTAGCCTCCTGGAGGATGAGACACCTAACAGAAAGAGGAAAGGGCAAGCACTCAGTCATCTCAACCATTCCGGCCATCACAGCTGAGGCCCCAGACATGGCAGTGACGTCATGTGGAACCAGCCAATCCCCAGCCTACCCACCAACTGACTGCAAATACATGAGTGAGCCCAGAGAAGTTTATCAAAAGAACGGCCTAGTTGAGCACAGGCCAAATTGCCAATCCACAGAATTGTGATCAAATAAATGTCTGTTGTTATAAGCCACTACATTTTAGGATGGTTTATTATGTGGTAAAAGATAACTGAAACAGCCCTCCAAAGGTACCCACTCATGACCGACTCCTAAAAAGTTTAAATGACTTGTACGTGGTCTCACAGGGAGGTGGGAATAGTGCTGGCCAGAACCCAAGTATCTCAAGCAACTAGCCCAAAGTTCTTTGTATGACACCACACTACCTCCTCTTGTACTTTTCAACAACTAGAACAAGAAAATAAGATGGAAATGGCTTAGGGAAACTGTTGTGAAAAGTGGCTAAAGGAAATTTGAAGGCAAAATATTTAACTAGAGATATCATTCAACTTACATGTAAATGAATATTTCCCATATATAGTTGGTCTAGGTATGTTTCTGACACACATTTATTGGAGAATTTGCACTCCACTTCAAAACAATAAATATTGTTAGCATATAAGATACATCCTTTACCAAAGTTAAGCAACATGTATTGCATTGTCATTCAAATCTCTTTATAACTAGACTTCTAATGCAGAGTGACACGTATGCTTTTATTTTAGCTTACTTATCAAAAACACAGTGCATAAGATGGGTGAGCAAAAGCAGAAATGGAAATAGAGACCATTTGGACATAGCAATCTTGCATGCTAAATTATTTCTTTTCCCCCTTCACAAATACAGTGACACATACGTACTGGGAAACCACGGTGCAGAAATGAGGCAGATGTCAATGAATGAATTTACATACAAACACAGCAAATCATGCCCCACCACACAGATGGTTTGCTCTTACCTTCTTCTGACATATAGCAGATATTTCAGCTGTAAGGGGAAGGTACACAAAATATCAACAAAGAAAGAGAGCCCATTTAAAATAAGGGCAGCCATGAAGGGGAGTAAAAACAAGCTTAGTAACACAACCTCTAGACTTGGCCAAAACAGCTTCTCACTTGTCTCTTAAATTGTCATCTACTTATATTTAATGAGGTCAAAAACACCTGCATGTTCAAATACTTCACTTATTTTCACAAGTAATTCAACCTCCTCAGAAATGACTTAGAATTCAGACCATGTTAAAGCCAAATTACTTTAATCTCACCTCCTTATTTGACAGAGAACAAAACTGAGGGTTGCATGACTATAGGATCACCCAGTCAATGGGAGAGGCAGAGCCAGAGCTAACATCTCTGGAATCCCTGTTTTCCGCTCATCCATTATGCTATGCCACTGAGTTGATGGGATATATACTTCAGGATTGACTTAACAAATGGATAAAAACTCTTTCTAGTGGACATACCAATTATGTCCATGAAAATCGATGTTTGAGAGCACCTGAAAATAATTTTTCCAAGAATATGTTAACATTTCCCCTGAAATAGTAAGTGCTCAAAAAATGGATTAAACCATTACTTTCAGTCTAGTCTATGTTACCATTTATTAAAAAGATCAAAGGTAAATGTTGCCCAGACTCTGTCTGGAAATTACGAATTAGTGGATGCCAAATCAATAAAATTTACAACTCAGTTTTAAAAGCTGGTTTCGTATAATTAATGGTTATTTTACAGTCTGATATCTTAGAGTTTATCTTAACCTGTGTCACATCTTAAGCTTTATGTTAAGCTTAGCGCCACATCTCTAGATAAATAATGAAAAGCTATCAATTTTCTTCCAAAGACGAATATCATCTGGAGATGCTGACAGAATTGAGCAGTATATCTGGTATTTAAAATGTGCTTTAGAACCTGACTATGGGTTTTACCTCAGAGTACTGGAAGTTGGCTAACAAGGTAACCTAATTTAAGGGAGAAAAAAGTTACCTTCATTCGTAGAAATCCAAATCTTTTTACAGATATTCTTAGGTAAATTTTCAAAATGTCTCTTTAAATGATGTAGAAGCTGACATTATTGATCCATTTTACAGATGGAGAGCACTCACTAAATCATTTAAGGTCGAGATGACCTAATATTAAAAGTTAGACTACCAAGAGATAGTGTAATTATCATCAAGCAAAGGCCTTAAGTTTAAAAAAAAAGTTCACAATTTAGTTAACACAAGGTTTTTACATTTCTTTTTAAGATGTCTTTCATAGAAATTCTTTTATCTACCTCTGAAGTCATATGTCAAGTTCCTCCTGTGTGCCTGACCTAGACTCAGTATGCCCCCAGCTTTTTCCACCTTTCATCTTTCCTCTGCTTTCCTGAGTACTTTTTCTGATCATTTCAGCCTCCAATTAGGTGGCTGGAATACCTGCTTCCCCACGTGTGGAAGAAAGCTCTGTCCGGGACCTGCCCACTCACCAGGCTTAGCTTTCAGAACTCTAACAGACTACAAGCATCGTAATCTCGTCTTTCCACTGAGATGGGTCAGATGTACATTAGCCCCATTTTACTGATGGGGAGACTGAGTCTCAGGGCAATTAAACAATTTTCCCTAAAAACACTGAGCCAGTAATAGTGGCAGGAGAAAGACCCATTATTCAATGCTCTTCCTGCTGATGTCCCTTATTCCCTTTCCGACCTGGCACAGCAAACATATCATTGGCAACACCAGTTATATATACAGAAAACCCCTTATGACATAATTCAGCAGGGCTTTAGTCACACAGAATCCTAATTCCAACATCTACCCTTAATTTTGGTAGAGATGATGCCTCCTTCCTCATTATTAAGTGTGTGGGTATATTATAAGAAAGACATTGATATCATGCTTCATATGAATGAATATTCATAGACTATAATACTTCGGTTACTGTTTTTGTAAAATAAAACAGTACAAGAGGAGAGAAATCAACCATGCCATTAGTCATGATTACTCATTATTCATTCTTCTGAAGCAAACCATACCTTGTGGCAGAAGAACATCAATCAACCATTCACTGTGGTCCCTATAAAGAAAAGCAGAAGTCATTGTTGAGCTTCTTTGCAATGTTACCCTTCCCCCCGAATGTTTATAAGCTGCACACTACCGCTAAAAAGCTGTTAATAGAAAGGAAGTAAAATTAAGAGCACTATCATAGTACACTTTTTAAAATGTCTAATGCATTCCAGCTAAATTATAAATTATAGGCATTTCATCATATTCAGTTATCTTTAAATGATACTTTCCAGATGCTAATTAAGCCAACCAAAATACAGCATGATTTGTACAGAGCTGAATGTGATTCTGCGAAACCAACAAGCAAAGAGAACCCACATGAATTATATGTCATGTTTGAAAACCACAGTTTTCTGTTTCACTGTGCCCTTTTAACAGGGTCACTTGAAAACTGGAGCTGCTTTCTTAAATGGAATTGCTTTCTCTTGGCACA
Source organism: Equus quagga (assembly GCF_021613505.1). NCBI lineage: Eukaryota > Metazoa > Chordata > Mammalia > Perissodactyla > Equidae > Equus > Equus quagga. Next base: position 34,820,090 of record NC_060286.1, on the reverse strand, counting down.
TGGAAAGAAATATTGCAAATCTTCAAAGCTGAAATGTTTCAAATGAAAGTTCGCTATATATTAAATATCCAACAAACTAACCTTTAAAAAACAGAGAGGTTAGTGGGAAAGGTGGATAATGTAACCAATTTAAGTCCAAGTGATTGTTCTTATCTTCTCATTGTTGCCCTATTTCCTTTTCCTTGAAGACCCTGGTACCTACCCCGCGATCCTCTGGCTGCATTCTTCACAGAGATACAGTGGGGGTGGTTTATCACCCAAAGCTACTGACAGGGAAGGGTCTATACACATCTGAAACACACGAAGAGACAGAATGACCTCTCCTGTCCTGTTTATCACATTGCCTGTATCATGAGCACAAATGGTTCAATAACGACAGATTTTCTAAAGCAAAGCGGAATAAATATTTTTAGCAAAACCCATTCAACCTATAACTTTTTCCTACGCTGGCTGATGAGTCCACACTGAAGCTTTAAATGTGGCTACTGTGGTTATTCATTTCTCCTGTTATTTGCAATTCAAGTAACAAACAGTGTCAAGAAATCCACCTTCATTCCACAAAGATAAAAAAATCATCTTGCTCAATGGCTGTTCAAATTGCCTCTACATGACTCGTATAGTAATTCCTTCTCTAAAGTGGTAAACACAGCAATCTCTTTTTAGGAAAAGGAAAACACATTATTAAGATTATAAAATCATAACTGTTACCAAAATGCATGCCATAGAGAATTTTGCTTCTTAAGATAGACCTCATTCAGAAAATTTAGCACTAGATCTACCATTGAGTGATTCACTTTTCTTACTCTGGAACCTAAGTTCTACATCAGTCATCCAACATTTCATTTGCAGGTGTTTTTCCTTCCACGCATGACCTGTAGTATCTTTAACCCTGCTATGCCCCATTCAATTCTGGATTATTTATGGCTGAGTTTTCATTAACCTAAACACAGAGATGAAAAGTGTTCATTTTACAGTTGATCATCAGGATATTTCAAATATCTGGATGTTTTAAATGAAGCGAACAAAATATTCAGATGACCAGCTGAATTTTGTACTTTGCATCAGTTTAAATTCCTATGACTTTCCAAAGTCATTTTGAATTCCGTTCTTGCCCTTTTCCACACTACAGCTGATTATGCAGTTAATGTGCCTAGTACACAAATTCTTCTGGAACTTCACGCTGCCTTGTCTTTAGTTTTTACTGAGTTGAAGGGGAAAAACGAACTAAATTTATCATCCAAACAGCCTGCCATTTAAACTTAAAACCCTGAAGCGTTTCAATGATTGGAGAAAAAAAGAGATAGAATTCCTAAATTTAAATAATTATACCATCAAAATCTGTAAAATATATGTTCCCATTGTGAAAATTTTCCTTAGATAAGCTCCATGCTTCCTTTTTTGCAATGAATAACTACTTTTTGGTGTGTTAAATCAGGGACTGGCAAACTTACTGCAAATGGCCAGAGAGTAAATAATTCTGGCCTTGTGGGCCATACGTTCTCTGTCACAACTACTCAACCGTGCTGCTGTAGCATGAAAGCAGCCATGGACAATATGCAGGCAAATGAGCATTTAGCTCAATACGTAACAATAGACAGCCATAGGCAATACATAAGTAAATAGCTGTGGTCCAATAAAACTTTATTTACAAAAACAGGCAGCATGCCAAATTGGACTATAGGCCATAGTTTGCTGACTTAGTTTTAGATAATTATCTGGACTCCAAAGTACTTCATAAAGTGATTTTCAAATAGAACCAAGTAAAACCAAAAGCAGAGTGTGATACAACAAACTATAAGTTCCAACACGTTTTCACTTTCAATCCTATCACAACTCTTGGCTCTTACCTAAAACGTACTTTTTTGCAACCTATGCCAACCAAAATAGATAATACTTTCTACCGGCAAGTCATTACTCCGCGGTGCTATAGCTCACCATTATGGAGACGTTAGGCCTTTTGTGAGGATAAATGCATTTTCCCTGAGTCTTTGCCATGCACCCCATGGAGACCTCTTCTTTAGTGCAGTTACTTCACTCTCATTTCTAATGAATCATTGATACCACTGTCAGGCAAAGAGCTTTTTCATTCCACTCAAAAGGAAAAACTCCTAGGATGTTAGAACTGTAAAGAGCCATTAGAGATTAGCTAATTGACCTCTGATGTATTATGAATTAATTAACATGACCCATCAGATTTGTAGCTGATAGTGTCAATTCTGTTCTACTCTGAACACCCATATTAATATGTTCATATCTGACTGCATTAAAAAATAGCAATTTTCTGTTTATAAATATAACATATGCCAAATGTAGAGGCTTGGGAAAATGAAGGAAATAAGAGAATAAATAACTCATTAACCTCCATCTCAATGCAATCACTAGTAACATTCTGATGAGAATTACTGGTTGTTTTTCACTATGAACATGAATATAAATATATGTAATTTTAAACTAAATTGGCATCGTACTGTACAATTTCATAATTTCTTTTTCATTTAACATTATTCTGGAAGCATCTGGATGGCGGATACCCTTGATCTACATGTCCTATAGTCACATCTCCGTGGGTTTGGGGAGCGCTCATATTGTAAAGAAAGAACAGCACGGAGCCAGACCTGTTGTCAGGCAAAAGCAGCCCCAGCACAGGAGGCGTTAACAAGAATGTTACCTTTCTGGGAATTGTAGAGTACAAATAAAAAAGGGAGCTCTTTAGGAAAACTGGAGTTCAGAAAGCAAAATTTTGGGGGTGATAAAAATATTTTGGAACCAGATAGAGGTGGTGGTTGCACAACATGGTGAATGTGCTACGTGCCACTGAACAGTTCGTTTAAAAATGGTTAATTTTATGTTATGTGAATTTCACCTCAACAAACAAATGCCAGAAGGTAGGATGATTTGGCCTGTCCTGGAGGGCTGGCTGTGGGAACAGCCTGTGAGGAAAGGGAGGCCAGGCCAGAGGAGGGCACTGAGCTGTTGGCCTGGAAGAGAAGGAGAAAATCTAATCCTGATGATTTCTGTGGGTAGGAGGCCAGACATCATTCCTAATCATGAAGTCAGAGGACTCCTGGGAATGCAGTCTGACAAAAAATCAAGGAAAAATCACGGGAAAAATCAGACAGAAAGTACCTCCTTTCTGTTGATGTCTGGGTGAATCGAAAGACGGAGTTGTAACTTAGACGGGAAGAAGAAAGGACGGATATAGAAACTAAAGTGAGAGAGGCAGATAAGTCTCACCACTGCGAAGAATTAATTCCATGAATAATACATGAACTCAAGTGTTTTGCTGAAAACGTCCTCACACCAAAGAACAGCACCTTTGAACCCCAAATGTCCATGGCGGTTCAGAGGGGGGTGCACACAGTAGAAGAGGAGAGGACTGTGTTTCCAGGGGTGGCTTTCCCTCACCTGCTCTTCCTCAACACAAATTCCTTCAGTTTGCTTTCATCAAAAGCAGAGATCAAGTGTAACAATGCAAGGATGTCTTTTGTTAGTAAGAGATATCTAGACGACAGTGTTACTATTGGCACTCCTCTGCCGTTCTGGTACATGAAAAACATTTTTGGTTCCATTTATGTTTCTTGTTGGTTCCATTTATATTTATATTTCTTATAACTCATTTTACCTCTTCTACTCCGTTTCTATAAAATGACAGTACTATTTTTCTATCATTTGGTAATCTTTACAGTCGACCTATCCATAGAACAAGGGAGGCAAACTCCCATGACACTAGGTTCTAAAAAGTAAGTGTGAACTTTAATCACTTAACCTAACTCTCATTCTTCATAATATAAAAATTAACCCTTGCAAATCCAGACACAGGTCTCTCCAGCCAAGTATTGTATCCAACAAAAATAAGTAATTTTGTTAAAAGGTTTGATTATTTTTCTTAACATTCAATTTGAAAGATTCAGGGTTATAACAGACAGACCCAATTAGATGTGGTAGAAAAAGAGTAAGGCGGACTCAAGGTGCCTGGTTCCAGCCGTGTGACTGTAGGAAAGTGACTCAGCCTCTCTAACCCGCTGTTCCCTTGCCTCTAATGTCACTTTCCACAGGTTTGCTGTCCAACTACCTCTGTCGTTTCAACTAAATCATATCTGTGATCTGAGCTAAGACTTAACAATTTCATCTATTTTTGTCCTATGACTCTTGAGTTTGCATAGTCACACACTAGACACTCATGATTTGTAGCATACACATGAAAACAGGGGCAAGGTACCTTTCCCTGAGTTTATTAGCTCAGATAGAGCCAGTTCAGGACTAAGTAAATGTTTCACCAGAATTATTCTGATAATTAGCTCAGTGCTACACAGCACTTGGCTATGAACTGATAGACAAACCTGCAGATACCACTATCGATTGCTCTGTCTTGAACCAACCCACCAAAGTATAGTTAGACTGACATGGACGTGCTTGAGATTACCACAGAGCACAGGCCTCTGCTTTACAGAGAAGGATACAATCTACTCCATTTCATTCAGCAATCTGCTCCTGATAATTTGACCACTGATAATACGAGATGGCACCAGGTCTGCTAAAACAGTACCTTCACAGCTGGTTTGTTAATTGCGTTGTGGCATTCAATGTGCTGGCAGTGGATGGGATTCCAAGCTGTAAAGCAAAGCATAGCTGATGAGTACTTCTCATTGAAATTATTTGTGCCCTAGTAAAAACACAGCAGATACTTCACTAGTTTTCTTTTTCCTAAATAGAACCATCATCAGAAGGCTTCCTAAAATAATCATTTTTTTAGTCTATGAAAAATTCTAAAACCAAGCAAAGATATCACAACTCCATCCATTTTCTCATGGGGAGAGACAAGCTGGTATAAGGTGGCATACACAACATCATAATATTACCTCATAACGATATGCCATTAGTCAGTTCTCAAAGGTTTTTATACCTATAGTTTCACTTGATCCTCCTAACAACTCTGTGAAATAGATACAGCAGATTATTAACCTCATTTCATATATGAGTAAGTTAAAGTTAAAAAGATTAAGTAGCTTGTTACGGTCACAAAGTTATTAAATGACAAGCTGGGACTAGAACCTATAGCTCTTCATTCTTGACACACTGCTCTTTTCACTCTACTATAAACTATGCTAAACCTTCTAGATTTTTGGCACCAGGAAGTGTTTCAAATTGATAATAACTGAAATGAATTGTAAAGCAACCTCCACCATTCCATTTCCCACTCCATCCCCATCAAACGTGGAGACTGGAAAGATGAGTTTCTTGTCAAAATGAACTTCATCTCTCTCTCACACGTGACCCATAGACTAAATCTCTGCTGGTTTGCTAACACTGAACTCCTTAACACAGCATACACACAATGAGGACAAGAACCAAGTAATCTGGGATATATCAGAACAAGAGGCACAACAAGTAATTATCATCATCCAGATCATTCTGCAGCCCAAAGCACCTAGCTAACAATGTTCCATCATTAAAAAAAAAAGTATCAGGATTATATGTTTAAAAGTAGGGCATTTTTCTAAATTGCCATATTCTAATCTTACAGGACTATGATCAGCCTAATATATAAGAATTTTCAGGTTACAAGATATTCTTACTTAGTTACATACCCAATTGTAATTCAAAAATACTTATTATTAATGATTCAGACCTAATTTATGCTCTAAATATTTTATAAAATTTTCTGTCTTGGATTGTCCCAACTTCAAATCTTCTGTCCCACTGTTAAACCAGGTATAAGATTATGTGCCTGTTTGGGATTCAGGAAAATATGGTCCAGAGCCACCTACCTTAAAAAAATATACAATGAGTCTATTTACTTAAAAAGAAGATAAGAAGTGCAGACCAGAAACCACCATTCTAATAACATAGTATCATACTGATTATATTTTGAGAGAGAAAGAAAGAGGAAATGAATGAGTAAGGAATGGATGAATGAAGAAATAATTTGAATATAAGTATTCCATGACTGTAAGATTTGTTTCCTACATAGGGAAAAATCAAATCAATATAGAGTAATAACGAGTTTTCTTGTATAATTAGGAGAACCCTAAAGAAAAAGACGGCCTTTAACCAGTACAGGAGTTGCCAATACATGGGACATGTGCCCCATTCCTCCAATCACAAGCTCATGACAGATATCACTAATCCACAACAGCATTCATTTCTGCTGAGTCCAGAAGTGGCCTTAAAATCCTCAACACTGAGCTCCAGGAGGTCACATCTATCAACAGTGTTGGCACACAGACGAAATTAGGTAACCACCTCTGAATCTGTGTATTATGAGAATATTTGCAGATCACTTTATAAATATGAGGAAGTTCTTGACACTTATAGATAGAATATTCAAAGATATAACAACCACTATGGCATAGGCATAAACCGATCAGAATGTGCAACAGCCAATAGTACTTGATGAGGTCTGCTCTGCCAAAAATTAATGCTTCATACATGGATAGTGGGGACATCCAGGAGGTCCTACTCTTCTAGCTTTCATCTCATTTTTACAGTGTCACTGAGTTAAGAGCAGGTTGCAGGATACTTCATTTAAGTCCACCAAACTCACACTAGATTTAAGTGACTAGAACAGTGATTCTTAACTTCAGTTGTGTATCGAAAATCACCTGTCAAGTTTTCAAAATTATGATGTCTGCAACCCATGTTAGATCCACTGAATCAAAATCTCTAAAGATAGAGCACAAGTATTTGTAATTGAGAAAAGCACTACAATTGATTCTGATATAAGGACAATCTACATACCTTACCTTACAGTAAATATAGTCATGGTAAATCTCCCTTCATTTGAAAATATAAGCAAAGAATATAGCATAAAAACATGACAGACAAGAATTCTGCTTCCAGCTATGACAGAGTAACTGGTATTAGACTTTCCTTCCCACCAAAAACAACTAGAAAACCAGAAAATATATATGAAACAACTGTTTTCAGAAATTGGACTACAGGTAGTGCAGGACAATGATCCTTCAGAGAAGAGAAACAATGAAATGAGTCCTACAATCACCTTGGCTTTCTTCCTGGAAGCAATTTCCAGACACTGGCCCTAGAAGGGGAAAGATAAGCACAGTAGAGTGGTTTCACTGAGTTGAGGAAACAAAAACTGGAGTTTAGAGAGGCAAGGTGGCTTGAATTTGCTAGGTAAAGTACCAAAGAAGGGAAAAGGGAGCTACACAAAGAAAGAGCTCTAGAAATCTTAGCAGGAGTCCTTTGGGGTCTTTTGCTTTATACTAAGCTAAACGTGTGTAAGGCAAAACTCCATTAGGCTGCATAGAGAACAACTATGGGGGATTCGTAAGCTAAATAATTCCTACATCTCCTACAGAGCTGGGAGATATTCGAGTTCCAACCAGTCAGAATGGAGGTGACTCAGTGAAAACCTGGGACATTTAATAGAGACTCTAGGAGGTCATACCCTAGTAGTAGGGCTAAACTAACATTAGCGACAAGGCTACTCTAGGCACACACTAACAAAACACAAGAATAAGTCTGGAAAGGGTCAAGCTGATACACCAGTAACTTGACTGCCAACACAAACTTCAACACACTGTAATGCAAGACAATAAAATCCAGACACTCAGTAATGTAATATTAAAAATTTTTAGCATCTAGTCAAAAACTCCTTGATATTTGTAAAGGGAGGAAAATGTTACCCATAATCAGGGAAAAAAATTGGCCAATAGAAACAAGCCCAGAAATTACAGAGATGAGGTTGTTAGCCAAAAAGGACGTTAAAACAGCTATTATAAACATATTCAAAGGAAAATATGAACACGAGGATAGAGATAAAGACAAAAGAATCAAACGGAATTTCTAAAAACTTAAAATACAACATCAGAAATAAAAAATTCACAGAATGAGCTTAATGGCAGATTAGACAAAGTAGAAGAAAAGACCAGTGAATTAGAAGACATAACAAGACATAACAACAGAAACTACCTAAGCACTGGAAGAAATAAAACAGAGCTTCAATGAGCTATGGGAAAATATCAGGCAGATTAAAAACCAAGAGAAGCAAGGAGTGGGAGGATGAATATCTGAAGAAACAATGGCCAAAATTTTTCAAGTTTGATAAAAACTATAAACGCACAGATCCAAGAAGCTCAGTGCATCTTAGGTAAAATAACAGCAAAGAGAATCACCCCTAAACTCATTATAGTCAAACTGATGAAAACCAACAATAAAGAGAAAATCTTAAAGGCAGCCAGGAAAAAAGACACATTACTTACAGGGGAACAAAGATAAAGAATTGTCACTGATTTCTTGTCAGAAACAACTCAAGCCAGAAGACAATGGAACCACATCTTTAATAGGCTGAAAGAAAAAAACTGTCAACCTAGAATTCTACACCCAGTGAAAATATCCTTCAACAATGAATATGAAATAAAGACTATTTGAAGACAAACACAAGAAAAGAGAATTCATTGCCACCTGAGTTCTGCTACAAGAAATGTCAAAGGAAGGTCTTCAAGCTGATAGAAAATGATACCAGATGAAAGCTAGGACCTACACAAAGGCATAAAGCGTTCTAGACAAGGTAAATATGGTGAATAACTACAAAAGACTTCCTACTCATATTAACATGCTGTTAAAAGATGATTTTCTATTTAAAACAAAAATAATAGTCATGTGTTATGAGACTAATATACAGAGAAGTAAAATATTTGATAAGAAGAACAAAAAGAATGGGAAGGGGAAAATAAAACTGCACAGGTTTCTTACATTGCATGTAAACTCGTATAATACTATGTAAAGGTAGACTGTGAAGTTAAAGGTGCATATTGTAAACCCTAGAGCAATTCTTTTTAAAAAGAGGTATAGCTAGCAATTCAATATAGAGATAAAATGGAATACTAAAAATAACTAACCCAAAAGAAGGCACGATATTAAAAAGAAAAGGAACAAAGAATAGATGGAACAAAAAGAAAACAAGTACAAGATGATAAGACTTAAACCCAACGATATCTGTATTTACATTAAATGTAAATAGCCAAAACAATAGTTACATTACATGTAAATGGTCTAAAAGGCAGAGACTGTCACATAGGATTTAAGCTTTTCAAAAAGCATGACCCAAATATATCCTGCCTGCAAGAAACACATTTGAAATATAAAGATAGATAAGTTAAAAGAAAACAGAAAAAGTTATACCATGCAAATGTTATTCATAAGAAAGCTGGAGTGTCTCTATAAATATCAGACCAATAGATTCTAGGACAAAGAATATTACCAGTAATAAAGAAGGATATTTCACAATGATGAAAGAGTCAATTCATCAAGATGACATAACAATCATAAATATGTGTGCAGCTAATGATAGACTTTTACATTGCATGAAGAAAACTGACAGAACTGAAAAAAGAAAGAAGTCCATATCTGGTGTTACAAATTTCAACAATCCTCTCTCAGTAATTGATAAAACAAAATAGAAAATAAGTAAAAACAAAAGACTTGAACAACATTCTCAACAACTTGATCTAATTGATAACGATAGAATTCTCCACTCAACCACTGTGGAATAGACATTGTTTTCAAGGGTACATGCAACATTTACTAAAATAGACAATATTTTGGTCCAAGAAATAAGTCTCAAAGATTTAGATAGAGTGATATTATAGAGTATGTTTTCTGACCACAACAGAACTAAACTAGAAATAAATAAAAAGATATTTAGAAAATAACTAAATATTTGTACATTTTAAAAACCACCCTTCTAAACAATCCATAAATGAAAGAAGAAATCACAGCAATATTAGAAAATATTCTGTATTGAAACACAATGAAATCATAGCATATTAAATTTGTGGGATGCATCTAAAGCAATGGTTAAAAAGGAAATTTATAGCTTTAAATTTTTATATTAAAAATATAAAATATCCAAAATAAATGAGTTATACTTCTACCTTATAAAAATAGAAAAAGAACAAACTAAACTCTATATTAGTAGAAGGAAGAAAATAAGAAAGATAGAAGCAGAAATCAATGAAATTAAAAACAGAAAACCAATAGAGAGAATCACAAAGCCAAATGCTGCTTCTTTGGAAAGTTCAATAAAATTGATAAGCCCCCTAGCTAGCCTGAGGTATAAAAATATATATAAGAAACAAATTACCAATATCAGCAATGAAAGACAGGACATCATTTCAGATGCTATAGACATGCCAATAAATTTGACAAGTTGGATTAAATGCCCATATTCCTCAAAAAACACAGATTACAAAATTACAAAATCTGACAATACAAAGTAAAAAAATCTAACCACTTCATAACCTATTAAATTGAATTCATAATGTAAGACCTTTCCACAAAGAAAACCCCAAGTCCAGAAGGATTCACCGGAAAATTCTATTAACTATTTAAGAAATAAATAATGCAAATCCTACATAAACTCTTTCATAAAATAGAAGAGGAGGAAACACTTCCCATCTCATTTTATGAATCAGCATTATGCTGTGAACAAAACTAGATGAAGATATTACGATAAAATAAAACTAGATCAATACTCCTCATAAATGTACAAGCAAGAACACTTTAAAAAATTAGTAAACTAAGTCTGGCAATATAACACAACTGACAATGTAGAATTTGTCCCAGGAATGCAAAGCTGATTTAACATTGCAAAGCAAATCAACATAATTTACCATATTAACAGAATAAAGGGAGGAAGTCATATGATCATCTCAATGGCAGAAAATGCATTTGACCAAAATTGACATCCACTCATGATAAAGAAAACTCTCAGGAAACTAAAAATAGACAGGGACTTCCTCAATCTGATAAAAAAGTATCTGTGAAAAACTTACAGCCAACATCATATTTAATGGTGAAAGCCTGAATATTTTCCCCTCACAGACTCAGGGAAAAAACAAAAGATATCCACTCTCAGCACTTCTGTTCAACACTGAACTGGAGATATGAGCCAGTGCAATGAGAAAAAGAAAGAGGGAAAGGAAGGAGGAAATGATGGAAAGGAGAGAAGGAAGGAAGCAAGGAAAGAAGAAAGGGTGAGATGGGAAGCTAACATAATGAGATAAAAATAGATTGGATAAGAGATATGATATGTAATTAAACTAAAAATAAAATAGCAAAATTAGAAACCCTCATTCAAAGCAACAAATAGAGGTGATTTGGGAGAAAATCAAGTAAGTTATAGAGTAAATCAACCTGAGAAGCTAAGAATATAGAGGAAAAGATAAATACATGGAAAATTGTGGTTATAGTAGCTACACAGCACAGAAAATGAAAATCCGACCTATCAATTACAAGTATTCCCAAGGAATATACCAAAACAAGGAAGAAAGTAATAATTTAAAATTTCATTAATGAGAAATTTCCTGAAAAAGGACCTGTATTCACAGATTGAAAGCGCTCTTCATATTATAGGCAAAATCAATGAAAAGATACTCATATATAGAAATATTTAAGAAAAGTTCTTTTTAATAAATAAATAGGTCTCCAAGAATTAAGAACAACAAAAGGAGTTCCTATAACAGACAAAGTCACACTGGTCTAAGATTTGTCTTCTATAACTCTAAATGCTAGAAAACAATGAAGCAATATTTATATTTTTTTCAGTGAAGCAGAGTTTTCTTTAATGTGTGAAGATATAGAAACACATTCTTAAATACACCTGAGCTCAAAAATATATATGACCTACATTCCACTGTTGAAAATATTACAGAAAAAGAGTCTGAGTCCCATTTCCCCAGAAATGACAGACAAATTAATTCAAGTCAATCCTCCTACTGAGAACAGTTAGAAAACTGGACAAGATTAAAAGCAAAAACAAACAGAGAATTTTACGGGAGATTTATGGGGCCATGACCCAAAAGAGGAAGGAATTCATTGAAAGGTGAACCTGGCATTTGAGGCCACTCTTCCTCCTTTGCCCATTTCTCTATCTGCCAGTTCCACAAGACGAGCAGATTTCAGCAGACTCTTTGAAGTAAGAGAACAAAAAATGGAATTTGGGGACCACCAAGGAATGAGAGACCAAAAAATCTCCCTAGGTGGTGGGTAGAGGTCCTAAAAGGCCACACCCTATGAGTAAATGGGAACCAGAAATAGACCAACCCTCACAGGGACTGAAGACCAGCCCCAAATCATCTTGAGAATGGCCCATAGGTCTTTTGGGGTGGGGGAAGCGGCATTAAGGTGATCTGGATTGTTAATGTCCATAGGCTCCTGCCAGAAGCAAAAGCAAACCCTCTCTAAAGAAATGCATCATAATCCTAAACCTCGAGTTAGCTCTATAGCTTCTGTATCTAATGTCTTGTACACAATTAAAAAGAAAACAAACATACATACAGGAAAGACAAGAAAACAAAAGAAACAACAACAGATCAGAATCTCCAGAGATCTAGAATATCGAGTTATCAGAAACAGACTTTAAAATAACTATGCTTAATATGTTCTATAAAGTACAAGACAAGTTAGCGAATATCATCAGAAAATTGGAATATTTTTAAAGCACCAAATGGGAATTCTAGAACTTAAAAATATAATTAACATAATTAAGAACACAATTGGGAGACTAAAAAATTAGTGAACAGGAAGACAAGTCAGAAAAAAAGATTCAGCATGAAGCACAGAAAGATGAAATGGGGGAGGAAAAGACAAAAAAAATATTCATAGGAAATGGAAGAAAAGTCTAACATATGTGTCATTGGAATTCCAGAAAGAGGGATGAGAATACGGTACAAGCAATTTTTCAAGAAATAAGGGAACTTCAAGTTACAGCCCCTAATGTCCTAGGATATATTGGACTTATCCTTCCACTGGACAAAATGTATGAAGCAACTAATTTCTAACATTGGGCATAGATTTTAACAGAGGGCTACAATCCTTTGAAAAAAGGGGAGCATACAGGTTCCTCTACATGGACCTGGCTTTCTGCCTGAGAACGCTTCCAAACTGCAGCAAAGACGAGTGGAACCCAATAAGAAATTAGCATTTTCAGTGAGTAGGGGAAACAGATATCAGAGTGAAGAATTGCTAAGGCAGCTGCAATTTGTGAGTAAAGGTACAGAACAGAAGGGGGCAGCAGGGAAGAGGTTCCGCAAATCTGCGTAAGGGTGCCCCTCAGGTCCTTGGCCTAGTCCTAAACTGCATGTGCTCAGAACAAAACTCCGCAAGGACTAGCAGAGAACAGCTGCTTACTGGTTTAAAGCTGAGATTTCAGAAGTCACATAGTGATAGAGATGCATTGTATTTCCAACTAGCCAAAGAGAGGAACTTTGGTGAACATGCCAGGAATTCAGGAGACCACAGATAGGTCACACCTTGTGAATGAAGACCGTGCTCCAGGCCTCGTAGAATGAGTTTGGAAGTGTTCCTTCTGCTTCTATTTTCTAAAAAGATGGTAAAGAATTGGTATCATTGCATCCTTAAATGTTTGGCAGAATTCACTAGTGAAACCACCTGGGCTTGGTGCTTTCTGTTATGGAAGCTTACTAATTATTGATTCAATTTCCTCAATAGATATAGGCTTATTATCTATTTCTCCTGTGTGAGTTTTGGTAGTTTGTATCTTTCAAGGAACTTGTCCATTTTATCTGTGATCAAATTTGTGGGCACAGAGTTGTTCATAGTATTCCTTTATTATCCTTTTAATGTCCATGGCATCAGTAATGATGACCTCTAATTCATTTCTGATATTGATATTTTCTTTTTCTTTTTTCTTCTTATTTAGCCTGCCTAGAAGTTTGTCAGTTTTAAGTGATATTTTTTTAAAAACAGCGCTGGTCTTTGTTGATTTTTCTCTATTATTTTGTTTTAAATTTCACTGAATTCTGCTCTAATTTTTATTCTTTCTTTTCCTTTTTTTTTCACTTGCTTTAGGCTTAAATTGCTCTTTCTCTAGTGTTCTAAGGTAGAAGCTTAGTTTATTGATTTTAGATCTTTCTTCATTTCTACTATATGTCTTTAATGCTATAAACTTCCCTCTAAGCACTGCTTTCACTACATACAACAAAACTTGAAAATGACACCAAAGCAATAATAATTATGCACCAGGACTAAAGGCAAAACTGAAACATACTTGTCTTAACACCATAAACCTAAGCTGTGACAGGAGAACTAGATCCACTAGAAACTTCACTCTGGCAAATACAAAATTGAATACTTTTAGAGGAAATAAGATGTCCCAGAGTCTCCACAATATATTCTCTACAATGTCCATGACAAAATAAAAAATTACAAGTATGTGAAAGGGCTAGAAAATGGTACCCATAATCAAGAGAAAAAGAGTCAAAAGAAGCAGACAAACAGATGACGCAGACTCATTTGGAATTAGGAGTAAGGGTTTTAAAGCAAATACTTAAAATATGTTAAAGATATTCAAGGAATAGATCATTAAGATAAGGAAAACTCTAAAAAGTAACCAAAAGAAAATTCTAGAACTAAAATATATATAAAATTAGGAGCTTTTTGGATACACTTCTTACAAAATATTGGACAGAGTGGAAGAAAGAATCAGTAAACTTGAAGACAGGTTAATGTAAATCCAAACTAAAGCACAGATAAACAATTTTTTTCAAAAAAAGGAATGAAGCACTTGAGCCTTCTGGAACAATATCAAATATTTTTTAAAGTCCCAGAATGAGAGGAGAAAAAGAAAGGGGCAGAATAAATATCTAGAGAGGATAACAGCCAACATTTTTCCAAAGCTGACGTAGAACACAAAACCACAGATTCAAGAAGCTCAGCAAACCTCAAGCAGAATAAATATAAAACCCACTACACTTACGCAGATCATAATAAAACTACGAAACACCAAAAATAAGGTTAGGATCTTTAAAGGAGGCAGAGAAAAAATATATTATATTCAGAGGTACAATCATAAGAATGTCTAATTTCTTATCAGAAACAATGGAATGACATCTTCAAAGTGTTAAATGATAAAAGTAACATTCACTGATTACAAAGGAATTACAATAGAAATCAAAAGAAAAAGTTATTAGAACCCAAATACTTGGAAATTAAATAACATTCTCCTAAATAACACACAAAGGAAGAGATAGTAATGAAAAATTTTAAATATTTTTAAATGAGTGATAGTAAAAATACAACATACCAAAACTTATGAGATACAGCTAATGAAGAGCTTAGAAGAAAATTGGTAACTTTAAATGGATAATTAGAAAAAAATTATAATGTTCAAAATCAACAATCTAAGCTTTCACCCCAAGAAACTAGAAAAAGAAAAAGAGGAAATTAAACTCAAGAAAAAAAGAAAATAGCAAAGATAAGGGCAGAAAGCAATGAAATACATAAAGAGGAATATAACATTTTCTTCTCTACTGTTGTTTTAGTTTATCTAAGTATTTGATAACATTCAAAATCTATTCAAGAAAAACCTCTCGGTCAAGTGGAAATGACATGAAACTTCCTCACAGTGACATAAAGGGTTTCTGCAAAACCCTATAGCTAACACCATACTTAATGGTGAACTATTCCTTAAAGTTAGGAACAGAGCAATGGTCCCCATTCCTACCACTTCTATTCAATATTGTTCTGAATGTCCTAGGCAGTGAAACAAAGAATAAAACCCAGCAATAAATGGTATACAAATGGGAAAGCACTAGCAAATTTGTCTTTATTTACAGGTGATACCATCATCTACATAGAAAATCCAACCAATCAACAAACTACTGGAACTAATAATTGAATTTAGCAAAATCATGGGATAAAAGATCAATATGCAAAAATCAACTGAATTTCTTTATGCTGTCAACAAACAATTGGAAACTTTATTTTAAAATAATGCTATTTACAACAGAATCAAATAATCAAGAACTTACGAATTAATTTAACAAAGGAAATGCAAGAATTCTACACTCAAAATTACAGAACACCGTTGAGAGAAATTTTAAAAGACCTAAATAATGGAAAGATATATCACGTTCATGGATTAGAAAATTCACTACTTTTACAATGTCAATTCCTTCCAAATGGAACTATAGATTTAACACAATCCAGATCAAAATCTCAGCAGGATTACTTTTTGCAGAAATGAAAACTGATCTAAAATTTATATGGAGATGCAAAAGACCTAAAATAGCCAAGATGATCAAAGAAGAACAAAGTTAGAGATTTGCACTATCTGATTTCAAGACTATAAAGCCAAACTATTTAAGACAGTTTGTATTGGTATACAGATCAATGAGACAGAATAGAGTCCAGAAATACACCTATATATATATATGAACAAGGGGCCAATACAACTGTAAAGGGAAAGGACAATCTTTTCAATAAAGGATGCTGGAACAATCCATACGGAAATAAACGAACCATACCCACCACACCCAAAAATTAAACTTGAATGGATGATAGACTTAAATATGCAAGCTAAATTATAAAGCTTCTGGAAGAAAACATAGGAGACTATCTTCACAACCTTGGAGGAGGCAAAGCTGCGTTAGGACATGAAAGGCACTAACCTAAACAAAAAAATTATAATTTCAGTTTGCCAAGATTAAAAATTCATGCTCATCAAAAGACACTGTTAGGAAATAAAACAGCAATCCCAAACTGGAAGAAAACACTTGCAATATATAAATCTGACAAATGACTCTTACCAGACTACATTAAAAACAATTACATAACAATAATAAAAAAGATAAACAACCCAATTAATGACTACGCAAAAGACTTCATCAAGTACTTCACAAAATATCTGAATGACCAACGAGCATATGAAAAGGTACTCAACATCAGTCATCAAGGAAAGGCAAATTAAAACCACAATGAAATAGACACCCACTAGAATGACTAAAATTCAAAACACTGAGAGTTGCAAGTATTAATGAGGGTGAATGGCAACTGAAACTCTCATACATTGTTGGATGAAATGTAAAATTGCATAAACACTTTATAGAGCTGTTTAGAATTCTCTTATAAACTCTGTGACTCAGTAATTCCGCTCCTAGGTATATACCCAAGAGAAATGAATACACATGCCCATAAAAGACTTGTATAAGATGTTCATAGCAGCTTCATGTATATTAGCCAAAACCTTGAAACAACCTAAATGTTTATCAATAGCAGAGTAGAAAAACAAACTGTGGTATATTTACATAATGGAATACTCATTTAGCAATAAAAAAGAACCACTAATATACTCAACAACACAGATTAATGTCAATAATATTATGTAGAGTAAATGAAGTCAGACACGAAAGAATACATACTGTCAGATCCCCATTTATAAGAATCCCTACATTATATGAATATATGAATTATATAGAAACAGGAGTAGTGACTGCCTCAGGGTGGAAGAGGGGACACTGATTGGTAAGGGACATGCCATTACTTTCTGGAATAATGGAAACATTCTACTGTCTTTATCTGGGTGATGATTAAATGAGCATTATGCATTTGGCAAAATTGACCCAGCCACATATTTGATATTTGTGCATCTTACTATATATAAAATATGCCTTAATAAAGTACTGTTATCACTAACAAAAGAGAGATAGTACCTGATAATTTCCCCAAACTCACAAATTAAAACCAAGAAGTCCTATGAACCCCTCAAAAAGATAAATATAAATAAAATCATAACTAGACATACCATAGTCAAGCTGCTTAAAAACAAAAAAATAAAGAAAACCCACTCTCAACAAGGGACAGACATCTAGACAAAGAATTAATAAGCAAACAGCAGATTTGAACAACGTTATAGACTAAATGGACCTAACATACAAATAGAGAACATTCTATCCAACAACAGCAGAATACACATTCTTCTCAAGTGCACATGGAACATTTCCTAAGATAGACCATATGTTAAGCCACAAAACAAGTCTTAGCAAATTCAAGTATCTTCTCTGACCACAGCAGCATGAAACTAGAAATCAATAACAAAGGGAAAACTGGAAAATTCACAAACACATGGAAATTAAACAACAGTTCCCTGAACAACTAATGGATCAAAGAAGAAATTAAAGGGGAACTAAAAAGTTTCTTGAGATAAATGAAAATAGAAACACAACATACCAGAACTTATGGGATGCAGCAAAAGCAGTTCTAAGAGGAAAGTTCATGGCAATAAATGTCTATGTTAAGAGGCAAGAAAGATCCTAAATAAACAACCTAACTATAGACCTAGAAAAAGAAGAACAAACCAAGCTCAAAGTTGGCAGAAGAAAGAAATAATAAAGATTAGAGCAGAAATAAATGAAATAGAGAACAGAAAAGATTAACCAAAGATTGGTTCTTTGAAAAGATAAACAAGATTGACAAACCCTTATCTATACTAACGAAGGAAAAAAGAAAGAGGACTCAAATCAACAAAATTATAAATGAAAGGGGCCAGCCCAGTGGCACAGTAATTAAAGTTCACACATTCCACTTCAGTGGCCCAGGGTTCACTGGTTCAGATCCTGGGTGAGGACCTTCACACTGCTTGTCAAGCCATGCTGTGGCAGGCATCCCACATATAAAGTAGAGGAAGATGGGCACAGATGTTAGCTCAGGACCAGTCTTCCTCAGCAAAAAGAAGAGGATTGCTGGCAGATGTTAGCTCAGGGCTAACCTTCCTCAAAGAAAAAAAAAGAAAGAAAGAAATTCAAAGGATCATGAGAGGCTACTATGAACAACCATACACCAAGAAACTGGACAATCTAGCAGCAGTGGTAAAATTCTTAGAAACATGTAATTTACCAAGACCAAATCAGAAAGAAATAGAAAATCTGAATAGACTAATTACTAGTAAGGAGATTGAATCAGTAATCAAAACTCTCCCAAGGAAGAAGAGCCCAGGACCAAATGGCCTCACTGGTAAATTTTACCAAACATTTAACGAAGAATTAACACCAATCCTTCTCAAACTCTTCCAAAAACTCCCAAACTCATTTTAGAAAGCCAGCATTATCCTGATACTGAAACCAGAAAAGGACACTACTAGAAAAGAAAACTACAGGCCAATATCCCTGATGAATATAGATGCAAAAATTCTCAATAAAATACTAGCAAACCAAATTCAGCAGCACATTAAAAGAATCATACACCACAATCAAGCAGGATTTAACCTGGAATGCAAAGATGGTTCAACAGAGATGCAAATAAATCAATGAGATACGTCACATTAAAAGAATAAAAGAAAAGAATAAAATGATCATCTTAATAGACAAAGAAAAAAACATTTGACAAAATTCAACATCCATTCATGATAAAATCTCTTACAAATTAGGCATAGAAGGAACATATCTCAACATAATAAAGGCCATATATGACAAGCCCACAGCTAACATCATACTCAATGGTGAAAGGTTGAAAGCTTTTCCTCCAAAATCAGGACCAAGACAAGAGTGCCCACTCTCACCATTCCTATTAAACATAGTACTTGAAGTCCTAGCTCGAACAATCAGGCAAGAAAAAGAAATAAAAGGTATCAGAATTGGACAGGAAGAAGTAAAATTGTCTCTATTTGCAGATGACATTATCCTATATAGAGAAAATCATAAAGACTCAACCAAAAAAACCTGTTAGATAATAAGTGAATTCAGTAAAGTTGCAGGACATAAAATTAACATACAAAAATTAGCAGTATTTCTATACACTAACAATGAATTTTCTGAAAAAGAAATAAAGAAATGGAACCCATTTACAAAAGCATCAAAAACAAAATACTTAGGAAAAAATTTAACCAAGGAAGTGAAAGATCTATAGTCTGAAAACTACAAGACATTGATGAAAGAAATTGAAGAAGACACAAATAAATGAAAAGGCATCCCATGATCATGGACTGAAAGAATTAATACTGTTAAAATGTCAATACCATCAAAAACCATCTATAGATTCAATGTAATCCCTATCACGATTCCAATGGCATTTTTTACAGAAGTAAAAAAACACTTCTGAAATTTATATGGAACCACAAAAGACCCTGAATAGCCAAAGAAATCCTGAGAATGAAAAACAAAGCAGGAGGCATCATACTCCCTGATTTTAAGCTATGCTATACAGCTACAGTAACCCAAACAGTATGGTGTTGGCATAAAAACAGACAAATAGACCAATGGAACAGAATCAAGAGCCCAGAAATAAACCCAAGCATATATGGTCAGCTAATATTTGATAAGGGAGCCAAGAATATTGAAGAATACTCAATGGAGAAAAGACAAGTTCTTCAACAAATGGTGCTGGGATAATTGGATATTCACACGAAAAAGATTAAACTGGACCCCTATCTTACAGCACTCACAAAAATTAACACAAAATAGATTAAAGACTTAAATGTAAGACCTGAAACTATAAAACTCCTAGAAGAAAACATAGAATAAACCTCTTTGACATGGGTCTTGGTAACGATTTTTTGGATATGATACCTAAAGCACAAGCAACAAAATCAAAAATCAACAAATGGGACTACATGAAACTGAAAAGCTTCTGTACAGCAAAAGAAAGAATTAACAAAGTGAAATGACGACCTACGGAATGGGAAGAAATATTTGCAAACCATAAATTTGATAAGGGTTAATAGCCAAAATATACAAAGAACTCATACAATTCAGCAGCAAAACGATAACTCAATTTAAAAAATGGGTGAAGGACCTGAATAGACATTTTTCCAAAGAATATATACAAAAAGCCAACAGGTACATAAAAAGATGCTCAACATCACTAGTCATTAGGGAAATGCAAATTAAAACCACAATGAGATATCACCTCACACTTGTTAGAATGGCCGTCATCAAAAAGACAAGAGATAACAAATGCTGGCATGAATGTGGAGGAAAGAGAACCCTTGTGCACTGTTGGTGGGATTGTAAATTGGTATAACCACTATGGAAAACAGCACAGAGGATCCTCAGAAAATTAAAAACAGAAACACCTTATGATCCAGCTATCCCACTACTGGGTATTTATCCAAAGAACATGAAACCAACAATTCAAAGAGATTTCTGCATCCTTATGTTCATTGCAGCATTATTCACAATAGTAAAGATGTGGAAGCTACCCAAGTTCCCATCAACAGAGCAATGGATGAAGAAGATGTGATATATATATATATATAACGGTACACTACTCAGCCATAAAAAAAGAAAATAGTCCCATTTGCAACAAAATGAATGGACCTTGAGGGTCTTATATTTAGCAAAATAAGCCAGACAAAGAAAGACAAATACTGAATGATTTCACTCACGTGTGGAAGACAAACAAACACGTGGATAAAGAGAACAGATTAGTGGTTACCAGAGGGGAAGTGGGTGGGGAGTGGGCAAAAGGGGTAAAGGGGCACATACGTATGGTGACAGATAAAAACTAGACTAGTGGTGGTGAGCACAATGTAGTCTACACATAAAGTGATATATAATAATGTACACCTGAAATTACACAGTTATAAACAATTATGACCTCGATAAAATAATTTTTAATAAATAAATAAAATGCCCCAAAAAATTTAAAATATAACTACCATATGATCCAGCAAGTCCACTTCTGGGAATATATTCAAAGGAATCAAAAACACTAACTCAAAAAGATATCTGCTTCTCCATGTGCACAGCAGCATTACTTATAATAGCCAAGACATGGAAACAAACTGTGTCCAACAATGGATGAATGGATAAAGAAGTTGTAATATATACATATAATGGACTATTATTCAGCCATAAAAAAATGAGGAAATCCAAAAATGTGGAGACGAAACAACATGCCACTGAACAAACAATGGATTATTGAAGAAATTAAAGAAGAAATCAAATATTATCTGGAGACAAATGAAAATGAAAACACACCATACCAACTCATTTGGGACACAGCAAAAGCAGTCCTAAGAGGGAAATTCATTGCAATACAGGCTCACCTTAATAAAGAAGAAAAATCTCAGATAAGCAATCTCAAATGACACCCAACAGAATTAGAAAAAGAAGAACAAACAAAGTCCAAAGTCAGTAGAAGGAGGGAAATAATAAAAATTAGAGGAGAAATAAGTGAAATTGAAACAAAAAAGACAGTAGAAAGGACCAATGAAACAAAGAGTTGGTTCTTTGAAAATATAAACAAAATGGACAAACCCTTAGCCAGACTCACTAAGAAAAAAAGATAGAAGACTCAAATAAATAAAATTAGAAATGAGAGAGGAGAACTCACAACAGATACCACAGAAATACAAAAGATCATAAGAGAATACTATGAAAAACTATATGCCAACAAACTGGACAACCTAGAAGGAATGGATAAATTCTTAGACTCTTACAACCTCCCAAAACTGAAGCAGGAAGAAACAGAGAATCTGAATAGACCAATCACAAGTAAAGAAATTGAAACAGTAATCAAAAACCTCCCCAAAAATAGAAGTCCAGGACCAGATGGCTTCTCTGGAGAATTCTACCAAACATTCAAAGAAGATTTAATACCTATCCTTCTCAAACTATTCCAGAAAATTGAGGAAGGTGGAGCACTCCCTAACACATTCTATGAAGCCAACATCACCCTGATCCCAAATCCTGACAAGGACAACACAAAGAAGGAAAACTACAGGCCAATATCACTGATGAACATAGATGCAAAAATCCTCAACAAAATTTGGGCAAACTGAATACAGCAATACATTAAGAAGATTATACACCATGATCAAGTGGGATTTATACCAAGGACACAGGGATGGTTCAACATCCGCAAGTCAATCAATGTGACACACTACATTAACAAAATGAGAAACAAAAACCACATGATCATCTCAATAGATACAGAGAAAGCATTCGACAAGATCCAACATCCATTTATGATAAAAACCCTCAATAAAATGGGTATAGAAGGAAAGTACCTCAACCTAATAAAGGCCATACATGACAAACCCACAGCCAACATCATATTCGATGGGCAAAAACGGAAAGCCATCCCTCTGAGAAGAGGAACAAGACAAGGGTGTCCACTCTCACCACTCTTATTCAACATAGTACTGGAGGTTTTGGCCAGAACAATTCAGCAGGAAAAAGAAATAAAAGGAATCAAAATAGGCAATGAAGAAGTGAAACTCTCACTGTTTGCAGACGACATGATCTTATATATAGAAAAACCCAAAGAATCCACTGGAAAACTATTAGAAATAATCAACAACTACAGCAAAGTTGCAGGGTATAAAATCAACATACATAAATCAGTACCATTTCTATACTCTAACAATGAACTAACAGAAAAAGAACTGAAGAACTCAATCCCATTCACAATCGCAACAAAAAGAATAAAATACCTCAGGGTAAATTTAACCAAGGAAGTGAAAGACCTATACAATGAAAACTACAAGACTTTCCTGAAAGAAATTGATGACGACATAAAGAGAAGGAAAGACATTTCATGCACATGGACTGGAAGAATAAACATAGTTAAAATGTCCATACTACCTAAAGCAATCTACAGATTCAACGCTATCCCAATCAGAATCCAAATGACATTCTTTACAGACATAGAACAAAGAATCCTAAAATTCACATGGGGCAACAAAAGACCCCGAATTGCTAAAGCAATCCTGAGAAAAAAGAACAAAGCTGCAGGCATCACAATCCGTGACTTCAAAACATACTACCAAGCTACAGTAATCAAAACAGCATGGTACTGGTACAAAAACAGGTGCACAGATCAATGGAACAGAATTGAAAGCTCAAAAACAAAACCACACATCTACGGACAGCTAATCTTTGACAAAGGAGCTGAGGGCCTACAATGGAGAAAATAAAGTCTCTTCAACAAATGGTGCTGGGAAAACTGGACAGCCACATGTAAGAATGAAAATTGACCATTTTTTTTTCACCATTCACAAAAATAAACTCAAAATGGAACAAAGACCTAAAGATTAGACCTGAAACAATAAGTCTTCTAGAAGAAAATATAGGCAGTACACTCTTTGACATCAGTATCAAAAGGATCTTTTGAGACACCATATCTCCTCAGAAGACGGAAACAATACAAAGAATAAACCAATGGGACTTCATCAGACTAAAGAGCTTCTTCAAGGCAAGGGAAAACAGGATTGAAACAAAAAAACAACCCACCAACTGGGAAAAAATATTTACAAGTTATATATCTGACAAAGGGTTAATCTCCATAATATATAAAGAACTCTCACAGCTCAACAACAAAAAATCAAACAAGCCAATCAAAAAATGGGCAGGGGACATGAACAGACATTTCTCCAAAGAAGCTATACGGATGGCCAATAGACACATGAAAAGATGCTCATCACTACTCATCAGGGAAATGCAAATCAAAACTACACTAAGATATGACCTTACACCTGTTAGAATGGCAAAAATAACCAAAACAAAAAGTGACAAATGTTGGAGAGGTTGTGGAGAAAAAGGAACCCTCATACACTGTTGGTGAGAATGCAAACTGGTGCAGCCACTATGGAAAACAGTATGGAGATTTCTCAAAAAATTAAAAATAGAAATACCATATGACCCAGCCATCCCACTACTGGGTATCCATCCAAAGAACTTGAAATCAGCAATTCCAAAAGTCCCATGCACCCCTATGTTCATCACAGCATTATTTACAATAGCCAAGACGTGGAAGCAACCTAAGTGCCCATCAACTGATGACTGGATGAAGAAGATGTGGTATATATACAATGGAATACTACTCAGCCATAAAAAAGGCTAAAATCGTTCCATTCACAACAACATGGATGGCCCCTGAGGGTGTTATGTGAAGTGAAATATGCCAGATAGAGAAAGACGAACTCTGTATGACTCCACTCATAGGTGGAAGTTAAACATATAGACAAAGAGAACTGATTGGTGGTTACCAGGGGAAAGGGGGGGGGTGGGGGGAGGGCACAAAGGGTGAAGTGGTGCACCTACAACACGACTGACAATAATGTACAACTGAAATTTCACAAGGTTGTAAACTATCATAATCTTAATAAAATGTAAAAAACAAAATGAGGAAATCCTACCATTTGTGACAACATGGATGGACCTCGAAGGCATTCTGCTAAGTGAAATGAGTCAGACAGAGAAAGATAAATACTGTATGATCTCACTGATATGTGGAATCTAAAATAAAACGCATAGACAAAGAAATCAGACACGTGGTTACCAGAGGCAGCAGGTGGAGGAAGGGAGAATTAGAGGAAGGTGGCCAAAAGGTACAAACTTCCAGTTCTAAGATAAGTAAGTCCAGGAATATAACATATAATATGATGACTATAGTTAACACTGCTGTACAATATACAGAAAAGTTGCTGAGAGCAAAGCCTAAGAGTTCTCATAACAAGGAGAAAATTCTTTCTCTTTTGTTTTTCTTTTCTTCTTTGTTTTCTTTATATTGTATCTGTATGAGATGATGGATGTTAGCTGAACCTCAGCAACAGATGTTAGCTCGGGGCCAATCTTAAAAAAAAGAAAAGAAATAAAGGCAAAACAAGGACATTTTCTGACAAACACTAACTGAAAAGATTTATCCCCAAGAGAATGGCACTAAAGGAAATGTAAAAGATTATTATCAAGGAAAATAATTAAATTTTAGACAGGGACTTAGAGATATAAAAAGGAAAAAAAAGTAAGAAAAAACAATATCTAATGACTATTGACTGCAAAGAACAATAATAATTGTGTTTTGCTGAATTATAAAAAATAGAGCATAGCACAGAAGTCAGGAGGGGGTAAAAGAAGTTAAAATATTCTGTCATTTTACAGGAAAAGGTAGAAGTACTATTTTATACTGCACACTGATAAGTCAAGAATGCATGGCGTATGGGCAGGCTCCATGGCATAGGGTTAACGTTAAGTTCATGTGCTCCACTTTGGCAACCTGGGGTGTGAGGGCTTGGGTCCCGGGCACAGACCTACACACTGTTCATCAAGCCCCGTGGTGGCAGCATCTCATATACAAAATAGAGGAAGACTGGCACAGGTGTCAGTTCAGTGACAATTTTCCTCAGCAAAAAGAGGAGGATTAGCAACTGATATTAGCTCAGGGCCAATCTTCCTCACCAAAAAATTTTTTTAAAAAAAGAATGCATGGAATAATCTCTAGGGTAATGATTAAAAGAATGCAGAAGACTGAATAACTCACCAAGACAAAGATGAAATATTTAAATATACTCAATGCAAAAGGAGAGAGAAAAAGAAAAAAGAAAGCAAAGAGAAAAATAGTGGATTTAAAATCAAATATACCAGTAATTACATGACATGTATATGGACTAAGTGCTCCAAATAAAAGGCAAAGGTCATGAAAATTGAGTTTAAAAAACAGAACTACATGCTGCTTATAAGACACATGAAATATAAGAATATTAAAAAGTTGAAAATAAAAGGGTGGAATAAGTTATACAAACTTATGAAAATTTTACACAAAATTATACAAACACTCATGAAAGACAGTGTAGTTATACTAGCATAAAGACAAAGTAGATTTTAACACAAAAAAGCATTACTAGAGATAAAGACATGCATTCCATAATGGTAAAAGTTTCAATTCACCAGGAAGATATTGCATTCTAAATTTGTATGCACCTAATAATGCCACCTCCAAAGTTATACAGCAAATATTGACAGAACTACAAAGAGGAATACACAAATCCACAATCACAGTAGGAGATTTTAACATTCTACTCTTGGTAACTAATAGAAGAAATAGACACAAATGCAATAAGAATACAGAAGATTTGAACTACACAATTAACAAATTTTATTTAGTTGATATATATAGAACAAACAACTGCCTAAAGAAAGTGTAAAAAGTATCAAAGGAATGAAATAATATAAAGTATGTTGCCTGACCACAAAGGAATCAAGCTATAAATCAATAAAAAACTTCACCAGGAAAATTCCTATATGTTTAGAAATTAATCATCATCCTTCTAAATGACCCATGGGTCAAAGAAGCAACCAGGAAAGAACCTAGAATTCAGCATAGCACAGGAGGTTTTAGCCAGTGCAATAAGGCAAGAGACATAAAAGTCTTAAGGGTTGAAGAGGAGACATTAAACTGTTGTTATTCAACAATAATATAATTGTACACATGAAAAACAATTTTTTACACAAAACTAAAGATAAATTATTAGAATTTAAAAGTGATTTAGCAAGGTTGCTGGATACAAGATCAACATACTAGAATTAATTGCATGTCTACAGACTAGCAACAAAGAGTTAGCAAAATGTAATTTGTGTGTGTGCGTGTGAGGAAGATTGGCCCTGAGCTAACATCTGTTGCCAGTCTTCCACTTTTTGCTTCAGGAAGATTGTCACTGAGCCAACATTTGTGCCAAATCTTCCCCTATTTTATGTGAGATACCACCACAGCTTGGCTTGATGAGTGACACCAGGTCTGCAATCAGGATTTGAACCTACAAGGCCCAGACCACCAAAGCAGAGTGTGTGAACTTAACCACTATGCTGCTGGGCTGGCCCCTAGAAAGTGTAATTTTTCAAAGATATATCGTTGACAATAACATCAAAAAAATAAATACTCAGTGACACACTACATGAGAGATAGGCAGGACATCTACACAGAAAACTACAAAACAGCATTGAGGGAACTAAAGAAAGCCTAGATAAAAAAAGATATACTATGTGCATGGATTGGAAGATTCAATATTTTAAAGATGTCACTTCCCAAGACTGATCTACAGATTCAAGGGAATTTCAATCAAAATCCTAGTAGTTTAGGTGTGTGTTTGTGTGTGTTTAACTTGAAAAACTCTTTAACTTAGCAAATAGCTAGGAATAACCTTGAAGGAGGAAGAAGAACAGGAAGAGGAGGAGAAAGAACAGGAAGAAGAGAAAGCAGGTGGAGACAAGGAAAAGAGTAACAATTACAGCAAGGTGGAAAGACTTGCCCTGAAGGATACGAAATTTTATTATTAAGCTACATTAATTCAGACAGTGTAGTATTGCAAAAAGGAAAAATACACCAACTGAACAAAATAAAGAATCCAGAGACAGAACCATCTTTAAATAGACACTTGATTTATGACAAAAATAGTACTACAGAACATTACGGAAAGGAAAACATTTTCAATAAATGACATTGAGTCAACTGGCTATCCATAAGAGATTAAAAAAAATTGACCCTTACCTCACACCATACAGAAAAATTAATTCCAGATACATCTAAATGTAAAAGGTAAAAACCAAATAGTCTAGAAGATAACAAAGAATATTGTCATAATTTTGGAGTAGCAAAAGATTTTCCTAGATAGGATATAAAAAGCAGTTTATACAAACAAAAAGATGACTACTTTGATTACATTAGAAATAAGAACTTCATTTAATCAACAGACATCAGGGAAATGCAAATTATAACCACAATAGGATACCCTGGAAAATGACTAAAATTTTGAAAACAAAGCATTGCCCAAAATGTGAAATATAGACAAAAAGAACTCTCACACACTGCTAATGGGAGTACAAACTACTACAACCCTTTTGGATCCACTAAAAGTGGATATATACACACCTCTGATCCAACAATTCTACCCTAGGTGTATACTGAACAGAAATCTGCACATGTGTATACCAAAAGATATTCAAAGGATGTTCATAGCAGCATTATTTGTAATACCCAAAAAGTGAGAACAACCCAAATATCCATTAATAGTAAAATGAATACATAAACTGTGGTACATTCATTTGCTAGAATATATATAGCAACAGAAATGAATGAAGCACAGTTATGCTCAACCCATGGACAAATCACACACACACAAATAAATAACATATGATTCCATTTACATAAAATTCAAAAGTAGGCAAAACTAATTTCTGATGTTGGAAGTTAGGTTAGTGGTCACCTTTGGGATAGAAGGAAGAGGTAATCATGATGGTAAACACGGTGGGACATATTCCACATACACTTCTAATTTGTGTGTTTTTCTACACGTGTATAATGCACCAATAAAAAAGGTTTAAAACATTGTTTCTAATTACGTGGGGACAAAATCGAGGTGAAAAAGAACTCAATATTGAGGAAGTTATGACATAAAAGGACTGGTAGACCTTGTAGTTAACTGTAGACAACCCCAGAATCCAAGTGTACTAACGCCGGGTTGGATATCTGGCAGCCCAGACCAAAGCTTAACCTTGTAGTGCTATCTTAAGTTATTCTCTATCTACTTCTGCAACAGTCTCTGTCTCAGAAACGTATATCTTGTGCCACTTCTTTTGTCCCATAGTCCAGATGGAAACTACACAATTAACTGGTGCTATCTTTGCTTAAACAAAGTCTAAATTACCTACTAGTTGGGACACTGTACCAAGAAAATTGCTAAATAATTTCTTTCTCCCCCACAGAAGCAGAGTTTTATAGAACAGCGTAATGGCTACTTTCATTGCCAGGAAACACTGTAATTCTTGCATCTTCAAGACTCATATTTAATGACCAAAATAATTGGAGTAGTTTTTGTTGTAGATAAATACTAATAAACCCAAAAGAGGCAAATATTGTAGATTACCAAATTCCCACTACTTAGTGTGCGCTGGTGATATGGTGGTGAGCAGAGCTGCCTTCCAAACCCTCACTAGTTGATCTTCTTCATATGAGTTGTAAATATTCCTATGTGACTATGCTTAAAAAGCAATAAATAATTTATATACATATATATGCACAGTTAAAATTATTGTGAATTATTAACAATTATTAAATCTATGTGGCTATATGTGTGTACATAGAGTTATTCTTTAAACTTTTCTGTATTTGAAAAATGTCATAATAAAAGGTTGTGGGAAAATCTTGTATAACTATATAGAATATGATGCCTATTTTATTTTAAAATGTGCATCAAAAACACTGGAGGGAATATACCAAAATGTTAACAGTGGTCATTTCTGGATAGTACTATTTTTTTCCTTCTTACTTTTCTAAAAGCAAATTTTCCTTTTACAAAAAAGAAGCGAGGGGCCGGCCCGGTGGCGCAGCGGTTAAGTTCACATGTTCCACTTCTGCGGCCCAGGGTTCGCCAGTTCCGATCCCGGGTGCAGACCTGCGGACCACTTATCAAGCCATGCTGTGGCAGGTGTCCCACATATAAAGTAGAGGAAGATGGGCACGGATGTGAGCTCAGGGCCAAGGTTCCTCAGCAAAAAAGAGGAGGATTGGCGGTGGGTATTAGTGGATGTTAGCTCAAGGCTAATCTCCCTCAAAAAAAAAAAGGAAATTTACTTTTTAAAAAGGAAATAAATTACTGGGAAAACATACAAAAGCTGCTGGTCCCTAAGAAAGCATTTCATCTTTGAGCTTCCAACCCCTAAAATTCTGTCTCCATATAATTTTTATTATTAAGAATATTTAGGGTTGTAGTGCCACCTAAATACTGATGTCCTTTAGTTCATCTTTCATTGAGACACGCAATGCAGAAAATTTCTAATGCTCCAGTTGAAGGTTAATTAAAGAACTGAATTGACAGAAGTGATGTCACCCTGTTAGAACAGAAAACTGTGAGTTTTCAATGAAGATGATGTAGGTTGAAATTCAAGCTGTGCTCCCTTGTAATTTGTGTGAATTTAGGGACGTTACTTAAACTCTGTGTCCCACTCCTCATCTGTAACATTGAAAGAAGAAAACCCACTTCTCAAGATTTTTGTGAGGATTAACCGAGAAAATGTCTATAAAACCCAAAATGGTGCTTGGTCCATAAATTGTGTTCAATTAGCAGAAGGCTAAAATACTAAATGAGATACTAAGCAACTAGAACAATGTCTGACAAGCAGCCAGTGTTGGATAAATAGTCAAACACAGATCAGAATGATTAATTTTTTTTATGATCTCTTGTTTCCTGAATAGAGTGCCATGGTCCCCTAGAATGGGAGTTCCAAGAGAGCTTCCTCCCCAGGGCCTTAGTGCCTGGCAAGTAGCAGGCACACAATGACACACTGTTGAAAGAACGGAAGTGTGCGGAGGTATGATTACACGAGGGACAGAAGAATAAAGGCCCATAGACAGAGGCGTCTTGTCCAGAAAGGCCAAGAGAAGGTGAAGGAGTCACTCTGATCTTAGTATGCAGAGGCAGAGCCACTCTAGGGAGACAGGTTTGGCTGGCCCTTCGGAGACGGTAGGGTCACAGGGGTCAATGGAAGTGGCTGTCCACCTGCTGGTCTTCTGGGATGTTCCAGACAGGAAAATCTCATCACGTGGTTTCTCCATCTAAAACCTGTCTGTGGCTTCCCTTTGCCGTTAGGATAAAATTCAATTCCTTCACCAGCCCTGTCAGGCTTCTTGCTTACCTCGTCTGGCTCCTCTCCTCCTGCCACTCCACTGTCTGGCTGCATATGACTTTTTCTAGCTCCTAACTGCAACCATACTGTCTTTGGCCTCCAAGTCTGAAACCCAGGCAGTTCCTTCTGCCTCAGACTCACTCATGATTCACTCCCCTTTTGACGTCCAGGGTTCACACATCTTTCAAGTATTCCCCTACACATCACTCACTCGAGAACCTTCCTTGACAAGTTAACCCTACCCAAAGTTGCCCACCAACAGGGTGAGGTTAGAGGTCCCTCCTGTGTGTTCACACAGCTCTCTGTACTTGCTCTACCTTAGCACCTATTACACTGTAAGGAGATTTCCTGATCTTTCCCCACAACTGGAATGTACATGCCAAGATATTCATGAGTTTAGTCTGTTTTTTCCATCACTTTCCACCAGTGCCTAGAATAATGCCTAGCTAATAGTGGATACTTCATAAATATTTGTTCAATAAATGAATGAATTTCCATATCTAGATTCCATTAAGCTCCATGAGGTCTGGTTTTGTGTCAGTTCTTATACCATCAACAAAAAGTTTAGTGCCTGGCACATAATAGTTACTCTACAAATATTCACCAACTTAGTAAATTTCATTTGATACTGGTTACCCATTCACACATCATGTAAATGCTTATTTCAGGGATCTATTGAGAAGGGGTTGGTGTCAAATATTTCAGTCATTTCACCTTTTATTTTATTAATGCTTCCAACTTTTTTCCTGCTTTTATATTCAAATTATCCACTTGACAACACTTGGACATTCTCTACTATTGGTAGAGAATAAAACAGAAATGATACCAATTTTCATTTTTCTAAAATTTACTTACTATCTACCCTCATTGTTTTAATTAATATTGTTATCACTAAGGCCAATATTATTTGTTCTGAGTTTAGAATAAGCCCACCAAGGACCATCAAAGGCCAAAAAACAGTCATTAATATCTCTAACACTTGGCTTTAATCAGGAACATAAATCAGACACCTGAATTAAGTTAAATCCCTTTTGAATGACTTCAAGACACCTTTGGAAAGAAGAGTGATTTCAAGAAAGTAGACACTCATAACATCAGTATACAATCTCACAATAACGTGAATAAAAGTTAACTTTGCCAAAACATCCACCTCTCTCATTTTCAGAAAAATATCTACACAATTAAGTGGGAGGAGAGGGTAGTCAGGGGCAAACTCCATCAGCCATAGGTTGCTTCTTTGATTTTATAGTAGATAAACATAAACAACAAAGGACCTGGGGCTTGTTTGGTTTTTGGTAACTATACATCTTTACATTTAAATCCAGCATTTACTTCTCAGTCATTAGTTAGACAAATATTCATCAATTGTTGACTCTTCCTGTCCAACCAGGCTATCACGATCACCTAATTCTTATTTAGTGTATGAACCGGTAATGTTGAACGTGCTCCAAGTCTTCTTATCAGAGCAGAATTAGCCACCTGGGGTTTTGCTAACCGGTGAGCAAATCTGCAGCATCACTCACCTTTGTAGTGACTCACGTTAGCAGTAGTTAGACCACAGGCCAGGTGTATGGCAAAGGAGACTGAGACTTAGGCAATCTGCTATGGTGTCCTAAGTGCTTTTGAAATTAATTTATTTTATACCACCTAGTTTCAGAAAGGATTATAATAATGTCTAAAGGCATGTAAATATAATCCAGCAAGATAAATAAATATATAAGTAGGTGAGGCAAAGACGTCGTAGGAGAAATAAAGATGGGGCACCACAGAACCATTCTTCTCTTACCTGTGTACTGCAAGCCCCTGTATTCGCTTATTGCCCCAGGAGGCTTTAAATTGGGCCAGTAATGGAACAGCATTTGCACAGCTGGAGGTTTCACTTGTGAAGGCCCATAGGCTATCACATACAAAAGATCCTAAAGGAAACAGGAAGCATACTTTGACTTATCAAATAAAAATAAAAGTAGCTCATTCAATATTACCAAAGCAGTGAAAATTCCAATGGAAGGGTTGAGGTGGCAAATTTCTCTGGAATCTCATCATCTAGGTTGCTTCTCAGATTAGATCATATGAAAATATTATTTTTTATTATTTATTTATTGGTCTCATAAATAAACCCCCCAGGTAGCATTCAAAAGTACACCATCTTTTAATAAATTCTCCTCTACTCAGAATAATGTCAAACAATTTTAGAATAGCATTAGCCAGTTTGTCAAAGACTGTATTTTAAAAAATATTTTCCTAAAACATATTTCTTAACAATTCACATCTCCTATTTGAAAGAAGACAGGTTCTCAAGCAACATTTCAAATTAAATAAAATCGCCACATAATATAGTATTTGCTGAATTCCAAGTATAAGAGATATCTAATTACTTTCTTTATCAAGCCACTGTGTTCTTCAAGTACCATTTCTGCTCTAAATGATAAAAATTAACCAGTAAGGAAATAATTCTAGGTTCTACCACACCAAAATACTAAGACATAAATAAATTTGACCTAAACAATAGTTTTAATATGCAAACAATTTTTACTATACTGTACAAATCAAGTTTGTGACTATGAGTTAAATTTTGTCCAAAACTTACTTTCCAGACTTCTTGTTTATATTTCATGAGGCATTCCAATAATTGACAATGATACACTGTAAAGAAGAAAATGTAATTTGAACATGAAATGTAAATACCAGATAAAAAAATCCTCTGATATTTAATAAACTATATTAGCATGACTTTTCACTCTAATCATTAAATTAGAACTTACTTATTTCTCACTCTAATCATTAAATTAGAACTTACTTATTTCTACATATTCATACTTTTCAAAAATCACATAATCCCTTGACTTTATCAAGTTTTATTCCAAGATCTTTCATTTTATTAACAAAGGAAGTATTAAGAAAGATCCCTAGTAATCATACTTCCAGAACATAAACTTATGTCAATGTAATCAAAAACTACATAGGAAAAAAAGTAGCCTCATGGGATCATACTACAAGCTCACATTTACGGAGCATTCATTGTGTGTCGGCATTTGCTAAGAGCCTTACACCTACTGTCTCAGAACCACCATGTTGCAGTTAGGAAACTGAGGCTTAGTTTCCTATCTCACCAAAGGTGGGACAGAAAGCAAATAACGGACTTAGAATGGGAATCTTCTATCATTTGATCACCAATTCCATCTCGTTGAGGAATTCTTTAAAAGCTACACAACAGTAAACTTCTATGATCTGCCTACGTTGACTTCGGGAAGAAAGATGCTTTCACCCCAGTTAGATACCTGATTTATACCTTCCCTAGTCTATCTTCCAACCCTATCATGGCACTGAAGCAGGTCTCACTTCAGTCACCAGTGACTTCCGTGCTGTTCAATTCAATGGGCACCTTTCAGTCTGTCTCTTGCTTGACCTTCAGCAGCATTCAGCACTGCTGACCACTGTCTCCTTTTTAAAGCACTCTCTTCCCCTGACTTCGTGACTAACCCTCTCCTATCACCTGTGGTGGACACTGTTGTTGCTACTCAGCTGCTATCAACAACCCTTTCTTCCTTATCCATCTCCCAGTACACAGGCTACAGAGCAAGATACTCTCTCAGACCTCCTTGCAGCTACGGATGGCCATGTGACTCAGTTCTGGCCAGTAAGACCTAAGAGAGAATCTGCCTGGGAGCTTCTGGGACACTTTTTCTCTCTGATAAAAGGAAAGAGACAAACCAGGAGACCTTTCTCTAATTACCCTGACTGATCCTATTACCTGTTTGTGGATGTGATTGTATAAGGATATAATAACCTCCATTGTGGCAGCCATCTTGCAAACAGGAGGGGAGGTCCAAGAGAAACAAAAAGAAAGCCATCTCAGCCCCCTGATACTCTGCAGCTATCTCCAAGACTTCCTACTAAGTAAACAACAAACATTTTTATAGTTTAAAGCCTCTGTTAGTCAGCCAAACACAGCCTAACAGATACAACCCCTCTGCCTCCTTGGCAAGCTCATCCTCTTCCACTGGGGAACACCTGCTAGAGTTCCGGGAGGCCTGATCATAAACCCACTCCACTTTTCATTCTATGCTGTCTCCTAAGCAATCTCACACTCATATACAACTTCAGTTACCATCTATATGCAATTAAGTAATCATCATCGGACTCTTACGTGTAGGTTCAAAGTTCATTACCTCTAGCCCAGAGCTCTGTTCTGAGCTCCAGACTCATCACACAGCTTCCTAATTACTATCGCCTCTTTTTTTCCCTTTTTTAAGGAAGCTGATTTACTTGCATTTTTGTGTTTTGGACATATAGAATTATTACTGAGGTTATATATGGGTTTTTTCCAGTTTTATTGAGATACAATTGACATATAACATTGTATTAGTCCAAGGTGTACCATCTCCTTTTAAATGTCTCAAAGACATCTTGAATACAACATGTCCACAACAGAGATTTCCTGGGAAGCCTGATCTTCTTGTTCCAGTGTCTCCCTTCTCAGTGAATAGAACTACCATGCAGCCAGTTATACAAGCTGAAAACCCACCATATCCAATATGTCACCAAGTCCTATCCATTTTACTTTCTAAATAGCTCTTGGACGTATCCACTTTTCTCAATCTCAATTGCCCATGCCTTTTATATGCCTAGACAAATGCAATGGACTGTTCCTGGGTCAATCTACATCCACTCTGGCTCCTTTTTAACCCATTCTCAACTGCAGTCAGGGTGACACATACATAATCCCTCAAAGTCCTTCAGGACTGTCCCATTCGACTTGGGATAAACACAGGACTCCCAAACAAAACCCATGACATCCTGCGTGTTCTGGCCTGCGGAAGTCTACAGTCTCATCTCGCACGAGGCAGCTCTCACTCCAAGCTCCAGCTACACTGGTCTTTCAGTCCCACCTGCTTGCCAGGCTCCCTTCTGACACGAGGTTCTTCTGCCTGAACCCTCCACCCCAGTAGGCCTCGTTAATGCTACTCCTCCTTCAGTCCTCAGACCAAAGGTCACTTCCCCAGAGAAGCCCTCCCTGACCTCTTCAATAAAAGAAAAATCCCCTTTTACAGGGTCTTGTAGCACACGTACATCTTTCAGAGCACTTGTCACAGGCGAAATTTTACATTTGCTTTGATAATTATTTGATTAATGTCTTCTCCCCCACACCATTTGGTAAGCTTCAGGAGGTGAGGGCAGGCGTCAGTTCTGTTTTGCTAACCATGGTGTCCTCAGTACCTGGCACATAGTAAATATTCATTGACTATTTATTGAAGATATAAATGGCCCTCTGGAATTGGAATTGGGTTCTTAGGTGCAGATGTTCGAGGCCCCTTTCTCTTACACAGTGTCTGCTATTCTATTTTCCACCTGTCTGCTCCATGAACCTGGCACAGAGTAGTCCACTGACTGCCCTGTGAACAGACCTGGAGAGTACTTTGCTTAAACTGCTCCCCCTCCCAGAATGTCCCACTTACCCTATCAATCAAAACTTTATCCATATTTTAAGACCCATACTGCACTTAAGTGGTACAAAACCCTTCCAGATTATTTCAATCCATAGAGTTCTCTCCTTCTGACGAATCAACACTGTCTATAGTATTTATTTCGTGCTTTTCACATATTACTTTACATTATAAATTAATGATTTATGTGAATATGCCTAATCTTCCCAATTAGACATAAGCTCCACAGCAAGCACCATATCTTACCTTTCTGGGCAGTTTTCACAATGCCTAGCACAGAGCCGTGTACATTGGAATCACTGAACGAACGCCTTTTAGCTGAACAAGGTCTGTGCCCGATCCTTGACACATAATCAGCTACAAGGAACAAGCTGCCACTTGCTGTTTCCCTCAATAAAAAGTCAAACAATACAATGATGCCCCCCCACTTGGCCTCAGAGAGCCCCCGTTGGATGTCCTCACTTCTTAACAGTTTCCCAAAAGACTAGTTTTGGGTCCCAAATACAATTCTTAGTATAGAATAGGCTGTAAATGTTCCCCCGTGAACGTGTGAAGATATAGATTTGGAAATAACAGAAATACCTCGATCCGATCACAGTGATTTCCCAGTGAAACACTCAACTCCAAGAGGAAAATGGCAGACTGTAGCAATCTGCATTGCTATTTATTGAGCAGTTACAATGTGCCTGTCAGTAAGCTAAGGAAGCACTTTGCACACACTTAACTCATTAAATCCTCACCACAACATCCTAAGGCACTGCCGGAAGAACTATGCCCGTTTTACAGATGAGGCAACTTGGTCTTAGGGAGGTTGAAAGGTTCACTAACTGGCACTTCTCGGGGAGGTTAGATATGAACCCACATATACATCTAACCTCAAAGCACATGATTTGCCCCACTCTGCTTTACTGTCTCCCAACTTAGAAATTAGGACCAAGGCCTCCTGACGAGACTTCAATTCACTAGATTCCAAATGAAGGGTTTTTTTCAGAATATAATATATAAGAAATATAAACAACATTTTGAGAGTCCTTCAAGCCAGACAGAGTGAGATGAGACATAACTTCCAAAAAATATACATTTTAATTAAACTCATATAATAATCTTAAGGGATTTCATATTTAAAGGATGACACTCCAAACTAAGAAGTGTTAAGATTTTAAAACAAAAAAAATTTTTCCTCGGGGCTGGCCCCGTGGCCGAGTGGTTAAGTTCGCGCGCTGTGCTGCAGGCAGCCCAGTGTTTCGTTGGTTCGAATCCTGGGCGCGGACATGGCACTGCTCATCGGACCACGCTGAGGCAGCGTCCCACATGCCACAACTGGAAGAACCCACAACGAAGAATATACAACTATGTACCAGGGGGCTTTGGGGAGAAAAAGGAAATAATAAAATCTTAAAAAAAAAAAAAAAATTTTTCCTCATCCTGAGTCAAAAACTCAGTTATTATTTATTACGTAATTAAGTAGAAGGTTGAAAACAGTACAACCAAATTTGTTCACTTTCCAAAAAAACATTAAATGAAAATTAAAACCGAGTTTGCATCTTAACATGTGACTCCAACAGTCAGCCCCTTTTTAGGTCAGTTCCCCAAAGTTTGTCTGCAGTTATACTAATGAATGAAAATCACGGAGTAAACTATATGAAACCTGTCCAACATCACTAGTAACAGAAGAAATACAAATCAAAACAATGAGATATTATTTTTCATCTGTCTAACTGTGTGCAAATTTTATGATAATACTCAATGACAGGTCACAGTGTACTTTCACATATAATTATGAGACTATTGAAATTTTTTCAAGCCCTGTAACCCATTAATCCCTCTTTTATGAATTTAATCTAAGAAAATAATCAAAAATGTAGTAAAAGATCTAGGTTCAAAGACACTTGTGTGGCAACAGTAGCAAATTCACAAAATATTAACAGTGTTTATCTCTAGTTATGAGAATTGCAGGTGGATTCTTCTATTTCTACTTTATTCCTATATACTCACATTCAATCAATTTCCAGTCAATGTTCTAAAATTGTGTCTTCCAACATTCTAAGAACGTCACCAGCCAGCAAGATTACTGCTCAGAGCAACAGGCAAGGGAAATTTATCTCAACTCTTCTGTTTTCTAACACATCTCCAGTTGTCTCTCCACCAAGAGAAGTTCTTCTCACATGAGAATTTCTCACCTGCTTGTTTGATGACTTATTTATTTATTGGTTTTGGAATTATTCTTGCCCAAACTCCCACGTACCTGGGTTGGATGTGTACTGCATTGCAATCATTAGCATGGATGACGCAGAGAGATTGACATGGGCAGGAACGCCTTCTCTCCTGGAGGAACCCACTGAAAACAAAATTTTTGTGATTAGACACAATTAATCTATATACATACTTGCTACTTTGCATAGTGCATGAGAGCTGAGGAGAAACTTTTTTTAAAAGTCCCAACCAAATCAGTGGGAGTTTTGCACAAATAAAACCACAAAATTTGTCCTAGCATACAAATGCTACACCGTCACCATCAATAGCAAACATCCAGTGAGAATCTACAAGGAGCAGAAACACTGCCAGAATATGATGTAATGGCTTTATCAGAGTTGTGCTTGGATGTGATCTCTGCTCCCAAGACATTTATATCTAGGTAGAAAAGAAAAAAAAAACCAGAATCCTCCAATACCCAAACATATAGAAAAGCATGTTGAAGTCTATCCCAACAAGAAAGTAAAAATAAAAGGTTTTGAACCCAACTTGAAAGTATTAACTTTTAGAGATGCAGATGAAATAACAGTCTACTTATAATGGGCAACTTATTAATTTAGTTACACACACCAATTTTAAATCACATATTATAAAAAATAGTATAGTAATTTAAAAATGATTTTCAACTCTCACATATCATTACACAAGTTTATTCAAACCTTCACATGTAACTTCATCACCACCATCTTTATCACCATGAGAACCACTTTTTCAGTTTTCCAGAGCTTACCATCTTCATATCCAGCTGAGTTGTTTGAAATAAAGCACTTTTTGAATCTTTGAATCTGTGAATAACACTGTTGCTGAACATTTTATCCCGTGCCACAAGTATTCAACCACGAAGCAAGTTGGTTTCTTCAAAGTTCATCTTATAGTTGTATAATCGTGGTCTCCAGGAGATAACCACTTACATGCCGCTGTTAAGACATCTTTAAGTGGCTTGTTTATGATGACATCCAACACTATGTTAAATTTCTTTCTCTCCCTTCTTGAACAGAGTGTTCAGGTAACCCCAATAAGCATTCAAAGCTAGCATTGACGAAGGTCACCCAGAGTAATATGTTGTCTGCAAAGAGTACTTTATTATTCTGAACACAGTAATTAAGAGAGAGCCCACAACAGGAGGAAGGAGGAACTTTATAAGGACTCAAATATGAAATGAATTCCTCTTCTCAGGCATAATTGCAAAAGTGGGAGAAACCTCTCCTTACAATCGGGCTTATGTGCCAATTGTCGAGAAAGCATGAACAGAACACATACAGTGAGTATAACACCTTCAAGATGTCTACTCTCAATTTCCTACACACAATGGTGAATACCACTATCAAGGGCAACAACGAAAAAAGCAGATAACTCTAAAATCTGCTTTACTCTATTTTATTTTATCTTAAAGTAT
Organism: Equus quagga; assembly: GCF_021613505.1. Taxonomy (NCBI): domain Eukaryota; kingdom Metazoa; phylum Chordata; class Mammalia; order Perissodactyla; family Equidae; genus Equus; species Equus quagga. Next base: position 34,779,840 of record NC_060286.1, on the reverse strand, counting down.
AATATGTGGAAATAATATCTCACCTACATCCAAAAAGAATAAAGCAACTTATAATAAACACATCTATAAAAGAATCATTAAAACTCTAATAAAATATTTGTCATATAATAAAGTAGACAAAGACAAAATTTAATATGATTCTATTTTTTTTTACATAAAGGACTTTGAGCACTACAATGGATGGTGGCCTTTACAATAGCTTTACAGAAATAAGCAAACTAACAAATAAAACAAATCTGTAATTAAGTTCCGTTTATTGAGTTTGCTTTTATTAATCACTTGTAGCTGGGCTGCTGCCAACCCGCCAAGCAGGTGATGTTCAGGCAGATAAATTAGTTTGTCTATACAACACAAATAAGTATTAATAATTATACAAAGATGTAGAGATCAGTTCATTGCTCTTAGATAGTAAAGTTGATTAATCAAATATGATCAATCAAGGAAAAAGAACATGGAGCCAAATGCTGAAGAACAAAATGCGGCTGATGTCAGCCTTCAGCCAGGGAGCTTGCACACATTCAGCTCTCGGGGGCCCGTACCTAGAGAGTCTGGCTCAGACAGTTTGGAAGCAGGAAAGCGACATGTTTAATGAGCACATCAAGTGCCTCTGATGCAAGCAGGCACTGGACCTCTGAGAAGTACGGCTAGAGGGACGAGAAATAAGAAAGAAAACGCTGAGCAAGGTGTCCAGGTGCAGGAGAAATAACTGCATGCTCCTTGAGCCCTTTGTTTAAGGGGGAAATGAAAGAAAGAAAGAAAAGTCTCTGACATGCTCAAGGAAAAACAATGTTATTTATATATATACATACATACATATATATATATATATATTCCCTTTGGGACAAGTGTTTTCACCTTTGTTTAAATTGACCTCAAACTTTTTAATAAGTGTTCCTAAAAAAATGAAAACTACTATTAGGAGGCTAAAAATCACTGTGCCTGGAGGCCTTTAAAAATGGGAGAGATGCCCAAATGTCTTGAATGATTTAGGTGAAGTCTATTTGGAGAATAGCCCAAATGGCTCAGTGACCTTTGGATGTCCCTTCCACCCCTACAGATCCATGCTCTCCCTCAACTATGGTCAGCCACAAAGCCAAAAGCGTTCCTCTGGCTCAAGCCCTAGGAAATTGGCTGCAATACTTATATAAGCAGACAGTGCCTCGCAATTTCTTAGCCTTCTAACTGACTGAATAAAATCACCACTATCCTAATTTAATAAACATGCACAGGCACACATCATTTATTGAACCTTGTTAAAAAGACATGATGTAAACAGATGTGCAGCTTGTCCCCATGAGGGTGTATAAAGCCAAAGCTACATGCGATGGAAGGAAGAAGAGAATTAATCAAAATAAGAAAATTTTACATTTAATATTGTGCTCAGGAAACGCAATCAAATGTTTTAAGACCTGTTCCCTGATCCTCCCAGCACCACCAGAATAACCTTTACCACCATCTCCTCCCCCTATGAACAACAATTCCTTAATCTGTTCCTGCATTTTACAGTTCCCAATGTACATCATGTATAGCTCTTATATGATTCTTGCCAAAAAAAAAATAAGTATATGAAAAAGCCATTTTATAAAAGAGAAATCAAATTATTTGCATGAGAGCACCAACTCAATTATTAGGACTACAGCGTAAGTCACTTGACTTCGTAGCTCGTGCTCTAATCACTCACTCATTCAAGAAGTATTTTTTCAGTACCTCTATGTACCAGGCGTTGTTCTAGGCCCAGAGACCAAACTGTAACAAGATAGGCAAGTCTTTGTCCTCATGGAGCTTAAATGCTAGAGCTGTGTTATCCAACATGGTAGCCACTAGCCATACGTGACTATTTAAACTAGTTAAAATTCAATTAAATTGAAAATGCAGTTCCTGTCTCAGTAGATACATTTCAAGAGCTCAGTTGCCACATATGGCTAGTGGCTGCTGTATTGGACAGCACAGTACAATTTTTTAGAACATTTCCATCATCACAGAAAGTTCCCTGACAGCACTGTTCTAGAGGAATGGGCAAACAAATACTTGTAAAGAAATAGAAAGCAAGGCAAGGGAATCAAAAATGAGGGAAGGACCTATTTTAGCTAAAGCGTAAGGAAGGGCATCTCAAAGATGTGACACTTGAGTCAACATCTACCTAAAGAGAGTGAGGAAGCAAATCCAGTGACCGTGTTGGAGAAGGGCTATTAAGACAAAGGGGAAAAGCCTGAAGCAAAAGCAAAAGCTTGGTGCCTTTACGAAACTGCAGGAAGACCAATGCGGACAATGCAGAGTGAACCCAGGAGAGGCAGTGACCAATAGCAGGTGGGCAGGGGCCCCGGAAGGACACTGAGTTTGATTCTAAGAGTGATGGGAAGCTACTAGATGGTTTTGATGCAGGAAGGGAGGCGATCTGATTTACACATTTGGAGGATAGCTCTGGCTTTTTGGTGGAGAACAGCTGTAGGAGGGTTACGTGTAGAAGCTGGAGACCAGTTTGGAAGCTCTTGGACTGGTCCATATGAGAGCTGGTGGCAAGAAGTGGTCTGAATTGGAAAATATTTAAACAACCCCCCTCGCCTTGTACATTTTCAAGGGGTAAAGGTAAGGGAGTTGTCTGGGAAGAAGCAGCACAGGCTGGTGTCCGTTCTGCATACACCAGAACCATTTCCTGTGGTTTGCAGAGGGCATGCCTGAATTAACAAGCGCTCTCTGTGTAAGCGGAGCTAACGGTGGTCCATGAGACAGGGTTTGAACATAAGACACCCATGCCTTTAGAAAGGCAGATCAGCTCAACAGAATGGGAAGACTGAGACACCATGACGCAGAAGTCTACGCAGCATTAAAATACTTGCAGACTGGTAGATTAACGAAAATCAGAGAGACAGGACTGCCCATCAACACTGCAGAGTGTACTCAGGTTCTATGAGATCAAAACCTGTTATAAAACTCCCTGTTATTATACAACAAACTCTAGGGGAAAAACATCACAAGCCCCAGAGGACGACCCCTTATCTCAAGCAATATTTAAGATGATAAAATTTGAGGGCAACATGTGAATTTGAGCAGAATATTGGAATTCGCTGCAATGGGATTTGATGTCTGCCATTTGACTATGGGTTTGGTCTGTCATACACTTGTATAACATGATACAATATTCACGGGCATTTCCTATGTTATCTTACAGTCTTCACAACAAACATGGGATGTAGACAGGGGAGGTTACGATTATTCAAAATTTCACAGCTAAGGAAATCAAAGTTTGATGAGGTTAAACGATTTGCCAATAGTCAAAGAACTACAATTCAGCTCCTCTGGATTCCTATTCCAAAACATTTCCCCCAACTCAACAATATAGCTCTTAAAGTATAGTAAGACCTACCTTACAAAAATAATCACTAGCTAATAAAACAGACTTTATATATAGAAGATTATTTAAATACCATCAATATCTTGTGTTGGTTTTTGACTGTCTTTTTTTCTACATATTTATTAGCTTTCAGAAGATCATAGAAACATAACATGTACCCCCTGCAGGAGCAGAACTAAAAGTGATCTGGAGCCAATGGTCTGCAACCAGATATTCAATCAAGTCACACAGTCGCTTTTAAGTCAATGTAAAGATCTGAAGAAAGCTTTATTTTTCCTGAGAGTAAGTGACTTTTTGAGGAAATTTAAGTTGGCAAAGAAACTAGATGAGACTGCACAGTTCAGGGTACCAAGATACAGTAGAAGGGTCTCTCACTGATAGAACGGTTCAGCTTTATCATCATCTTTGAAATAATAACATCAATTCATGCTCATTTGGGATCCACTTTTTCTCTTCTCTGCCAAAGTATCATCTTCCCAACATCCATATTTCAATTTGGTCCATAAATCACAGATCCTTTATTGGAAAAAGAGAGGTTTCCATGGTGAAATGCAAATGACATTTTCAATTCTTAGTAACTCCTTTAATATTTTTTTATAAACAAAGAAAATTGCACACACATGGAATAAAAAGAAGTATATTTTATTATTGGAAGGAGTTAAAAAGAAAAGGTTATGTCAAAGGAAATTTTTATAATAAATTGCAGTTTGCTCTGCAGCACCTGAAAAAGAGTTATTTAAAAGCACAGTACTTGGTTTACTGACAAAAATGACATGAAGGACATAACTGAAACATATGCAGGGCTCTTAAACTGAAAGATCCACTCCAGAGCTCAGAACTTCACCTTCTAGGTCCTTAATGATATAATCATTTAACACCTGCAGTACTGTCCATGTTTGACATTTGACCTTGCAAACACCATACTAAAGACATAAAAGCCTTATCATCTTAAAGAATTTATCAAGTACTCAGAAAACGCAACATGTGTCATCCTAACAGCTCAGTCCCGAAATAAAAATATTTTGGAAGAAGTTAAACGCTCCTCTCTTGTTTGGGTCAGAATTTCTAGACACTGGAACAACTCCCAAAAATAGAAACAACATGGATGCAAGCAACAGACACACATTCTCGCAGCAGTTCACTGTAACGTAATTAATTCGGAACTTGATCCCTTCCATCTTTGGGTCTGTGTCTTTGTATCTCCCTTGTGAAGGAACAAGCACAAAACAAACACCTGAATCATTTCATAGAATTTGGCTTTAAATTTTGTTGTCATTGCAATTTATTTTCGAAGATTTAAAGATGATAAAGATTGGCTATTACTGAACCATAGGAATGGTGATGAGAAACAAAAGTCAGAACTAAGAGACTAAAACCAGAGCGATAGAATAAATGAACCAGATCAATGAGTGGGTTAGAGGGAGATATGCGTCTCTTACATAAAATAAAATTGATGTTATTTAACCTAGAATTATTAAGCCAGAAATAAACTTAGAGATGGAACATTTTTTCCAAAACCCTCCTTTACAGTTGAGAAAAAATGGAATCCCAGAGACATAAGCAACTTACTTATACCTTTAAATGAATACCAAGTTACTCTACCAAGAAGCACTAAAATTCACACAGATTTTGTAAACTCAGCTTTGTTCTCCTCAGTTGCCAAGGTTCACACATTTAAATAAGTAAGGATCCCAATGTGACTATAAGGCATGTTTTGAGGTCTGTATTTCTAATTAAGTAGAAATTAATAGTCAAGGGTGAAGAAACGAATTGCCAGCTGTCACAGTGCTTGATCAGTCCCAATAACCTCAGAGGCCCAATACAGCCAATGCCTCTCCCCAAATTATTAACTTATTCCCAAGAAACAGGGATGCAGTAAATTAGACCAATTATTAGATAGACGCCGCCTCACCTGCTATTCTTTAAAAAAAAAAAAGAATTCCTACTCCTAAGTTTAATAGTTAACATACTTATCAAAAAATATGATTATACAACCTAGGACTGTATCCATAAGCAAGTACTTGTCAGTAAGGTTCCACAGGACAAAAAAAAGAGAACGATCAAATGTTCTATTACTTGAACAATATAATCAGTCTGCTAATTTCTTTGAGTTGCTATATAATTTAGGCAGAAATCAGACTCTTTGCTTAGACATGAAAGTTACAATTCTATAGCTAAAATTAAGCTTGATTATAAAATAAATAAATGTGGCTCAAAGGTACACATGTTTACCAATTGTTATTACAGAGTAATAACTTCAATAATATCATAAGTGCATAACATTAAAACAGTGAAAATGATCACTAGAAATTGAATGTGACCAATACAGGTATTTTTAGGGAACAAGAATTGAGAGGAGAAAAGTAAACCAACACTTACTGAACACCAGCCATTGTGTTAGCACGTTACCAATGTTCCAGGTTAATCACCTCAATTATCACAATAGCCTCACAAGGCAGCTGTTGTTATTATTCTCATTTTATAGCTAAGAAACAGAAAGGTAAGTAACTCGCCCAAGGTCACACAGCTAGTTGGCAGCAGAGCTGTGATTTGAATCTAGATCTGTTTGACTCTTTTCAGATTATTCACTGAGACATTGATCAATTTATAATCCATTTGTTTAAAAAATACTTTAGAAGGATTTGGATCATAAAAACCTTGAAAACCACAACCCAACTTTTTTTCTCTCTTTGCTCGCATATCTGGAAAGCCTGCAAAATTGTTTATAAAAATGAAATAGAATGCAAATCAGTTCCACACTTATAACAGTACCTTGCACATGAGTGGCAAGCCTTAGCATTTTTCAGTGTTTTCCTAAGTTTTGACTCACTTCATCAACACAGCACCCCTGTGAGGGAAAGCTGGTGTGTCATGGTTCTGGAGATGGGGTCTCAACTAGGAAACCTTGAGCTGCCCAAGGTCACACAGCAGATTGCAGACAGAGCTGACCCTAGAATTGACATGCCCTCACTCTCTCTATTGCTCTTCCCCACACCCGACTCCCTCCAGATGCAAAGGATAAGCATTTTTATTTCTGATGCAACACTCTCTCCACCTTTTTTCAAAAGTGGCAAAAAATACCCTAATTTACACGTAGGAAATACGGACTCTGCCTTGACATGATTTTTCTTCCTATTCTATAAGATCAAACTGCATGAATAAAACAATTCTAAAGTATACTTGTCTTTCATTTCTTTGATTTTCACCATAATATTCATGCTGAAATGACTGAATTTAAATCACAGCCCACGTATACAAGTGATTCCATTATAATCTTGAAAATCTACAGCCTAAAACAGCAAAAGCAATTTCAATTTGCACAATATATAAAAATAATCTAGTATTAGGTAAGATTGAACTTACATATAGCCATTGGTAGAAAAGATGTGCTAAGATATTCAATTATATCCTTGTGCAGAAACGGAGGAAAGGTAGCTAACGTTGATATCATCGTGTAGGGCAAAGTACTCAGAATATCGTCATTGAGAAAGGGTAGCAAACACGTCGTTGTATAAAATATCGACTGTCCCAGATCTACAAAACAAAATTCAGGAATCAGCCACTGAATATTTTGCCATTTAACAAAATACACTAACTTTATCCTTTAAGTTTCTATGAACTGGTTTAAATTATAAATAACTACTGCTCCCTTCCATTAAGAGTTCTGAAACATGCTGCTCAGTATACTGCAAATACAGTATTTTTTTCTTGATAAATGACTGATGAATGACTTTATCAATCTTCAGTAACAGTTGGTATTCATATTACTCCGTGATTTCATAAATTAAAAGCACTTTCCATGTGATAATGAATCCTGAAGTCCCTCCAGCATTCTTCCTTCCATTACATTTTACACAAGATAACTGTGGCACAAAGATTGTTAAATTATTTTCCCACTGGAAGTTTTAGAAAAGTCAAGGGCAAGACTGGAAATAAAACCAGGCTATTTCTGCTCCAATCAACCAAACCACAATCTTTCTACATCTGCAGTGTTGGGCAATAAGGCAATCTGCATCTTCCAGCACAGTGACAGCTTCAGCATGCACCAAAGAAAGGAAGCCGCAGACTTATACCTCATGCCCCTGTGCACTTGGTTAACAATTATCACGGAAGGACTTGCCACTAAATCACAATCTTTCTATCAGCATTTGTAAATGGGGACAGGAACAGTACCTACCTCACTTCATGAGAAGGATTTTTAGGAGGTTAAAATGAGATAAATGTAAAGTGCTTTACATAGCACATAATGTGTCCTCCAAAATTTTAGCCATTATTATTAACATTAATATTGTTACTATTATTATTACCTGCACAAGAGTAAAAATAGAGGACATTCAAAAAACCACAACTGTTTAGCTTATACAATGCATATAGGCCAAATCCCATTACACTGAATGGATACTTTGGTATTTCTGGACCTTCCAATACATAGGTCATCAGCCAAGACTTGACAATGAAGACTTCTTTTTTTCGTATCCATCATAAAAGAAAATTGTTAGACATGTTTTTTTTTGCAGCAGATTTACCTTCTTAGTGCTATTTTGAGACCTAATGTTATTTCTGATTATCATTAGAATTAATATGCCATCTCAACAAGCACATCAACTGGCAACAGAGAGAATGTGGCCACACTGCACACTGGGGAGCGAGGGTCAGTCAACCTTAGCCTGAGATTGATGAAACGGAAAATTCAGAGGTGCTTAACTAAGAATTAACTGAGGCTGTGCGTAAAAGACAGCTCAGCTTCATGTTAGCCTAGTTACAGAACGTGAGCAGCGAAAGGGGCCCGAGAGCCCACTGCAAGATGTTCCATGTGAGGAAACTGAGGCCTAGAGAAGGGAAGTGATTGTCCAAGATCACCTTAGAGCGAGTAGTTGAACTGCTACAAAAAGAGGCTCTTCCCAGTACACCACACTGCCCGAGGTGAGCCTCTAGCAGAGCCTCTAGACAGAGCCTCTAGCCCCAGTGCAGTGATTCTCAGACTCGTACAAAAGAATCACTCAAAGAGCTCATTAAAGTTTCAGATCCTCAGGACCCACCCCTCGGTGATTGTTATCCAGAAATCTTGGCCTGGGACCCAGAATTCCATGTCCCAAGCTCCCCCGGTGATTCTGATGTTGTTCAGATCACACTCAGAGAAACAATGCTGTATTGTTTTTTAACCTCTAAGAGATGGTCTAGTGAGTTTTTTCCTATCTTCTAAGCTCTGTTATGCAGAACGAGAACACACTCTATAGGTAACAGTGAAGAGTAAAGTTGCAAAATAGCTGTAGGTACAAAAGCAAAAATACAAATCATCCCCTCTGAAACTGTCATAATTTAAACATTAATTGCAATTAAATGGATTTTGAGTTACCAAAGTGAATGGTTTTACCCTAATGAAGTGGCTTTGAAGATAAAGGACAGCTGCCCTAACACAGCAGCTCATCCCAGGACCACGCAGGTCCACGATGACCTCAGGACTGGCAGTGACAAAGGAAAAGCTGACAAGCTCACCACCACGGTAAGCTCTGGCAGTCTTATGTTCAAAGAGTCATCTCCTTTAAGTTTTGAGCTGAGCTGGGACAGGATCACAATAAAAGTGACTATGCTTAAAATAGCTATGAAATTATACTTAAGCAAACTTACAAATTTCTACATTTTTTATATTCACTATAATACAGAATTATATATATAAGAAAAAACAAATTCAATAATCAGTCTCATCATTTTTATGAAAGTAGTTTTTTTTAAATTAGGAAAACATCTTTCTAAATAAACCATTAAGCATTCTCTTAGGAGAGTTAACCATAACTAAAAGGCAAAATAACCCCCACCACCCATCCATTTCTTAAATTCCAATTTTTCTGTACAGTGAAACTTTGATTATCATACTTCCAGAGACCGAATTATCAGTGCTTTAAAGTTAAGACAATTGATTTCTTAAAAGTTCATTTTCTGCAAAAATCCTTTTTCTTATTGTATGGTTTTCCACTTGATTCTCCAAAATATAATACTGAATAGTTAAACGGTAGATATTATTGTTCTCCTTTTTATAGGTTAAAAGAATTTGGTAAGCAAGCAAGATAATGAAATTGACTAAAGACAGTAGAAAAGGGAAGAGTTAAGAAAAGCAGCATGCTGCTAGGCTTCTGTCCTACAGCACCAGGAAAAATGTATATTATATACCATATACAGCACGTAGCACCACTATACACTGTACCACTTGGCCAACATTTTGTAATAATTATTGATTATTAAACTTGGAGATTTCTCCTTATCTAACTTTCTGGGTTTACAGACAAGAAAAATGAGTCCCAGAAAGATTCTGTGATTTGCCCCCAAAAACCACAGAATTAGTCAGTGGATCCGACTTGTTCCCCAAGCTCTACCTCTAACATTTTCTGGGGGCAATTTTTTAAACCTTAGCCCCCAAATCATAGTCTCAACAAGAATCTCCATGATAAGCATATCAGGGGAGAAGAGAGAAGTTCCTGGTACAGCCTTCCTCCTTTCTCCAGCCCATTACCCCCAGTGCAGGCCCACTTGGATAGCCTCCCTCTGGTCATAAAACAGCAAAAACTGATAGGATAGGCAACACCATAACTAAGTTTCAGTGTAAGAAAGGCTGTGGCCGCACAAAGACCTTTTAAGCAATTTATTACAATAACAGTCTCCAGCATCCATAAACATAACATGCACATTTTCAAAAGTTTCAATTAAATGCTCACCATGTTGGCCATGCTGTAGTAAAGGAACTAGATCCAGGAGAGTCACCAAAGTCACGTAGAGGCCTTGATAGTCCAAAGAAGGGTAGTCTGACAAGTGAGCATCACGACTTTGCAGGCCGCGTTCAGAGGGAGCATCTCGCAGGACGCTGTAAAGGAGGGAGCGAGTAACAGTAGGGTTGATGGAACTGACCTGCGGTCTTAGAGATGGGGTGAGTGGGAATGGCACAGGAAAAAGACACATGGTCATGGGCACTGTCAAATTGGAGGCATCTTGGTTTTCCTTCTTCCCTGTGCGGGACAAAATGCTGTTGGGGGGACAAAGAAAAAAAAGAGACAACAAAGACACAAAGAACAGCACATTACATTGAAATGACACTCTAAAACAAATAATAAAACACCAGATACATCCCACATAAGATGCAATTGCCACACCAGCAGCATCTACAAATCTAGTACGGGTCGCATAGCTTCATGCTCGAAGATACCAATAATGCAAGGTTTATTTTGTGGAAGTTGCATTGCATCTCATGTGTTATCTGGTTAGTAAGGAGCAAAAATATAAAAATGCATGTTTCAGTGCCAAACCCATGTTTTACAGTTTATTGATTTGGAGAAGGAGAGGTTTCCTGGAAGGAAAAACAGTGGCTTCGTCTAATGAGTTAGGGCTTTTATTTCTAATTAAAAGGAGTTTTCAAAGCAAAGGAAGTTTTCAGCAAGACTGTCTTAATCAGGTATATAAAAACTTGCAAAATATAGGTATGGCACTTGCAGAAACATGTTTTAGCAAAGAATAAACATGTGTGTTTATTAAGAAAGTCTTAAAAATCACATGTTTATTGCATCAAAATAATGTCTATATGTATATTATGATACTGTTTCATGACATTCTGTCAGTATCATTTGAGATAATGAAGTTTAAACAGGCATATGAATTTAGAAATAATACATATTTCTAAAATGTTAGCTAAACTACATTGGAAAAGCTATAAAATAATATATAGTAGATGGTCCGTAGCATATGTTTGTGAACTAATGATAATGGTTATCTATGTGTGTTTTTTTAATTTTGCATGTTGGGGAGGAAACATTTTATTTTATGAATACAAACAGTGGTTTATTAAATAGTTACCTTCCAAATTCTAAAGACTAAGCGAGCAGTATCTGTCATAGAGCTGCACGTCATACAGTAAGATCTCATATATTACTGCTGCTACTTACGTTATTATTCAACAAAACTCACTAAAAACTAAAGGAAAGATAATTTAGAAAGTTAACAAAAAGTTTAATGGGAATAAAAATAAATTCTAGAAATAAATTGGCTTTTTCTTAGCCTTAATTTGTAAACAAAAACGTTTTAGTAAAAGCCATAAAGCAGAAAAGTTGCTAATCTAAAAATAGAAGAAATGACTGTTTAGCCAAATGTTTAGGTTTTTTAAAATTAGGTTATACTATTTATCATTAAAGACAATAGCTATACATTATAATGATAATATCTATTGTACTTCCATAGTGCTTTTATCTAGTACACTTATATGTTAATCAGAATAGATAACAACTTATAAATGCTTCATTACATAAAAATAACCTTGTTTTACACTTATTCCATGTGCACCAAACATTACTAAGTTCTTAGTTAATGATATTACATTTACAATTTACAGTGGTGTGAAGAATTGGTTAGTGTCAAGCATGCTTGCTATTTCAAATTTACATTTATTCTTATTTACTCTTAGTGCAAAATATGTTACAATGTGAGAAAAATGACTACATGCTTTTTATTTTCCATGTGCCTAATTTACCTCAATTTCCTTTGTCTTCTGTTACCCAATGTCCAGGGAAAAACAATTAATAATAATAAAAATAATTTCAGAATAGTTATGTCATACTTCTTAGCAATAAATAACTTAAGATTTAGTGGGGGGTTTTTTTACTTCTAAAGGGATTTAATTTACCTTTTTGTGTGTGTCATGTATTTAACTTTGTAAAGCTTGTACTTGACAATGGGATACTATCAACATCCCAGTTACCCCGGCCTGCCTACATCTATTATAAATGTCACTAGATTTTCCATCAGACTTTATAACTTTCCTAATATAACTCGATTACCCCTAAAAGTACCACCTTTAAATGTTATATTCTTGATAAGCCCTGTCACCAAAAACCCATTTTAATCCTGTAGGATTCTATCCCACTGATAATTCCTTTAGAATCACAATGGACATAAGTTAGAAATACTTTCCCAAACTTCAGCCCTAAATCAGCCTACCACCAGCATCTTTTCAAAATTACAAGATGTGGATCTTATAGAAGTGGTATAGAAAAACAACATTTTGCCATGGAGAACAAAATTAGCTTTAGATCATATCATATAGCATCTTAATGCTATCCTTTAAATTAAGTACAGTGCTCTCATCAAAGTTTTCCTTGGTGGGGGAAATATAGCACATTATTTTTTTCAAATATACATTGGTAAATTTCCAAAGTTTGATATAATTTAACAAACACTAGTCAAATCAACTTTGGAGAGTCTACTTTGATATTTTTCCCTTCCTGTATATGCGGGGTTCCCAAACGACTGAGCAACAACTTCATACATGCAGGGAGGGAAGAATGTCAGCACTGAAACAGTAAAATTTCTCTCTCACTGCCTTTGGAGTTAATAAGTAGGTGAGGTTGAGAAAAAATGGCTGAAGATGAGTTATCTATGAAACCAGTTTTAAATTATCATTCATGTTTCAATGTAAGGAAATGTTTTCATTTGTGGAAAAACTGAAGAAGGGCTCATGAATAAATGTACAATGCATTGTGATTTTATGATGTTTCGTGAAGTTTATTCAGGAAAAAACAAACTTATTTCCCCAACCAAACTGTCTAACTTGGGAATGATAAAACCATCTTCCCCATCTGAAATTCTTCCCCAGAGGTCTATGCACCCAACCAAAGAGAAGATTACGAATGCCTTGCTCAGAAGAGTTTGACCCAGCAGCCAACTTTTCACCTTTCCTTTTCCCTCCTGAGATCCTCTTTATCAAGCATTTACTTCCAACAGCAAGAGAAACCAAGAGAAGAAGACCTCTGTTAGTGCGAGGACAGGTGAAAAGTTGCCCTGAGGTATTTATAGCACATAAAATTAACACATCAAGTAAACTTTCTAGGATTATGAATTTTGACATTTGAGTTGAATCTATGCGCTAAACAAAATTTATTTGACCATGTTATGCTCTAAACGTACTCTGTGGACTTCAATAATTTGAAGGTCTATATATTCTTCCTAAGCAATCAGAAATTACAATTCAATTAAGATGATTGAGCTGAGACTAGAATCCCTTCTAAAAACATATTAAACATTTTCTAAAGAGCTCACAGCAAGTAGCTTTCCCCAGACTTAACGATTTTTAAAAATATTGTATGTGCTAGCAGCTTGAATGGCGCCACAAGAGAGATCTAGAAGAAGGAATTCCAAAAGAATGTTTGACATAGGAAGACTGGAAACCTTTAAATGTTCTGCCAGGTAAAAGGTCCTTAAAGAAGACCATAGATGTTTAAAATACGGCCCCAGGATGCTTCTAATAGAAAACGGACAGACTCCTCTGCAGCGATGAGGCAGGATTAAACTAGAAGATCTTCATAGTTGCTTGTAATACTAAAAGTGCACAAAAAACTAAACTCGGAAGTTGTGTATAAACTGTGTGTCCATTCACCACAATTAGGTCCCTACTATCTTAAAATGAGTACAACTCAGCACTCAGATGAAATTTTACCCGGGACACCAAGTCACTGCTGGATGAAGTAAATGCTCTAGAAGTGTTCCTGCAATGGATGGAATTTGAAGTAAAGTCAACTCAACTCAACAAACATTTACTGATCCCCTTCTAAGAACCAAACACTGCTCTAGGCTTAAGGGCTAACACACAGGGCTTGCCTCCCACTAACCTAGAGTGTAGGGAACATCCCTGAACTCTAACATGAATCTCATTATGAGCTGAGGGAACATATGTGGAGTATTCAACTGCTGATATAGTCAATTATGGTAACATAATCTCTCCTCTCCTGTGGATTAAATTAATTGAAGTTAAACACCTAGGCTAATCTCTGCCTTCAGAAATATGTACAAAACTCTATTGAAATCAGTGAGAGTTACATGCATGCATGAATTTATTGTTGTTGTTAGTGCCCTCAAGTCGATTCCAACTCCTAGCGACCCTCTGTGGAGCAGAGCAAAACGCTGCCCGATCTTTTTGCACCATCCTCTCATCTTCAGGCACTATATCAGACAATGCTCTGCAGCTATTCATAGGGTTTTCATGGCCAATTTTTTCATAAGTGAGTGGCCAGGTCTTTCTTCCTAGTCTGTCTTAGTCTGGAAGCTCTGCTGAAACCTGCCCACCATAGGTGACCCTGCTGGTATTTGAAATACCGGTGGCATAGTTTTCAGCAGTACAGCAACACACAGCTGCCACAGTATGACAACTGAAAGACGGGTGGTGTGGTTCCTTGACTGGAAAATGAACCCCGAGCCAGGGCACTGAGAGAATCTTAACCACTAGACAACCAGGGGTGGCTGCATGCATGAATAACCAGAGGACTATTACTCTAAAGATGCAATTCTGACTCAAATGAAGCTGCTGGAACTTCAAGTTGAATATTTTAACCAAAATAATAATCATTTTAACTTCCTTGAGCAAATCCAAATAGAAAGGCAGAGGGTTATTCTGTGCAAATTCATCTCTAATTCTTTCTTCTTATTTCTTTCCAAGAATCTGAATTCTGAAAGCAAGAAGTGCTTCTGAATGTATACAATAAATTATGTAAAACACAAAAGGAACCATCTTGTTTTTAAGCAGAAAATCTTACTGACAATAATCTTGGCACCAAATACCTAGACTAAGTTATTTGTCTTGAATTTTCTAATAGCATAAATAAAATAAGGTAATATAAATATGACTCTTATGGATGTATATAACAAAAGTGAAAGTGATCATGACTCGGTCCAATATATAGGACAATAGTTGTAAGTTTTGTATTTCCAGTAAACAAAAGAAATGAAAGATTAAAAAAAAAAAAAAGCTGCAGCAGGCAAAAAGAAGATAGAAAAAGCATTGGGTTCAGCCCAAGAGTTGAACCTGTAAGTATTAAAGTCCAACCCATAACATGTTACATTCCTCAATGTTTTCTTTCTTTCCCCCACTTCGTTTGTGTGTTTCCTATAGGCTGTCAACTCTGCCCTGATCTGCTATCCACAAAGAATTGCTGAGTGGGAGATGGAGCTAAAAGATCTGGGAATTGGAACACTGTCCACATAACCTCAGGTATAACTCAATTTAAGTGCCGAAAAGAAGGTAAATCTTTACACTAAGCACTTCCTTTCTTCTCTTAATCTCAAGGACAGCCAAAAATACTCTATGGACTCAGAACAGATGCCAGCATTCCCAAAGGCCAAACCAAGTTTCCACTAAGAGAAGCGTCCCTGGTATAGGATAACTAGTAGTACTAAGGAGAAGCAGTACAGCTTGACTGTTGAGAGCGTGTGCTGTGCATTATGACCACCAGGTCAAACGCTGGTTCCAACACTTACTAGATATGTAACTTTGAGCATTTCATTTAAGCACTCTGCCTTAGTTTAATTTATCTGTAAAACGGGTAAAAATACACTTTTATGGAATTATTATGAGGGCTTAAATGAGATGACACGTGTCAAGCGCTTCGAACAGTGCTTGACACATATAATTACTATTATTATAATACAATATCACTACCATAATGATAGCTTTTTTACCATTAGTAGTAGTTGTTGGTGTTGTCTCCCTTCGAAAACGGACTTGGCTCAATTGCATAGAATCTTCTCCAACAGCCACATGAATAAACTACCTTAACACCAGTTTTACCATTAAAATGCTATCACCTATGATCATATCTTAATGACCCATTGCACAAGAAAATGGAAGCTTCATGTCTTGTAATCATGACTTCAGTATCCTAAATTTCTTCATTTTTTGGCACAATGACTAAGACTTAAGCAGTAAGCTTCGAAGTGCCAACTAGGATGTCATAGTTTCTTTACAAATGAAATTCAGAATTTGAGTCCCACTGAAAAGCACGTCTCACTTCGAGAACCTTCAGAATTTGTGTTAAAGGAAAGTGTTTCCCATTAAGAACCCTGACCTCAAAGACAAAAGGAGAATTCAAGAGAACAGAATCAGATGGCTTGGTCTATAAACTTATCTGATTATTACTATAAAAACTTAGCTAATTATTCCACTGCAATTTGAAAAGAAAGGAAATATTCTGTAACAAGGTCCTAAACTTACTATGCAAGTATGAAATCTATGAATCTGATCAACAGAATCTCTTTAATAGAGAACAGGGACACTAAGGGTTCTAAATAAGGAAAGATATCCCAAAGAACAAGAAGAACACAGACACAGCAGGACTGCAGCAGACTACTGTCTGACAACTGTGTAAAGCTTCTTTCCACCAAGTGTTCAGTCAGCCCAAGGCAAAGCCTTAGACCACTGGGAACTCTAGTGTCATTACAGTCATTCCGAATTGGTGTTCTTTACCTAATACCTAGCTTACAAAACTTTTGCTATTGTACAGCTAGAAGAAACAGTAGCAGTTAATTTCTGTGTTTCCAAAATCAGATTTAGAGCGAGAAGATCACTGTAATGGAAGAGATCAAGCCTTAGAATTTAATGGAAAGTGAAGTGTTTCTCTCACTTTGATGTTATTTCCCAAACAATTGAGTCTTTACTTGAAGAGCTCGCCTTTGCTTGTTTCCCTAATGAGAACTGTGAAGCAGATGGCTTCCTCCTGTCTCTACCTTACAGTAAAAGCAAACAGTATTTGTTTTTGTTTCTTTGTTCTCCATATAATTTCCATATCAATTGTAAAGCATGGTGAACACGTGAAGTGTTACACACATGAAAAATAATTGTTATTATCATATATTATACTTTGAGAAATAGGAAATACTATTGATGAACCTAAAATGCTACATAATTCTGATTTTCTTTAAGATCACAAGTGTTTCCTATTCTTAATTTTAAGCCATGTAGGTTCTCCTTTTAATACCACTCTATGTTAGTGCCAGACAAATAACTTTTATCACTGTATAAATCTCTGAAAAGATGTTCAACTGAGGAAAGCAGGCAGAAGCCATGCAGCCCATTTTTTTCAGTTAAGCCTGTGATCTGATCTGCTATATACACCCAGAGAACCTGAGTCCAGACTCTTCTGGCAGAGCACTAGAAAATGTAAGGCGCTTCAAAACTTTCAGTTCAGTAAAAATTTAGATCCCAATCAATTCAGCAGTACTACCTACTAATTCTTTCAAAGTAGAGGATATTTTAAAGCTTACCTTAACAAGGTCTGCGAAAAGTATTTCAGGGTGTTTGCAATATCTGTTCCTGAAGGTACAGGATAAATGTTGTGGAGAACCCGGTTATGATATTCCTGTAAGTACCGGATCTTGGAAGCAACTAGATAAAAGCAAAACAACAAAAAAAGAAGAATTATCTTGTAATATGTATTAAGTATACAGTTATTTTTTTTTAATGATCAGATACAGGAATTTAATCAGTATTTTAAGGAAAATATGTAAATTCTTACTGGAATTCCACGATAGAAACAATTACAAAAGACTTTTAATTTCTTAAAATTGTATTCAGCACACAAAATTATTTTTAGTTATCTGGTTTAATATCTTACTCACAAATTATTCATTACTTTTTTTTATCATTAAGAAAGGCAGTACTCCAAATCATTTTACAATCATCCCCATTAGCTTATTATTAGCAAAATAATAATAGATATAAATCTCTGCTACCAGAGAATTATATTTAATATTGCTTAACTAAAACTAAAGGAAAAAACTCAAAGGTCTTTCCACAACACTCTAAAAATCCTAAAATATAGGGAATCCATTGCATAATGGCATCAGTCGAAACCAGATATTTAACTCAAAAAGGGATCATAAGAGTGTGTTTAGTGAATGTTTGAACTGGGAGAATATGTTAAAAGTAGATTAACTTGGTGAGTATTACAATAATTTGAGTGGTAATAAAACAGAAAAAATGAATGTCACATTTTTCTTCCAAAGAATTTCATAAATTAAGAGACTCGCTAATAGCTTTCTGAGCTTGGCTGCCCAGATCTTCTCAAGATTCAGGAGGGACTTAATAGGCTTATTTACCCTCCTAGACCTACCTGGAGTCACCAGCATTGTCCACATTCCTGACCTGACCTTTGACCTGGCTGCAGTGAATGGCCCAGTTCTAGTCATTCCTCTTTGCAAATCCCAACGGGCCATGATGATCAACGTCTCTCAGGTCTCCTCTTCCACAGAGCTCTCAACACTGTCCATTTGTCCTTTCAATCTTTAAGGGTACCAAGGGAGCCTTTTAGGTGGTATGGCTCACTGTCAGCAGTTAACAGAAGACATATCAAGTCCTGGAGAAGCAAGGCCTTGCTGTTCCCAACAGCCCATGGAAACAAGCTCCTGGATGCATTCTAACTGAAATGCTGGCTTAAGCAACTTAAAGAAAGTCAAAATGCTTTTGATAGGCGTGGGACACAGAATCACAGAATAATAAAATATTAGAACTAGAAGGACCTTAGAGACCTTTTCCCATAACCACTTCATTTTAAAGATTGGGAAAATGAGGCACATAGGTAGCCAATGGCAGAGCTAGACTAGAACTTAGAAATCCTGACTCCTGTCCAGTGTTCTTTCCACCATGACGTACTCTGGATACGACTCTGAAATGAAGTCAGTATACAGACAAGGGGTGTTCACTGCATGACATCAAAGCAATTTTCAGCTATTATTATTAACTTAATTGATTCTAAATCCCACATATACCATTTATCAGATTTGCCTTTTCTCCCTCTTACTACCTGCACTATTTCCATAGTATGGTTAGCATTTTCCCACAAAAATAGTCTAGATTGCCAATAATAATACCTTGAGTTTGTATAGCACATCAGCTCTAAAGAAAGTACCAAGTTCATATCCATTGTCTCAATTAACCTTATAAGTATTGGGGTATAAATTACTTTTTTCCTGAGATAAGGTTAAAATAGAGGATACTTGAAAATGTTTCAATTACATAATCCACAAAAATCCATTTTTTTCTCAGTATTTTTGATCTGCTGTCCACCATCTTTTTTTTAAAACACATCACAGGGAACACCCACATTAATATATACTTCTGAATTCAAAATATTTGAGATATGTGCTGAGCCAGCATATGCTTTCTGCTTGCCCACCATCACAGCAATGCTTTGTTACTGTGACTTTTCTCAAGCCTTAATTCAGCAGGCTCTGTTGCGTGGTTCAGAAACATCATTAATCATTCCACCACCTAAAAAAGGTGTGGACAGTGCAGGTTGTGGACAATAAGCTCAAATGAGGAGAAAAGTCATAGGCTCCCCCAGCCAACACTTGCCCATAACTCGAGAGCTACAAAACTGTCACTTCACAACGACAGCAAGCATTCAGAAATATTTGTGAAATGAATGAATGTTCTTTTTATAGGTCGTTTCATTAAAATGCACTAACGGCGCCTTTCAATGAGTATCCAAACATGCAAGGGAAAGCAAAGACCAGAGTCACTCCCCTTCTTTGAGATCTTTTCATATCTGACAAATATCACCTTGCACTCTGGTTACTTACCTGTTTATTTTTCTATACCCTGTTGTAAATTTCTTGAAGGCAGAAACTATATCTTACTCATGTCTCTATCCAAGCCTAACACACTGCCTGGCACTTAGTAGGAACTCGACATACTTGCAGGATAAATCAATAAATGGATTATTACTTTAATAATAGTACTTATCACTTGGGGGGATTGCATATATATATATGTACACACACATATATATGTATATATCTCCCACCCTAGATTGTGGGCTCTTTTTATCCCTAGTGCCAGACATCTAGTAGGTGCTCAATAAATAACTAAGTGAAGATGGAAAGGAAGAGGGGGGAGAGAAAAAAAAAACAAAGACAGTGGTGAGTAATCCTGAAAGACAATTTACAGAACTAGTTGGAAAAATGTTCAGGCTAATTTGTGCATTGGTGAATGTAACAAAATCTTAGCAGTCATAGATTTACTTAACTTTTATGTTTTCAACTATTTGAGAACAGCTAGAAAGATCCCTAACATATAGTAATTTGTACTTGTGCTGAGGATGTGAACAAACTCATTTACATTTCAACTTTGCACATGAGAGATATCTGGTCATTTGGCTGGTTACTAAGCCCACATGAGCAACCAGAAGCCTCATGGGAGCACAGAGTTCTTGTTCTTTACTCCAACCGTACATGTGAATAGTGCTGCAGAAATTCATGTAATTGGGCTGGATGGATATAAACAAATGATCTCCCACCTCAACTGACCCAAAGGCTGCATTTCTCTGGTAAGCTCCTTCTACCCTCCTTCAATCACCGTTTCATCCCTCTCCACACTCTTCAAAACTCCCCTCACACCCACTCTTTTCCTTATACTTTAAGTAAACAGACACCATCTGTTATGGACGGAATTGTGATCCGCCCCCCGCCCCCATCATGTGTTGAAGTTCTAATCTCAGAATGTGACTGTATTTGGAGATAAGACCTTTAAAGAGGTGATTAAGCTGAAATGAAGCCCTTTGAGTGGGCTCTAATCCAGTCTGATTGGTGTTCTCATAAGAAGAGGAGGTTAGGACACAGGAGAGACGCCAGGGATGCGTGTGCACAGAGAAAAGGCCATGTGAGGACACAGAGAGGAGGCGGCCAGCTGCCAGCCAAGGAGACGGGCCTCAGGAGAAACCAGACCTGCCGACACCTTGATCTTGGACTTCTGGCCTCCAGGAGAGCGAGAAAATTAATTTCTGTTGTTAATGCCACCTAGCCTGTGGTACTTTGTTATGGCAACTCTAACAAACTGACTAATACACCAGCACAGAGGAAATTCTATAAAAGTCTAAGTAAGAGCTAAGAGTCTGAGCTCTGAAAGCACACAGGTCTGTATTAAGACTTTGGCTCCATCTCTACCGAACCCCAGGTTCCTCATCTGTAAAATGGGGACAATCATACCAACTTTATGGGGTTATTGTGGATACTAAATCACTGTGTCCATCACTTAGAAGAGTACCTAGTACATACTCAACATATAGTAGATGTCAAAGGCCTACCTGCACCTCCTTCTTTCCTCTTCCTGTCAAACGTCAATCCCACCACTAGTACCCTCCGTCCATCAGTTGTCTCTCCTACATCATTAATCTCTCCCTCCCTACTAAATCATTTCCATAAGCATTCAAATAACCTCTAGAATCTCCCTTGTCAAAAGGAAACAAAAGTCCTCCCTTGACTTGACATTCCTCTCCAGGTGTTGGCCTCTCCAGAGCCAAGATTATAGAGTTGTGTACACTCTCTCATCTCTCTGTCACTTCCAAGTCTTTCTTCCATTCACTCCAGTCTGGCTTCCACCTCCACCACTGCACTGAATCTGCTTTTTCCACCATCACCCAGAGCCTCCATGTTGCCAAATCCAATGGGTATCTTCCAGTCATCATTTTATCAGCCCTTTCAGCACATTCCATGCAGTCAATCCCTCCCTCCCTGAAATTCTCTCCCACTGGCTTCCCACTGGCTTCTCCTAGTCTTCCTCCTACCTCCCTAATATATCCCTCTCAACATGCCTTACTGCCTCCCCCACACTCAATGTTTAAATGTTGGAATTCCTCTGGCCTCAGCCCTGGACTCTCATTCCTCTCTCCACATTCTCTCCGTGGACATTCTCATCCATTCACAGGGCTTTCAGCACTATCTGTGCAAACTACTATGAAACGTGCACCTCCACCCCCGATGGTTAGCTCTTCTAAGTAAAAGACCTCATCTATTCGATTCTCCACTTGGGAATCTTAGAGATATTGCACAGTAAACATGTCCAACACTGAACTCTTATCTCTTTCCTCACCCGGCCCCCCAAAAAAACCTACTCCACCATCTATGTAATCCACCAAGTGATTCCAGCAAAGTATTCTAAAAATCATCCTTGACAGCACCTGTTCCCTCTCTCTCGCTCCCTTAATCCAATCCGTCACTAAATCCTGTCAATGCTACTGCCAAATGCACCTCCAAACCATCTTCTGTTCTTTATTTTCACTGTCATTACAGGGCACCATCATCTCCTGATCAATTCTAAAAGCCTCCTAACTCATCTTCCTGCTTCTCTCTTGCCTCTCCCCAGATCTTTCTCCTCAGAGCAGCCAAAGAGATCTTTTAAAAATATAAACTGTTTCATGCAAATCCTTCAGTGGCTGCCCATTGCCCTCAGAATAAAATCCAAAATTCCTAACATATTATACCAGGTCCCTGCCTACCTTCCAACCTCATGTCCTACTACAAGAGCCAGACACATGGCTCTTGCCCCAGTTTTCTGAATGCACACAGCTATTCTTTGCCGGAAAATCTTTATATGTGCTTGTCCTTCTTTCTAGAATGCTTTTCCCTCCATGTTTTGTCTGACCATCTCCTACTCATACTTCAAGGCTGACTTGAAATGTCACTTCCCCACGGAGGTCTTTGCTGACTTCCCTCTCTAAGTCGATTCACTGACCTCCACTCCCATTTTCCTCTGTCATAGTATCCTATTTTTTTTTTCACAGTAGTTAGCACAGTATTTCATTATATACTTCTTTGGGTAATTGTTGACTATCTCTCCCAAGTAGACAGTAGGCTCCAAGAACTACATCTCTAGTTCACCATTATATATCCCCAGCCACTACTAGGCACTGAATTTGCTGGGTCCTACTAAGGACAAAAGGAAAAGAGGGAGGTAGGGGGAGAGTGGCTTTTTGCAATGCTTAAATTTTGTTTCTTTTTGAAAACAGTCCAGAAAGCCAACTGTTAAAGCTGTGATGAAAATGAAGGAAACACAAAAGGGAGTGTAAGAAAGTGATGGTGTTTATCCAGACAAACATGAGGCTAACCGCTGCTTGCTGCAACTTCACTACTCATCTTATTTCCTCCATTTCTTAGAAGGTTTGCTACATTTTGAGAGAAGGAGCCACAAAAGCAAAATTCAGTCATTCATTTTAGGCATACGTAGAAAAATACTTTAACAAAATTGAGATCATAGAATATGTAAGCTTTAAATCGCTTTTTCTTTAAATCGTAAGCATTATCTTATGTCCCTAAATATTTTTAATAATGACCCATTCCTGTTTTTTTTTTTTGAGGAAGATTAGCCCTGAGCTAACATCCGCTGCCAATCCTCCTCTTTTTGCTGAGGAAGACTGGCCCTGAGCTAACATCCATGCCCATCTTCCTCTACTTTATATGTGGGATGCCTGCCACAGCATGGCTTGACAAGGGGTGCGTAGGTCCACACCCGGGATCCGAACTGGCGAACCCTGGGCTGCTGAAGTGGAGCGTGCAAACTAAACCACTGCACCACGGGGCCAGCCCCCTAACCCATTCCTATTTTTAAATTTTGAATTATCTGTATTCATTATCATAAAAGCAAAAAATTCAGGTAAGCACAATGAAGAAAATAAAAATCACCTAAAGGCCCACTATTCAGAAACAACCATAGTTAACATTTTGATGGTATTATCCTTCTAGAAAATTTTCTCTGCGTAAATACACATTTACAAAATGGGGTTATACTATATATAGTTTTAAAATCTGCTTTTCCTACTTTCTATATCAGAAATACATTTCTACATCATCATTTTAATGGCTTTATCATTTTCCTTTATATAAGTGAATCACAATTTATTTCATCAATCATCTATTTGTGAAAGTTGGGTTATTTTTCACTATTCTATTCAATGCTGCAAAGAATATCCTTTTAAATACACGCAGACATCTTTAGTTATTTCCTTAGAATAAATTTTTAATTGTGGAATTGCCAAGTCAAAGAGGAAAATCACATTTTAACGCTTTTGGTAAGAACTGAGACATTTCCCTTGAGAAAGGCAGTAACTCTTTACATACCAACAGTGTACATATGAATTATAATGTTTATCGAATGTCTACTATTTATCAGGTGCTCTATATACCTTATTTTTAGTCCTCACAATAACTTTCATAGTTATTATCATTTCCATTTAAAGTTAAATGAACCAGAGCTCCAAAAGAGGAAGTGACTTGCCCAAAGGCACAAAGCTAGCAAGCGTAGAACTGGTAGTTTAACAGACTATCGGTCAGGCTCCTCCACCAGGCCACATGGTTCTTTAATTACTTTTACTAGCTGAATAACATTTAATTGTAAGAAATAGCATGAAATATTAATATTTCCCCTATTCTATGGTTTGACATTTAAGTTGTTTCCAATATTTCATTAAGTAACATTGCAGTGAACGGATGAAATACTAGAATAAATCTGATTTTTTTTTTGGAAAACACAAAATGAAACTTGTTTACTTTATTAGTCCTATCCTTTTCTTCTTGAAAAATCAAATCCCTTTAATCCTTCTGGGCCCATCTTAAGAGTTATACCATCACGAAGCCTCCTAATTGACTCCAGACATTATCACTATGTCCCTTTTCTGACCACTCAGAGCACCCATTATCTGCCTCAAAACTTTTGTCACTTCACAATAAGCCAGTTAGAGAAGGACAATCTCTGTATGACTCCACTCATACGAGGAATTTAAAAATGTGGACAAAGAGAACAGATTAGTGGCTACCAGGGGAAAGGTGGGGTGGGGGGTGGCCACAAAGGGTGAAG
This sequence comes from Equus quagga, assembly GCF_021613505.1. Lineage (NCBI taxonomy): Eukaryota > Metazoa > Chordata > Mammalia > Perissodactyla > Equidae > Equus > Equus quagga. The sequence goes on along the minus strand of NC_060286.1, from coordinate 34,755,058 downwards.
TGGTGCACCTACAACACGAATGAAAAACATTAATGTACAACTGAAATTACACAAGATTGTAACCTATCATTAACTCAATTAAAAAAAAAACTTTTGTCACTTCATGATATCAATTTATCACTGTTAATAACCTGTTCTTGATGGTTCTAAATGAGTTTCATGTTTGCAAGTCCAGTATCCCTAACAAGACTTTAAGATCTTTGAGGGGAGAACTATCTCATGCATCACGCGTAGCTCCCTTAGAACCTGTCACACTGCTAGGCACATAGCAGAGGGCCAAACTTAACACAATGGTTGAAATGAATTGGAAATCTAAATACCAGCTATCTTATATCCTGTCAATATTCTCTAAATAAATTTTTTAAAATTCTAACATCATTTACACAAATAAGTAATTTCCAGATAAAATTTGCTTGTATAACGTGTAAATAACACAGAACTCCTTTTCATGATTTATTTTCCTCCCATCTCTCATTTCAATAGAACTCCAAATAATCATTTCACTTGATATATATTCCAAAAGTTTTTATAGGTTCTTCATTATTATTTTCAGTATTTACTCATTTTTTTCCTCCAAAAGGCCACTCATTTTACTTTTCACGACTTGGACCCTAAACATGCTGGGCACATGTCATGGAGTTATCACAATGTCTTACAGGGAGCTCTGGGATTTGCTGTGAGTTCCCACCTACAGCTTTGTGTGACCTCAAGCAAATCATTTAATATCTGAGCCTCAGGGGTTCTTGTTTGTCTGTTTGGCTGTGTTCTGTTCTATTTTTGCCAAATGAAAAATTAAAATAATATTTCCCCCACATTCTTTGCAAAAGTCAGTTATTAATGTTGTAGATTTGAAAGCACATATCCTAATTCTATTTTATTTTTTATTGGTTTCTTCTTCCACTACATAAAGTCCCAAGACTTTACAGATTTGCTGTCATTGCCCCCTTTTAAACCATTCACTTTCTTTTCAGTCTAAACTTTCATTAAGAGATGATAGACATAAATAAAGAGTACTTGGACATACTTCACAAATTTGGATGGCTATAAATATTCATCACAATGGTTAAAGTAAAAATTATGCTTGGTACCTTTTTCATTTCTTCCGTTGATTAGAGGACCAGTCAGGAATCAGGCATCTTTCTTAGCCACCCTGCATATCTGTCTTAATTCACTATTTTTGAGTCTCAAAGTTTTGCTCATGTCCAATAGATTCTATTTCTTGGTCCAATTCATTCTGTCTAGAAATCACCTCTAGAGTCTATTCTCTTCTCTATGTACAATGGTATCACCTTAATTTGAGCCTGCACAATCTCCTTCCTAGATTATTGCTGAAATATCCACACTGATTTCCTTCTGATCCTTTTTCCACATGACATCCAGAGTGATCTTTCTAAAATACAAATCTTCCTCACTTCCTGCAGGTTGAAATCCAAATAATTAACTTAGCCTACAGAGTCCAGCATGAATGGATCCCTGCGCACCCGTCAAGCTTCATCTTCTGTCTCTTTTCCATATATACCATACTTCAGCCATACAAACTTGCAAAAACTCCAACTTACAATACGCTTACCCTTCCACAGTTTTGCAACTGTTCTCTCCACAGGAACGCAATCCATACTTCTCTGTCTGGCAACTCCTAAGAATTCTTCAAAGTTCAGCTGTAACCACTTCTGCTGTAGAAAATGAACCCTCCCTACCATAAGCTGCATTAGATGCATCTTTTTGGCACTGTCATAACACACAGGGCTTCCCTCCAACATAGCACTTATCACTAAATGCTACAAGTATTAACTCACTCACTGTCTCCTCCACTAGGCTATTAGATCCTTGAGATCAGAAACGGTCTCTTTTATTTTTGTATACCCAGCGTTTAATAACTGTCTGGTCCTAAATAAATGTTTGATAAATGAATGAATGAATGAATGAATTCATATATCACATGATTCTTGGTACAACAAAGCAGTTTAGGATTGATATTCCTTTCATAGACTAGTTTTGGATCTTGGATATGGCACTAATTCCCTCTACCTCTTCTTCCTATTTCTTGTAGGAAGAATTATTTGTATCACAAGAACTACTGTACCACTTTCAAATTCCCACTTCCACCACTAGCCATTTTGGGGTCTGGCTGAAAGCCGACTGAAGGGGTGAGGATGAACTTGTGTCTGCAAGGACAGAGAGAGAGCAAAGAATACCTAACTCAAGAGTCAGGGGGCAGACAGAGAGCCCTACTCTAAGGAACTAAGTGCATGAGAAACCAGGTATGGCCTTACAGTCACAGGAGGATCTGTGCCCCGCTCTCACTTGACCAGCTCAGAGAACAGAGTCAGAGCAGAGAAATATAAATAGTCCTCATCCTCTGAGTCAGTATCGACTGAGGATTAGAGCTATGTACCTCTAGGTGCAGAAAGTGAAACACCCTTCACAGAGGCGCACCCTTAGAAAGGACATTTGGGGAAAAATAATTTTAGGAGGAGAAATAGAAAATATACAGGACTTAGCACAGCTAAAATTGGTCCCATTCTATTCAGAATGATTTAGGCTCCCTTTCTCTGTTGCATAAGGACCACAGAGAAAAACTCCTGAGGACAGAAGGTGCCCAGGCTACCTACCCGATCTGAGGATGCAACTTCAACCCTTGACACTGTTAAACTCAAGCTGAGGGAACTTCACTTGGGAGATAATGTTACGGAAAAAGACCAGAATGTGGATACTGTCTGATACTCACTGAGCCTAAAATTCAAGTTACTGCATCCCTTTAGCCCATTGCACTTAAAAGCCCTTATTAGTACAGCTGCTGCTTTTCTGCTTGTCCTTTAATCTCACATGCAACTTTTTTGGGGGGAGGGGTTTGGCTTTGGTTTTTTCATTTGTTTACTTTTTATTGTGGAAATTTTAAACACACACAAGAAGAAAGAAAAGTAAAATGAAGCCTGTGTACCCAACACTCAGCTTCACTAGTCACCATCTCTCCCTTCTCACAAATTTTTTATCAGATCATTTCACTGATAAATACTTCAGTGTAATCTCAGATCAAGATGGTTATAACACAATCACAATGCTACTATCACACTCAATAAAATTAACAAGTAAATCCCTTAAGATCAGGAGCCAAACAAGATTTGTGCGGGGCATTTACAAATCCCACACGTACCCCTTCCTCACGCCTTTCTTTCCTCCTTCCCTCCCACTGTCACAACTACAACTTGCACTCACCGGGCTCCTAAGGAAGGCCACAAGAACACAGAAAATATGGGCCCGTGGTCTCTCTATTTCCATTTCTGCCCCCACATTCCAGCTTCTCCAAGCTTGTCACTGTTTAATTCATTAGACAGCTGTAATTTTCTGCAGCTACTACAAGAATCACCTCAACCCTCTTCCTCACCCCACCCCAGACAATTGGAGCTTTTCACGTACGCAAAAAAAAAACATTTTACAGATGGAAAAATGGAGGAACCAAGAATTCAAAGGATATAGAAAATCAGAGTCAACTAGAACTAAAGCCCAGGCATCATTTGAATTCAGGCTCTTCTACTTACTAGCTGAGAACTTGGGTAAACTAATGTACTTCTCTGAGCCTCAATTTCCTAACCTGTAAAATGGGGATAACAATATCTCACAGTGTTGCTATAAGGATTTTAAAATATTGCATACATAAATTACTTAGCACAATGACTGGCACATAATAGAGAATAAATTGCCACTATAATGAGCAGTTACACCTGAGATCCTTCTCCTTCCCCTTTCCCAGTCCAATACTCTGTCCCTTAAAATGGAATAACTGTGGAGTAAGGAAAACACAGCAGGGATCTTTCATCAACATAACAACGATCAAGCATAAGCCCCTATACACACACACACATGCAAGCTACTACTGCATTTGGTACTGAAATCCACTTCTATATTTAGAGACTTGTCTTTTTTAAAGAATAAAAAATAAATATAGCTAACAATAAAGTTGCTCAGAAATGGAGGAACAATGCATTGTTCAGGAGTCCTAGCATGGAACCAGAGTTCTTTGCAAATCTTTGATCACAAAACGATCTTCCTTCTTTGAGAAAGGTCATCCTCTTTAAGTGAAAGCAAAATCTCACAAAGCTACAAATTAAGGATGATCAAAAAGGACACACATATTTACAGAGTGAAAATAGTCAGATTTCCCCTCAAAAGCAAAAGGATGTCAGATGTCACAAATTTCAATGTTAATTCTTCCAAATATTTATATACTTACGTATATATTCTTCAGTTGGTTTTATTTCCAGGTGGCAGACTTTACCTGGCACTTTCAGCAGACGGGAGAGGTCAGCGAAGAACACTCCTATTCTTTGGCAAGTGACTCCAACACCATCACCATCATCATCAATTACATTTGTATAGCCATTCACATTTTTCAAAGCACCTCCACATACATCATTCAGTTACATTTTTGAGCAGTTAACTTTTGAAAAACAATATGTCAGGAGTTCTGGGAATTTTAGACATTAAGCAAAAGTTAAACAGAAAAAAGTAAAGGGAAAGATATCAGTGTTCTTATTAGTTCATCAGATATTGATGGAACAGTCACGATATCCTAGGCACTTTGAGGTGTGGATAAATCAACAATAAAAAAGACATAATGCTCATCCTCTAGGTCACAATAATCACAATAATACTTCTGAATTCTGAGTGTTTACTTTGTGTCAGTAAACATAAAAATAATTGTTGCACTATTATTATTCCCATATTACAGATGAGAAAAACAAGGCTTAGAGAGGTTAAGTAACTTGCCCAAGGTCACACAGGAGGTGAATGATAGAGGCACTTTCTGACATGCCACCTATAAAAAGAGACGATTGAAGTAGTTGTGGCCCACCATACATTATTAGCACATTTTTAAAAAACCACATAGTATATAAAATCATCCAATGCCTTCACACATGAATTAGTGAGACCTAACCACCTGCCAATTGAAAAAATTCTTAACATGGAAACACTTCACTTGCCAGAAATTGGGTACTTGCAATAAAGAAAAGGGGAAAAACAATTTATTCAAGCCAAAAGAGAAGACTGCTGTCCTGGTTTCTATTGGTCAGGAGAGCCTGTGCTAGGAACTGTGAAAGTCAGACTCATTTCATGGAGCAAGTGACAAAGGTGGTGAATCTTCTTCAAGTTGAGTGTTTGTTGGATATTAGCAATAATTTGAAATGGAATATGGAGCTCTACTTTATTTCAATGCAATCGGGGTAGGTTACAGGAGTTTGTTTTTAAAAGTTTACTGGCCAGCTTTCTCACATCAAGATTTGAAATTGAAAAATCTGAGGTCAAATTTTAAGTACCATCCGAAGAGTGACTCACAAGCTTATACTTCTTTCTGATGTGATAAGATCCGAATACTGTACTTGAACTTGCAAGGATGGGGTGGAGGGTGGTACAAGAGTGTTACTGATTTGTTCAAGGAAGTATAAATCTAGACGTATAGATTTAGCAGATGAAAACTAGAGAATGCTTTAACCTGTCATTGCTAAACTGTACCGAGCTCTCTACAATCACAGGCTTTTGAGGAACTGAGGAGCTATTGGGTGGAAATTAAATAATTTCAGAGATATACAGAGGCTGATAACTAGGACTCATTCCTTAAGTTTCTACATCTAAGTGCAATACTCAAGACATATCTAAATTATCAACCACCTATCCAATCAGTGTGGCTCCATTTCAAAAGAAAATGATTGCACCGAAAATAAATTACACTTCCTACAAAGATGCAGATATCCTGGAGCCGCCTAAATAAGAAGATGAGTTATAGACAGCACTGTGCTAAGATTTACATATCTGGCTACATGGACAGACTCTGGGAGACATTTGGGATCTTACTTTCCTGTTAAAGTACATTCTCTTCCATGGCAGTGATAACATCCAAGTTGAGATTCACGATCAACCTGGAGTTAAAATTCAGATGTGCTGTGACTCAGAACACACTACACAATACTCAAGAATAATTCAGTCCGTCATACAACAACATTTTCTCTAACTTGATCAAAGTTGAACAAAATTATAACTCTTTAGAGACTCTTTCTAGGACTCTTAAAAATACATTTCTTTAGCATTTACTATGTGCCAGGCACTGGTCTAAGTACTTTACCCTTTTAACTCTCGTAAGCCTCACAACAATCCTATGAGAGAGGTGCTATTTTATTCCTCTGCCTCGCTTTTCTATATATGAAAAACTGAGGAAATTGCTATGAATTTTAAAAATTTGTGGAGTCTACATATAATTTGTTCTTTTACTCTTCCAGCAAATACTTATTGAGGGTCAGCTATGTGCCAAATACTGGGGATGTACCAGTACCTGAGACAGCTCCAACTTCTGAGCTCATGATGCTTATGGTAAAGTGTGACATATGAACAAAAAAGACAAAGAAATTGTCTTAAAGATCTACAAAGGAACATACAGGGAGCTAAAAATAGAGAATAGAGAAGGGGGTAGGGAATGCCTCCTTTCCACAGGGTGGTTTGGGAGGGCCTCTCAGAAGCAATTATATTTAAGTTAAGACATAAGGAATGAGAAGATGCTAGACAGGAAAAAGTGGAGAAAGCTTCTGGGTTAAGACTACAAAGTGAACACAGTTGGCTAAATCATACATACCTGAAATGCCACCAAACTACAGTAAAAGGATTTGTCTTTAAGACAAGAAGAAAGGGACAATAGGCAAGACGATATACAGCAACTTAATTCTGGAAGCTTGAAAGCTAATAGACAAGTAGCACTTGACTTGGCAGACCAGAGAAAGTTGAATCCAAGGCCAGCAGCAAGGAATGCTGAGAACTAACAATGTGCATCTCGGAATTCTCAAAAGGCAAGGAATAGACAGCACCAGACAGCTCTGGAATTAGAGGTGTAGGGCAGCAGTGGAAGCTTTAAAAAAGATGGATTGGCTGAAAGCTGTTTAAGAAGCAATTGGATTAAAAATTCTCTCCCCTATCTCACATCCCTGAGAGAGCACCTCTCCCCAACTCAGCAGATCTGAAGTTTACTGTCTAAAGAGAATAGACACCAGAGGATCTCTGGAATAGAAGAAACCAAGGTAACCTACCGAAACCAAGGGTATTTGGTGGCTACATGAAATGTGAATACTGAATACAGAGCCAGCCAATGCCTGTCACCCAACACCTAGCTCCAGACCCTTACCCTTCGGGCTGAAGATTGGAAGGCTCTTTTTTTATCCTTCCTTCTCTGAATCTGACCAGTCAGAGAGGAAAGACCTAAAGACAGTGACATCAGGGGTTCCCCATAAATGGCCCACTAACATACTCAGGTCAGCTCCTTAGTCCTAACCCTTAATCATGAGTAGATAGCAAAGGATGGTAGGTCATCTAAAGAAGGCCTCTAACATGGAAGACAGACTAGAAGGAACAGAAAATCAACCTGGAGAAAAAGAATCTAAGTAAGAAAAGAAAACCTTTAAAAAAACTCTTATTAATATCAGAAAGATGAAATCCTCTACCCATGAATAAATGTTAGGTGCTATTAAAAAAAACACAGAGAGAACAAAACAAAACAAAAAAGAGTTCTCACAAATTAAAAACCTGATCTTAAAAATCAATAATCAATGGAAGGGCCGGAAGATACAGTTGAGGAAATTCCCCCAAAGTACAACAAAAAGACAAAGAGACAATATAAGAGAGAAATGATAAATCCAGGAAGTCCAACATAGAATAAAAGGAGTTCCATAAAAAGACAATAGTAAAACCAAAGGGGTTGAAATTTTAACAAAATCAGTTAAAAAAATTTTAGAAAACAGCAGATTGAAAAGGCCCACCACAAGGAATGAACATAGACACACAACAAGGCATGTCATTGTGAAATGCCAGAAACTGGTGACAAACAAAAGATTCTACATGCTTCTAGAGATTTATTAAAATTTACATCACTTAGGAAAGATCAAGATTCAGAATGGGTTTGGACTTCTTAAAGCAACAGTGGAAGCAAGACAATAATGAAGCAATGCCTTTAAAACCCTGAGAAAAAAATATTCCTAAAGTAGAATTCTATATTTAGGCAAACTGTAAATCAGGAATAAAGGCATTTTTAGACATTCATGGTTTCAAAAAATTTATTTCCCATGCATCCTTCTTCCTGGGAAAGTCCCAGCTGTGCATCAGGCACAAACAGCAATCAGTCAAGATCAGAATACTGTGGTTCAAGAGACAGTCTGCTGAGAGCTGTCATCATCAAGAGCCCCACACTCCATATACCGGGTTTTTAATCCAAGGCAGACTGCCGGGGTGAGTGTAAACCAGATTCTTATTTGTTCTTGAGCCAGTAAAGTTCCTATTCTCTTCCACAGTTTCCTGGAACAGCTAAGGACATTCATTTTACTCTCAAAGAAGTTCATCACTGACCTGCTTCTAAGAGTTAGAGGCAGGTCCTGTTGAGCTTAAGCAGAAAATACCGAGTAATTCACTCTCTGACCATATTTTTGCCAGAGGTCCAGTACCTGGCTCACACTTTGGCATCTGCTAAGAGCCCCAACTGTGGTGAGCCCTGCTTTCCTTGGACACACTTTGGACCCTGCTCAGTGACCTCTCCAGGAGGGGCTCTCAAGGATGCTGAATTCAGACTGCGTCCCAGAGACTCTGTTTAGCTTATCTTCATGATATTAAAGAGGGCATAAAATTATGTTCAAAAATAATATTAAATGCACACTCATGTACCCACTACCCAGATTAAAAGCTAGAACATTAGCTGCATTTTATCTGTATCTATCTCTAAGTTCATCACTATAAAGGTAAACACTGTTCTAACTTTTCTGATAATCATTCCCTTGCTTTCTTTTTAGTTTCATCCCTGAGATATATAGTGTATACAAACACTATATTATCTAATTTCAAAAAACTGAAGAGCAAGCACAAACCAGTGGTGTAAGGAAAGCACAATATTGCATCGATAGGAAGGCTCCTGTATTTACAAGTTTGGGTCATTTCCTCTTAATGCCACAGGAAAAAAATAAAGGAACAGAGGGGCTGCCTTGACTTCATTTTGACATAGACACAGTGAATGGGTGAACAGTCACAAGCTTTGTTCTAAAAGCAACATCCATTTATTCAAGAAATGGATCTTACATACCAGAGAATACGATTTCAGCACGAAAAAAAATCAGGTTAAATACGGTAAACGAAGAGGTTTCTGGGAAGAGGGCTATGGCAGCAGCATTATTTTTGAATCAAACCAAGTCCCTCCATTAAAAACAGACAGGCCAATGAGGATGACAAACCCAAACACTTCTGATACTAGCTACAACAAAACTAGGTGACAAGGTAGCCCCGTGAACCAACTATGAGAAGACAGAGACAAACTTCTGACAACTACACACCCGTGTAGTATCAGCACCCATGTTGGAAGATGCAAAAGGAAGACACCTGGGCCTCTGATGGTCCTCTGGTCGGAATAACTCCCAAGTCATGCACAGGTACTCACAGGAAACTGGTGGTCCAATCTGGAAACAGAAGTCCAAGCAGGGAGGAGAGTCTTCAGATGATAAGATCTAACAGTGATGGAGCAGATTCTCAGCTCCACAAACTAACAAACCAAAGCTGCCTTCAAGACAAAGCCCTGCACTCAGAAGAAGCTGCTGGGAACAGAAGCACAACTAACGGTGTAAGGATGGTAGATGCAAAGGAGAAAGCAAGTCCAGACAAAGTGGGGAAGGGAACCCAAGAAAGCAGGTCTCAAAAGTACAAGAACACATTTCCCATCACTTTGCAAAGACAAAAATAAAACAAGAAAAGGAGCCCTAAAGCCATCCTGCCCTAGCCTCCCCCCTTCAATTTCAGGGAACTTGATTTCGCGTTAAAATTGAGCAACAGAAAATCCCACACGAATTTCTCATAAAAGAAAGAGAATAAGAAGCAGAGACACGGGCACTAATCAGATGAAAACTGTGACCTAGTGTTTCAAAACAAGCTAAAGAAATTAAGAAAATGATTGAAGCTGTTATTAAACACACTGAAATTAGATGACTAAAGAGAGGTTTAGAAAAAGAAGGTTAACTCTGGAGAGAATTGGAAATGAAACCAGAAATATTTTTTAAATGAAGACTAAACCAGTAAGAACACAGGAGTAAATAAACACAATGGATAATGCTTAAGAAAAATAAAACATAGAAAGGAGGAATTCTTTAAAATTAAAAAGAAATGAAGAAGCTTCTGGGTATCATAAAATAAGCCTCTACGAACAGCCCCTCTTCCTGTCACTGAAAACGACTTCCAAACTTGGACATGATGAAAAAGCAACAGCCAGGAAGCACAGGAGAGTGGGCAGAGCCCTTGTTCAGACTCTGACAAGGAATTGCAGCTGCCAAGGACGGGGAAAGACAGGCAGCTATACCAAAATGTTCCCATCTCCACGGCTTTCAGCCTGGGGCTAAGTGCAGTCTGTGCAGTGTGCACAGTGGTAAGGGCAGACACAGCAAAACCCAGGTCTTTCTGGCCTGGGGAACCAAAAAAGGAAAGCTGGCAAACCGTGAATGTTGAAGTGAGTGGGAAAATCCCACAAGGGAAAGAGAGAGAAAGAGGACCCCAAACTCTGAGTATCCAACTCTCTGACTGACCCCTGAACCATAGAGCACAAAGCAGATTCAAAGCAGCCCGGCCAAAGGCAAAGGATCCGAACAGAGTTAAGGACTCAAACTCTGCACAAGCAACAGAGTTTGCGGTTCGAGCCTCGCCAAGAAAATGACCTACTAAAATAGAGGAAACAATCTTCATCAGCGGGAACTAACAAAATCCGAAGTCTCCACAACTTAACATTCATACCGTCCAGGACGCTATCCAAAATTATCCAACCTATGAAGAACCAAGAAAATGAAACACATTCTCAGAAGAAAAGAAAATCAGTCTAGTTCGAGGGTGAAATGAAACAGATGTTGTAACTAATAGACAAGGTACATGCAACTACCATAACTATCCTGAGTGAAGTAAAACAAACACGCTTTCAACGCATGAAACTCTCATCAAATGAGAAGTCCCAGCAGAAAAATTAAAATAACAGGAACAAAATGGAAATTTTAGAATGAAAAATATAATTTCTGAAATAAAAAATCCAATGGATAGACTTAATAGCTAAATGGACACTACAGAGGAAAGAGTACGTTAACTTGAAAATAGATCAACAGAAAGAGTCCACAGTAAAGAAGAGAGAAAAAAAAGATTGGAAAAAATTGCTCAGAACCTCAGAGACCTGTTAGATAATATCAAACAGTAAAATTATGGATGTGTAATTGGAAGGAGAGGATAGAAAGAACGGGGCAGAAAAAATATTTGAAGAAATAATGGCCAAAGATTTCCCAAATTTGATAAAAGACAGAAATTTTCAGATACAAAATGATAAGGAAAATCAAGCAGAATAAACATTTAGAAGTCTATGCCAATAGAAGCCTGTATGATACTCAAACTACTTAAAGTCAAAGATAAACAGTATATCTCGAAAGCAGCGAGAGAAAAACCATGTATACACACATATTATAGACATATTACAACTGATGGCTGAATTCTCCTCTGAAACCATGAAGGCTAGATGGAACAATATCTTTAACATACTAAAAGGAAAAAAAAAAGCTGTCAAAGCAGAATTCTATACTCAGCAAAAGTATTATTCAAGAATAAAAGCAAAATAAAGATATTTTCAGACAAAAGAAGAGTAAGAAATTTGGCCACAAGCAAAGCTGCACTATAAAAAAAGCTAAAGGAAGTTTTTAGGCTGAAGAGAAATTATACTAGATAGAAACTGGGATCCTCAGAAAAGAATGAAGAGCATCAGAAATGGAAAATCTCTTGGTAAATGCAAAAGACTATATTTTCTTTTTCCTCTTAATTTCTTTATTAACAATGTAACTTTAAAATTAAAATCATGTCTTGTGGGGTATGTTAGATGTATTATACATAACAACTAAAAAATAAAGAGGGATATGAGACTATATGGTTGCAAGATTTTCATATTTTAAATAAAATAGTACATTATTAACTATATGTTAACTGTGAAAAACTAGGGATATCCATTATAATTGCCAGGGCAACCTTTACTTAAAAATGCAAAGGACAATACCTATGAAGCCAATAGGAAATTCTTAATGGTTCAAAGGAAATGAATGGAAAATATATGTCACATAAACAGTAAGCAAAAGCAGGCTGGCTAGCATTATTAGTATCAGATAAATTAGATTTCAAAACAAAATATATTAACAAGAATAAAGAAGACACTTCATAACAATAAAATAGATGATTCAGTAGGAAAACATAATCATAAATGAGTATAAATCCAATAATAGAGCTTCAACATATATGAAGCAAAAGTTGACAGATTTAAAGGGAAAAAATAGACAATTCCATATGATAGTTACAGACCGCAATATGCTTTTGTCAGCAACTGATAGAAAAACTATACAAAAGGTGCAAGGGCGTGGAAGATTTGAACACATTACCCAACAACTGCAGAATACACATTCTTTTCAAGTGCACGTGGAATGCTTACCAATACGAACTATACTTTGGGCCATAAAACGTCTCAATTAATGCCAAAAGATTGAAATCTCATAGATTATGTTCTCTGACAAAAATGGAATTAAGTTAGAAATCAAAAACAGTAGATGAGATAACCAGGAAAAATCCCAAATATGTGGAAATTAAACAACACATTTCTAAAGAAACTTTGGGTCAAAGAAAAAATTACAAGACAAGTTAGAGGACATTTTGAACTAAACAATAATGAAAATACAACCTACCAAAATTTGTGGAATGCAGCTAAAGTAAGGCTTACAAGGAAATTTATGGCTTTAAGTGCCTATATTAGAAAAGCAGATAGGTCTCAAATCAATAATATAAGCTTTCACTCTAAGAAACTGGAAAAGGAAGAGCAAATTAAACCCAAAGCAGACCAAAGTAAGGAAATAGGTTAAATAAGTGCAGAAACCAATAAAACAGAAAACAATAGAGAAAATAATCAAAACCAAATGTTGGTTCCTTGAGAAGATTAATAAAATTGATAAACCTCTAAGCAAACAGGTCAAGAAAAAAAGAGAGAGACATAAATTGCCAATATCATAAATAAAAGATGGATATAGCAAGAGTTTCTACAGATATATAAAGGATAATAAGGAATTATTACAAATGACCTTATGTCAGTAAATGGACAACTGGAAAAATTTGCCAAATAGACAAAAATGGACAAATTCCTTGAAAGATACAAATAACAAAACTGACCAAGAAAAAATTAAAACAACAGCAAAAAACTCAAAGAGCTCTATATCAATTAAAGAGATTGAATTTACAATCAAAAACCTTTTTTTAAAACAAAGGGAAAAAAACCTTCAGGACCTGATGGCTTCAAAGGTGAATTTTATCCAAAAAAAAAATGAGGAAGAATGATTATCAACTCTATACAAACTCAGAAAATATAGAAAAGGAGAACATTTCCCAACTTATTTTATGAGACCAATTTTACCCTGCTTCCAAAACCAGACAGAACATCACAAGAAAAGAAAACTACAGACCTAGATCTCCCATGAACATACATACAAATATCCTTAACAAAATATTAGCAAGTTTTAACAGAATTTTAAAAGGATATACATTATGACCAAATGTGGTCTGTTTCAGGAATGCAAGGTTGGTTTAATATTGTGAAAGGCTCAAAACTCTCTACCTAAGACCAAGAATAGAGAAGGCACGAAAAGTCCACTCACACAACTTTTATTTAACATTGTTTTGGAGGTCCTAGCCAGTGCAATAAGAAGATAAAAAGAAATAAAAGGCATACAGATTGGAAAGGTAGATGTAAAACTATCTTCATTCACAGACGACATGAGTTATGTGTTGAAAATCTTAAGCAATCCCCCAAAAAGCTACTAGACTAATAAATGAACATTACAGAGGTGCCAAATATAAGATGCACATACAAAAAATTAATTGTATTTCTCTATCCTAACACCAAATAATTAGAAAATAAAATTTGAAAAACAACTCCATTCACAAAAAAACTTAGGAATAGATTTAATGAACAATGTGGCAACTACAAGACATTACAAAGGGGAATTAAACAAGACTAAATAAGTGTACATATATATCATTCCAAGGATTGGAAGATTCAATGTTGTTAAAACAGTAATCCTCCCCAAAATGATCTATGGACCAAAATTCAAAAAGCTTCTTTTGAAAAAAATGACAAGTTGATTTTAAAATTTAAAAGAGAGCAAAGTACTCAAAACAACTAAAACAATTTTGAAAAATAAAAACAAAGTTGGAGGACTTATACTACTTGATTTCAAAGGTTACTATACACTTACAGTAATAAAGACAGCATGCCGCTGCCATAAGGATAGACATATAGATAAATAAACAGAACAGATTCCAGGAAAAGATCCACAGGTATAAGGTCAACTGATTTCTAAGGTATCAAGATAATTCAATGGAGACAGGATAGTTTTTATAATAAATAGTGTTGGAACAACTGGATATTGTATTTGGAAATAACGAACTTCAGCCTTACCTCATACCATACATAAAAACTAACTAAAAAATATTCATAGACCTAAATGTTAGAGATAAAACTATTATATTTCTAGAAGAAAAATCTTTATATCCTTGGGTTAGGCAAAGATTTCTTAAACAGGATACCAAAAGCATATAAGGTAAAAGAAAAAATCTGATAAAATGGAATTCATGGCTTAAAAGTTTAACTTCTCAAAAGTCAAAGCTAAGAAAACACAAAGGTAAGCCACAGACTGGAAGCAAAGTTTTTCAAAACAAAGACCTTCTACTCAGAATATATAAAGAACTCTTACAACTCAATAAAAAGAAAACCAAAAAAAAAAAAAATGGACAAAACTAAAAATGCACAAAACATCAGAACAGACATTTCCCAAAAGAAGATATACAAATGGCCAATAAGCACATGAAAATATGTTCAACTTCACTAGCCCTCAGAGAAATACTAATTAAAACCAGAATGAAATACCACTACACACCCACTAGAATGACTAAAGTTTAAAGACTATCAATACCAAGTGTTAGTGAGATTGGTGAGAATGTGGAGCAACTGGAACTCGCTCCTACATTGCTGGTGAGAATGTAAACTGTTACAGTCACTGTGTAAAACAATATGGCAATACCTTATACCATTAAATATTTATTTACCACAGTCAAGCAATTCCATTCCTAGGTATTCATCATAGAGAATACGTCCTCATGAAAACATGTATGTAAATATTCGTAGCAGCATTATTCATAACGGTCAAAAACCGGAAACACCCCAAATAATATATACACACCATGAGACACTACAGAGCAATAAAAAGGAACAAAATATTAATATGTACAACAACATGAATGAATCTCAAAAACATTATGCTAAATAAAAGAAGTCAAACAGAAAAGACTGTGTATTGAATGATTCCATTTATATGAAATTCTAGAAAAGGCAACATTATAGTGACAGAAAGTAGATCAATGTCTGCCTGGGACTGGGGATCAAGAGCAAAGCGGCACAAGGAATCTGCTTAGGGTAAGAAGACTATTTTTTATTCTGGTTAGCGTCATGGTTACACCACTGTATCTGCTTAGCAAAATTCATTAAACTGTGCTTTGAAAGTGGGTGAATTTCATTATATGTAACTCCATAATAAACAAAAAGAGAATAAAATAACATGTATTCCAATACATAAGTACTTGGGCATGTCTACACTAGAATACATGATAACATAGCCAGATGCTTGTACTTACTTATAATGAAGAAGTTTGGATTTATGAGAAATAAGACAGTGTCGAATTTTATTTATATTTGACATTTCAAGTTAAGGGCTAAATAAATACATTTGTTTATACATGTGATTCCACAAATCCGTGATTCCATGAATAGGCTAGTCACATAAAGACTAATAAAAGTATATTGTACAGGTGATCCCCCAAAAAATCAAAGAAATGAAGAAACAGATTTTAAAACATTCACTACTGGGGCCAGCCCGTGGCCGAGTGGTTAAGTTCACGCGCTCTACTTCAGCAGCCCAGGGTTTTGCCGGTTCGGATCCTGGGCGTGGACATGACACCACTCATCAAGCCATGCTGAGACAGCATCCCACGTGCCACAACTAGAAGGACCCACAACTAAAAATACACAATTATGTACCAGGGGGCTTTGGGGAGAAAAAGGAAAAAATAAAATCTTAAAAAAAAAAATTCAATAGAGCGTAATCCATACAGAATATTAGCAAAAAAGACCCACCATACATATGATAGGGATCACAAAGAAAAATGCCAAACAATAGACCAAAATAAATATTAAAACCAAATTCCAGAACACTTTCCTAAAATTAAAGGAAAATCTTGATGCCACATTTTGAAAGAATACACCACAATCATTTCAGCATGGCCAAAACTGAACCATATTACAGTTAAAACTACTTTAAAGGAAAATAAAAAATCGTTTGAGCAACCAGGCAAAAAGGGTAAGTCACTAAAAGGGAAAAAAACAAGATTGTCACCAGACTTTTCAACAATTCTTAATGTCCAAAGAACTTGGTGTAACAAATTTAAGATTCTCAAGGAAGGGAAATATGAATCAAGGATTTCATATCTACCCAAACTAACCTCCAAGTACAAAGCTGCAAATAAACTATTGTAAATTTGCCAAAACTCAGGGTATGTTGATCTTGTGAGCCCTTACTAAAGAATCTATCAGAAAAGGACATTCAGACAACCAAAAACACTGAGGGACAGTAATATAAGAATCAGTGACGGTGAGCACTAAATATAAATACGCAGAACAAAGCTAAACCATGGTTATAAAGGAGAGAATATCGTAGATATAATATAATTATCAAAAATTGAGAGCACAGGGAATAAGGAGTGCATATGGATATGTCTAGCAGACATTAATTGGAAATAAAAGGATGTACTTTATATCAGATACTGAAGTAGAAGGAGCAAGGAAGAAGAGGTTATGAGGTAACTTCAATATTATTCAATGTAGGGAAACATTAAGTCCACAACAAAGGTGGACTAATGGTATCATATAAAGGTATTGTACAAAGTTAAGCAATAGAGCAAGAAAGCAGATAAAACTCACTGTGTAATGAAAAAGCATAGCTACAAAAGACATAAAAATAAAACAATATGATAGAACCGTGGCCAAACATATTAATCATATCAATAGATGTAAATGGGCTTAACTCACCTATTGAAAGAAAAGGATTTTCAGATTGGCTAATAAATCAAAATCCAACACTATGCAGAATACAAGAGACACACCTAAAACAAAGAGATTCAAAAGAGTTAAAAGTAAAAGGATGGAGAGAGATATGTCAGGCAAACACAAATAAAAAGAAAATAGGGGTCTTAATCTTGATATCTGACAAGGTGGAATTGAGAGCAAAAAGCATTAAAATATATAAAGGCCACTTTGTAATTCTCAAGGCTACAATTCACAATGAAGATATTACAGTTATTAATATTTATGCACCCGATAACAGAGTAATAACTTTCATTAAGCAGAAACCTACAGGAGATGCAAGGAGAAACAGACAGAAACACACTAACAATAGGAGACTTTAACATACTTCTCACAACCCAAGATCAAGCAGACTAAAAATTAATAAAGGTATAGAAGACCTAAACAACACAAAGTAGCTCTTGCAGATCTCTATCAAACTCTGAACCCCAATACTCATGTGTAGCTAAATGACAAGGATACTTGCTGAGAAATGCTTCATTGGGCGATTTTGTCATTGTGCAAACATCATAGAGTGTACTTACACAAACTTAGATGGTATAGCCTACTACATACCTAGGCTATATGTTGTTAATCTTATGGGACCACCATCATATATGCCATCTATCATTGACCAAAACGTTGTTATGCCGTACATGACTGTAACAGAGATTACAGCTTCTTTTCAAATACATATAGAACACTCACAAAAACTGATCAAATCTTAGGCCACAGAGAAAACCTCACTAAGTTCCAAAGTATAGAAATAACACAAATATCATCCTCAGACTATAATGCAATAAAACTAGAAATCAACAACAAAAACAATACATTAACCAGACTTATTGTGGTGATCATTTCACAATATGTACAAATATCATTATGTTGTACACCTTAAACTAATGTTATATGTCAATTATACATCAATAAAAAAGAAATAAAACATACACACAAAAATATAACATAAAAAAACAAAAATGCCCTTCCACGTGGAAGTTTACAAGCACACTTTTAAACAACTCTTGGGTCAAAAGTAAAATACAAAATTAAATTGCAACCTTCTTGAAAATAATAATAAAAGCCTGACATTATCAGAATCTGTAGGCTACCATTAACTGTAACGAGAGATAAAGAAGGGCACTACATAATGATAAAGGGAACAATCCAACAAGAGGATATAACACTTGTAAATATCTACGCACCCAACATAGGAGCACCTGAATATATAAAGCAATTACTAACAGACATGAAAGGAGAAATAGATAGTAACTCAATAATAGCAGGGGACTTTAATGCTCCACTTACACCAATGGATAGATCATCCAAACAAGATCAATAAGGAAACACTAGCCTTAAACAACACGTAAGACTAGATGGACTTAGTAGGTATATACAGAACATTTCATCCAAAAACCACAGAATACACATTCTTTTCAAATGCACATGGAACATTCTCCAGGATTGATCACATATTAGGCCACAAAACAAGTCTCAACAAATTTAAGAAGACTTAAATAATACCAAGCATCTTTTTTGACAACAAAAGTTTTAAACTAGAAATCAACTACAGGAAGAAAATCAGAAAAGCACAAATATGTGCAGATTAAACAAAATGCTACTAAACAACGATTGGGTCAATGAAGAAATCAAAGGAGAAATCAAAAGGTACCTGGAAACAAATGAAAATGAAAATACTGGGGACGGCCTCATGGCCAAGTGGTTAAGTTCGTGCACTCCACTTCAGCAGACCAGGGTTTCACTGGTTCGAATCCTGGGCGCAGACATGGCACTGCTCATCAGGTCATGCTGAGGCAGCGTCCCACAAGGACCCACAACTAAAACATGCAACTATGTACTGGGGGGATTTGGGGAGAAAAAGGAGAAAAAAAAAAAGAAGATTGGCAACAGTTGTTAGCTCAGGTGCCAATCTTTAAAAAAAAGGAAAGAAAGAAAGAAAATGAAAATACAACATGCAAAAATCTATGGCATACAGCAAAAGCAGTTCTAAGAGGAAAATTTAAAGCAATTCAGGCCTACCTCAACAAACCAGAAAAATCCCAAATAAATAATCTAACAGTACACCTAAAGGAAGTGGAAAAAGAAGAACAAACAAAGCCCAAAATCAGTAGAAGGAAGGAAATAATAAAAATCAGAGCAGAAATAAATGAAACAGAGACTAAGAAAACAATAGAAAAAAATCAATGAAACCAAGAGCTGGTTCTTTGAAAATATAAACAAAATTGACAAACCTTTAGCTAGACGCACCAAGAAAAAAAGAAGGAAGGCTTCTTCTATAGACTATAATGCAATAAAACTAGAAATCAACAACAAAATTGGATAATCTAGAAGAAATGGATAAATTTGTAGAAACATACAAGCTACCAAAATGGAATCAAGAAGAAATAGAGAATTTGAACAGACCAATCACCAGTAAGGAGATTGAAACAGTAATCAAAAACCTCCTAAAACATAAAAGTCCAGGATCAAACGGCTTCCCTGGTGAATTCTGCCAAACATTCAAAGAAGACTTAATACTTATACTTCTCACACTCTTCCAAAAACTTGAAAAGGAGGGGAAGCTTCCTAACTCATTCTACGAAGCCAATATTACTCTGACACCAAAACCAGACAAGGACATCTCAAAAAAAGAAAATTACAGGCCAATATCACTGATGTACATCAATGCAAAAATCCTCAACAAAGTACTAGCAAATTGAATACAACAATACGTTAAAAAAGATCATACACCATGATCAAGTGAGATTCATTCCAGGGACGCAGGGATGGTTCAACATCCACAAATCAATCAACGTGATACACCACATTAACAAAATGAAGAATAAAAATCACATCATCATTTCAATAGATGCAGAGAAAGCATCTGACAAGATACAGCATCCATTTATGATAAAAACTCAGAATAAAATCGGTATAGAAGGAAAGTACCTCAACATAATAAAGACCATATATGACAAACCCACAGTTAATATCATTCTCAATGGAGAAAAACTAAAAGCTATCCCTCTAAGAAAAGGAATTGGACAACAATGCCCACTTGCACCTCTCTTATTTAACATAGTATTGGAAGTCTAAGCTAGAGCAATCAGGTAAGAAAAAGAAATAAAAGGGATCCAGATTGGAAAGGAAGAAGTGAAACTGTCACTATTTGCAGATGATATGATTTTATATATAGAAAACCCTAAAGAATCCACCAAAAGCTTTTAGAAACAATAAAGAAATACAGTCAAGTTGCAGGATACAAAATCAACATACAAAAATCAGTTGCATTTTTATACACCAACAACGAAGTAGCAGAAAGAGCAATTAAGAATACAACCTCATTTACAATTGCAATGAAAAGAATAAAGTATCTAGGAATAAACTTAACCAAAGAAATGAAAGATCTGTAAACTAAAAGCATAAAACATTGAAAGAAGTTGAAGAAGACACAAAGAAATGGAAAGATATTCCGTGCTCTTGGACTGGAAGAATTAACATAGTTAAAATGTCCATACTTCCTAAAGCAACCTACAGATCCAATGCAATCCCTATCAAAGCTCCAAAAACTGTTTTACAGAAATAGAGCAAAGAATTCTAAAATTTATATGGACAACAAAAGACCCCAAATAGCCAAAGGAATCTTGAGAAAAAAGAACAAAGCTGGAGGTATCACACTCCCTGAGTTCAAAATAAACTACAAAGCTATAGTAATTAAAACAGCATGGTACTGGCACCAAAACAAAAAGACAGATCAATGGAATCAAATTAAAAAGCCCAGAAATAAACCCACACATCTATGGACAGCTAATTTTCGACAGGGGAGCCAAGAACATATGATGGAGAAAGGAAAGTCTCTTCAATAAATAGTGTTGGAAAAACTGACACCCACATGCAAAAGAATGAAAGTAGACCATTATCTTACACCACATACAAAAATTAACTCAAAATGGATTAAAGACTTGAATGTAAGACCTGAAACCATTAAACTTCTAGAAGAAAACAGAGGCAGTACACTCTTTGACATCAGTCTTAGCAGCATATTTTCAAGTACTGTGTCTGGCCAGGCAAGGAAAACAATAGAAAAAAAGAAACAAATGGAACTACATCAAACTAAAAACTTCCTGCACAGCAAAGGAAACCATCAACAAGACAAAAAGACAACCTAACAATTGGGAGAAGACATTTGCAAACCATATATCTGATAAGGGGTTAATATCCAAAATATACAAAGAACTCATGCATCTCAACAACAAAAAAACCAACAACTCAATTAAAAAGTGGGCAAAAGATCTGAACAGACATTTCTCCAAAGAAGATATGCAGATGGCCAACAGGCACATGAAAAGATGTTCAACATCATTAACTGTCAGGGAAATGCAAATCAAAACTACAATGAGATATCACCTCACTCCAGTCAGAATGGCTATAATTAACAAGAAAGGAAACAACAAGTGTCGGAGAAGATGTGGAAAGAAGGGAACCTTCATATACTGCTGGTGGGAGTGCAAACTGGTGCAGCCACTATGGAAAACAGTACGGGGATTCCTCAAAAAATTAAGAACTACCATATGATCCAGCTATTCCACTGCTGGGCATTTATCCAAAGAACATGAAAACATGAATGCATAAAGATACATGCACCCCTATGTTCATTGCAGCATTATTCACAATAGCCAAGACTGGGAAGCAACCTAGGTGCCCATCAAGGGACGAATGGATAAAGAAGATGTGCCATATATACACAATGGAATACTACTCAGCCACAAGAAACAATGAAATTCAGCCATCTGTGACAACATGGATGGACCTTGAGGGTATCATGCTAAGTGAAATAAGTCAGAGGAAGAAAGTCAAATACCGTATGATCTCACTCATAAGTAGAAGATAAAAACGACAAACAAACACGTGGAAACAGAGATTGAATTGGTGGTTACCAGAGGGGAAGGGGGGAGGGAGGAGAGTGAAAAGAGTATTAGGCACATGTGTGTGGTCATGGTTGTAATTATTCTTCAGGTGGTGAACATGATGTAATCTACACAGAAATCGAAACACAAAATGATGTACACCTGAAATTTATATAATGTTATAAACCAATGTTATCACAATAAAAAAAGGAAATGTCAAAGAAAAATATATTGCATGAAATGCCTATATCAAAAATATTAAAATTAATTAATTAACTAATTAATTAACACTCAACTCAAAAAGCTAAAAAAGGAACACCAAAATAAAACAAAGAAATAGGGGAACAAAGGGAATTAATAATAAAAGCAGAAATTAATTTAGAAACAAAAAAAACCCAGTAGAATTAATAAATCCAAAATTGGTTCCTTAGAAAAGAAATCAACAAAACAGAGAAACTACCAACTAATTTAATCAATAAAAAGGGGTTGGGGGAAGATACCACAAATATACAACGTTAGGAATAATAAGGAGAAAATAAACATCAAAATCCGGGAAATTTTAAAATTTCTAAAAGAATCTTTTGTACAATTCTATGCAAACAAATTTGAAAACTTAGATGAAATGAAACATTTTTTTAGAGAAATAAAACTTACCAAAAATGACCCCGGTAGAAACATAAAGTCTAACTAGAACAAGGGTCATAGAGGAAATAGAGAAAGAAGTTAAAGAGTTTCACTACAAAAAAGCACCAGGCCAGATGATTTCCAGGGGAACCCTAACAAACTTGTAAAGATCAGATAACCTCAAAGTTACTTTAATTATTCCAGAGCATAGAAAAGGAAGGAAAACTTCCAAACTCACTTTATGTAGTAAGGATAACACTGCTCCCAGATTCTGACTAGAATTACTCCCCACCCCCTCAAAAAACCCTATGGACCAATCTAACTTATGAATATCAATGCAGAAATTATTAAATAAAATATGACAAAATCCAATCCAGCATATTAATAAAGTTAAGAGAAGAAGTTACATGGTTTCCATAGATACAGAAAATGAACAAAATTCAATGCCATTCAGATTTTTCTAAAAAAATTCAATAAAATAAGAATTGATGGATACTTCCTTAGTATACTACCTCAGCCTGAAAGAATACCTTACTTAATAAAGAAATACTAGAGGTTTTCCTACTAAAATTAAAAATAAGACAAGAATACTGACTCTCTATGCTATATTTAACATTGTGTTCGAGACATTTGCCAACGCAATTAGAAAAGAGAAAGCAATTAGAGATATAAAATTGGATAGAAAAGAAAGGATAAAACTATTTTCTATTTGCAGATTATGTAATTATATATCTTGAAAATCCAAAGAATAGATGGAAAAACAACTACAAAAAGAAAATAATTTAGTAAAGTAAGGTTATAAAATTAGCATACAAAAATCAATAGCCTTCATGCATAAAAATGAAAATATAGAAAAAAAGGCAGACCCCAATTATGATAGGAAAAAAGATAAAAGAAAATAGCAAGCATAAGCTTAACAAGAAATTCCAAAAGCCTCCCTGGAAAGGCACAAAAAGTCTTGAATAAATGAGAAGACATACCATATTCTTAGACAGTAAGATTCAATATGCTAAAGACGTCAGTTCTCCCTGTTATTTTATAAACTTAATGTGATATTCATAAAAATACCATCAAGCTTTTTTCTGGAGCTATGCAACTTTATTATAAAATTACTTTGGAAGAATGAAAAAGAATAGCCAAAAACATCTGGAAAATAAGAACAATGTTGAATGGGGGAGGGGTATGCTAACAAAATTCTCTACAAAAATTTTAGCCTACAGTAGGGAAAAGAAGAGCAATAATGGTCATAAGGAGCAAGTATTGGCTGTCTGTGAATAAGTCACGCCAAGTTCACTTCAATTTCCTATTTCTTTTAGAGATCTAGAAAAAGTATCAAAGGAAAACTGAAGATAGAATATATACATCTCAGCAAAGTGTGATGCCTTTGGGGACTCGACTGTAAGCTCCCCTAGGCTGAAACAGAGCCTGACACATTGTAGACACCCAATAAATATTTGTTGAATAAGAGAATGGACAAGTTGATGACATATGGATTGGGAAGTACCACAACAGAATGGATTTGTAGCTGCTGAAACTGTTATATCTAAAATGTATTGATTAACGGCTCAAAGGTTACTTGAAACAAGCTATTTAATGGTATGTCATGGGGGTTTTGTACTTCTTTTCTCCTCATCAACATTTTTATTTTGGGTTTTTCATATGGGAATGCATATTATTTTGGCAGTTAATGCAAAACTAATGGAAGAATGGCTAATATGTTGAACGATAAAATCAGGCATAACAACCAGGGACCGGCCCAGTGGCATAGTGGTTAAATTTGTGCACTCCACTCCAGTGGCCTAGGGTTCGCCAGTTCCCGGATACAACGGACCTGTGCACTACTTATCAAATCATGCTGTGGCAGATGTCCCACATATAAAGTAAAGGAAGATAGGCACGGATGTTAGCTCAGGGCCAATCTTTCTCAGCAAAAAGAGGAGGACTGGGGGCTGGCCCCGTGGCCGAGTGGTTAAGTTCGCGCGCTCCGCTGCAGGCAGCCCAGTGTTTCGTTGGTTCGAATCCTGGGCACGGACATGGCACTGCTCATCAGACCACGCTGAGGCAGCGTCCCACATGCCACAACTAGAAGAACCCACAACGA
This sequence comes from Equus quagga, assembly GCF_021613505.1. Taxonomy (NCBI): domain Eukaryota; kingdom Metazoa; phylum Chordata; class Mammalia; order Perissodactyla; family Equidae; genus Equus; species Equus quagga. Next base: position 34,730,196 of record NC_060286.1, on the reverse strand, counting down.
AGAATATACAACTATGTACCGGGGGGCTTTGGGGAGAAAAAGGAAATAATAAAAATCTTTAAAAAAACAAAAAAGAGGAGGACTGGCAGCAGATGTTAGCTCAGGATTAATCTTCCTCAAAAAAAAAGAAATCAGGCATAACAAAGAAATGACACTAATAGGAAAAAATTTAATAGAGTTTGTAGTGGGTTGAATCATGTACCCCCCAAAAGATATGTTCAAGTCCTAACCCCTGGTACCTATGAATGCAACCTTATTTGGAAACAGGGTCTTTGCAGATGTAATCAAGTTAAGATGAGGTCATACCGAATTAGGGTGGGCCCTAAATTCAAAGACTAGTGTATTTAAAAGAGAAAGGAAAGGGAGATTTGGGTACAGAGACACAGGCCGTGTGAAGATGGAGGCAGAGGCTGGAGTGATGCAGTACAAGCCAAAGAACGCCAAGGATTCCCAGCACCCACACGAAGCTAGGAGAGGGGCAAGGAAGGATTCTTCCCTAGAGCCTGCAGAGGGAACGTGACCCTGCCGACACCTTGATTTTGGACTCCCAGCCTCCAGAACTGCGAAAGAATAAACTTCTGTTGTGTTAATCCACCCAGCTTGTGGTAATTTGTTACAGCAGCCCTACAAAACCAATACAGAGTTAAACAAAGCTCTCTATCTTTCTACTGCACAGATAGAGGAGGAAGGAAAACAGGCTTAACAGATAGTCTTGTGGAAAAGATCTGTCAGTTTCAGCAGATCAGCAGCTTAACATGACAATACAAAGAGCTAAAGGAATCCTTACATTTTGAAATAGAGATCCTGTACTCTCTGCTAGCAATGCTACATATAAGGTATTGAGTCCTTTTACAAGTGCCACACTTACAGGACATAAGGAGGACCTGGAATGCATTCTGAAACATGACATAAAAGGGAAAGTGTCTCAAAACTGTCCTGTTATCATGCAACATTTGTGAGCAACGACTCTACAACATGGTACATTGTCTAACCTCTAGGAAGAGCTCACCCAACTCCCAAAAAGGTGGAGCTCTAACCTGGGTCAAAGGTGATGGGAAGTTACTGAAGGGTTTTAAAGAAGAGAATGACATGATAGCCTCTGTATTTCAGATAGATCCCTAAGGGGGCTACGTGAGGATAGATTAGGTGGGGACTAGAGCAGACACAGGGAGAAAAATTAAAAGGCTGTTATAATAGAGAAATGACAAATTCCCTAATTAGGATGGTGATGGTAAGAATAAAGAGGAAGTGAGGTCTCTGAGGAACGTGGAAGACATTGAACCAGAGTAATAAAACAATAACACTTGACTCTCAAAACTATTATGAAAATGAATTAAGGAAATATATGTCCAAGTGCTTAATATATAGTAGACATAAACAATAGACATCTAAACTCTCCTTTCTGGAGATCTTCAGGTTCAAACATATGTAACTCTGACATGCTAAACTGGTTACATGATTGTGAGTTATCATCTGTTGCCACTTCTGAGGCAAGTTTATTTTTTCTTAAAAGAAAAATAACATTATATACTATAAATGTACATGTTTATACACACATGTGTGCACACATATGCATAAATACACATGTATATACACATACACACACATCCTTTCAGTTTTCTTCTAGTGTCAGACCCAGTTTCTGAGACCAATGAACATGAAAGATACCCGGAAATGCTGAATACCCCTCTCCAATTTTAATCCCATACCAAATATTAAATGAGACTCACATGATAAACTATGTGCTGTTTAGGAGCATTGTTCTTGAAAGGTCCAAAAGGAGGGAAAACAAGACAGAAATGAAATGTATGGATTTAAAAAAGCTAAAAATTCTAAATGAAAGAGTTGAGCTTTCACACTACAGAAGCTAGCTTACTGTATCAATAAGAATACGTTTTTGCTTAATGTACTTTTTGATGCAATAAACATTTCATTTCTAAGCCAATATATGTGTGTATTTATGCAGAGCTACCCAAATCTTCTCAGAATATAAAAAATAAATGCATATGAATTTCCAACATAACACTGCAAAACAAAAATCCCAACTTAAAGTCTATTTATTGGTTGAGTAATCAATACATACCATTTGAACAGATGTATTATCAAAGGATCCAAGTCAGACTACAGCATGAAGAGTCCCTAACTTCAGATGTACTGTCACTTTATCTTAAGAAAAACATTTGGCTGTATGCTAAGATTGTCTACCAATTAATAATCATAATTATTATGCTGAATATAGTAATAGAAAGTTTTAACTAAAGAGAATGAACCAGAAACACAATGAACAGTCAGGGAAAGTATAACTTGTTATATAAATACTATAAAATTTGATTTAGCAAATATGTTTAAGTACTTTTGACAACTATATTTTTATTTACCTGTAAATCCATTTGAAAAGCATAAGAACATTGATAGAATGTAGAAGTTCATATTAATGAAAATGTGAAATCTTCAAATTAATGATATCAAAAAACTTACATAATCCTTCTTTATGACAGACATTTAATTCACCCTCAATCATTTTTACTTAAGAAACAGTTTTTGTGCAAACACTGTGCACTAGACAATGGTTTATATGCTGGAGACACAGAGATGAACATACTAGTCTACACACAAATGAAGGCAACTAACAAGAAAACTAATTATTGCAACACAGCGTGAGCACATGAGTCGGGCAATCACGCAGGGCGTCCAAGCTACGTAGTGAACAATAAGTAAGCATTAGAAAGGCAAAGAAGAGGGCCATGAAGAGAAAGAAAGCATTTCAGGCAAAAAGATCATGTGCATCGGAGGACCTGAAAAAAATATTCCAATGTAACAAGATCACGGAGTTAGGGCAGAGATCTAGTTGGACAGGCTACAATCAACAGGGCTTGGCAATTTGTTGAACAGTAATGGTAGAGAAAAGGAGAAGCCTAGGAAGATACCCAATCTGTTGACTTGAGTGATTGGGTAGATGGTGGTGCCATTCACTGAAATGAGTACTATAAAAAAAAGTGGAAGTTTGGGACAGAAGACAATGAGTTTGGGTTTGAGACACCTATGGATGCCTGGATAGAGATAGAGGCCTGTAGTTAGAGACATGTTTAGACTACAAAATTGTATTTGAGTGTCATCCACATAGAAGTGATAACTGATATCAAGCGAGAGAATGAGAACAAGAGTCTGTGGGATTTAAAAAAACAAAAGATGGGGCTGGCCCGTGACACAGTGGTTAAATTCACCAGCTCCACTTTGGCGGCCCCAGGTTCATAGGCCCAGATCCCAAGTGCAGACCTACATGCTGCTCATCAAGCCATGCTGAGAGGGTATCTCACATACAAAAAAACAGGAAGATTGGCATGGATGTTAGCTCAGCGACAATCTTCCTCAAGCCAAAAGAGGAGGATGGCAACAGATGTTAGCTCAGGGCCAATCTTCCTCACACACAAAAAAAGGAAGACTAACAACAGAATCTTGTTTTTAAAGATAGGGATAAGAAAATAGCCCAAAGAAAAAAATCTGAGTAGGAACAGCCAGAAAAGAAAGGAGAAAAGGAGAGTTTAAATAAACAATATGGCAACTAGTGTCAAATCACACAGAGAAATCAGGTAAGAGCTAAAAACCAGGCATTCCTTCCGCTATGACAAATATGGTGAATAGCCATACTCTAATTTTTGCATATATGAATAAAACTAGAGTTTCCTCTATAAGAAGTTAGCAATGTTGTTGTGCAAAGATTTCTAAATGACTACAGGTTGCAGTGCTATTCAAAGGAGAAGCACTTTTCTATTTTAGTAATATTACCTAATAATGTACATAAAAATAAATAAAACCATCTATTGATTTCTTCAAGCATGGCCCTTAAATATGCAGGGGAGAGGGGCAAGTTCAACCTCAAATCATAGTACTAATTAGCTATACTCTTAAAAGTGTTTGTTTTCAATGTAATCAAAAAGGTTTTTAGTTACTAAGATAAAGATGTTGGGAAGGGTAAATACACTAAAAATGGCACACATTCATATTTCTCTAATTAGCTATTTTGAGCTTATGCCCAAATTATCAGGAGGTTATTTTCCAAACTTGACAAACATTTTGATGGATATTTATATAAGTGATTTATGTTTACCAGCTGCTACACTGTCATCATAATATAAAAGGTGATGGATAGGCAGCTCATGCCCCACAAACGTTCCATTTAGGGGATCAGCCAGTTCCTTGACAGATGTACCAAGTCAAGGAATTGCCATGCAGGGATCCCCTCCCACCCAAAATGGATCAGGCTGATTGCTGTAGAGGAGACCTGGAGACAAGGAAAGGAGAATAAAAAATAGTCCAACAGCCCACGTCCCATTCAAACAATATCGCGGCTACTGTTTTTTCTGCTACACTCTGGGGAGCTAGCTCCAAACTTTACAATTATCCTTATTTTAGCAGCAAGCACAAGGTTTTATACTTGATGATGACGATGATGATAACAGTTAACATGTATTAACTCCTCATTATGTGCCAGGATTCTGTGCTAAGTACTTTTCATAGATCACCTCATTTAATCTTCACAACAAATATGACTATCCCCATTTTATAAATAATGCAGTCGAGGCTTGGAGAGGTTGAGTTAACTTGTCCAAGGTCACAGAGATTGCAAGAAGCAGAGCCAGGATTCAAACCCAGGCAGCAGGCTGATTCTAGAAACCCAACTCTTAACATCTGCCATTATGAAAAGCAGGCTTCCTTTGAAAAAGCACACCCAAAGTACTCCAGATTG